>NC_031998.1:3585043-3685440 GCF_001879085.1 Nicotiana attenuata
ATTGAACCGAGTCAGAAAAGAGGTAAAGGAAAGTTTAATTTAGGGGAAAATCAGTAACAATCAAGTAAGCAACATTAAAGGGATTCAGAATCAATTTACAGTTGGAAAAACCTTTGAAAGAGAAGTTCTCATATATAAAACACATAGACATGTCAAGCAAGAAGGATGTCATGCTAATTACGAAAGACTAGCAAGAAAGTTTCAAAATCACAAACGCAGAAAAAGTTCAAATTCAGTTCATAAACTCAGAGTGAGTCTGAGAGTTCAAGGTTTTAAAGTAGAACCCCTGTCCAATCTATTGAAACAGACTCAGAGACCTCTTTCAGAGTCTCATGAGAAAACATACAAGCACAATAGCAGGTTCAAGGCAAATAGAACATAGAAACTGATTTGAAGTACAGGGAACAAATTTCAAGGAAATCTTGGGATTTAAACGAGTTCAGGAGATAAAGGGGTAGTGTAAACTTAAGGAAACAGTCGATGAAACACATCTAGAAAGAATCCAGACAAAGTCCGATAAAGGCAAATAAAGGACTAAAACTCAGTAGGAAAAACACAGTAAAGGAACACATAAGATAGGCATGTGAGAGCATGATATTGAAACCAGTAGGAGGCAGAACGGAGCACAACAGAAAAAATTCATAATACAGCAAATATAAGAACATACGAAAAAGCATGCGAGTCAGAAAAGAGCAAATAAGAACATAGCAGGGATCGATTCACACCACGAAAAGAAGAAGAAGAGTCAGGAACATTTTTAAGAACCTTTTCCAGAAACCCTAATCGCAAAGAAGTAACTTTTGCAAGAAAATCGGAGAAAATGTTTAAGAAACTTAAGCAATAGTGCAAACATATAACAGATCTAAACAAAATAATCGGAGAGAACCTCGATAGTTAGGGTTTCATATGAACCCCAGAATGAGAAAGGCTTTGAAAATGTCCGATCTAAGTCGGATGAGGTCAGAATCAGGCTCAGAAGACCAAGAGCCACCGGAGCAAGGCCGGAGATGGCCGGAATCCTCGAATCGGTGAAGGTCTGAGTGAAGACCCTCGAGGTCTGGCCTCAAACCTTCGAGCAACAGGCATGTAGGATCCGTAGGAGGTGAGTATAGGATGTCCATGGCCTGAGGAGCCATGGACTCTGGTGAAAACACGGTGGAACAAGGTAGGGGGAGGCTAGGGTTCTGAAGAACCTTGAGAGAGTTTGAGAGAATTTGGGATCCAAGGGCAGCTGAAGGGTGGAAATGAGGGGGATTAAGGTAGGTCATTAGGTTTAATTATGGAAGGGTGGGTTATGGCCGTTGATCTTGAATGATCAACGATCCAGATTTGAGAGGGTAAGTGGGAATCGGATAGGGTCATTTCGGTTGGGTTATGGGTTGAGTCAGGTTAAAAATGGGCCTGTCCGGTTGGGGTTAGGATTGGGCCAAATGATGGTTAAAATTGAAATGCAAAAGGGGCTATAATTGAAATAGATGAGGCTAAATGTTAAACAACCATTTCTTCCCTTTTTATTTTATAAAAAATAATGAAAATGCTCTTAAAAGAAAATTAAAAGCACTGAACCAATTAATAATACATAAATATTAATTAAAAAATGCTGGAACTACTTTTGCAATTATAAAATACTATTAATCGAAAATAGGCTATAATTGCAATTATAGCAATTTAGCTTTAAAGTACCAAATAAATTTGTAAAAAATATGCAAAAAAATCACTTTAATTATATTGTGATGTAAACATGAGGATGGAAATAAATTACTCGCCAAAATGATAGTTTTGGGAATAATTATTGGATTTTGTACTGTTAAAATAAATAATAAAAATAATTTTTAAGAGCTTTAAAAATTAGAAAAAATGTCAAAAATTCTTGGGCAAACTTATATATGCATGTACATGCTATTTTGAGTATAAAAATAGATAGGGACAAATTGGGTATCAACAGTATCAGAGCTAAGGTACTGTCTAAATATGCTCTGTGGTTACAGCACAGTCTGATTTCCACATCAGAAAAGATTTATCTTGGTAACTGAGTCAAGGTTTTGTCTGAGTATGCTCTGTGGTTGCAGCTTAGTCTGATCTTCCATTTCAGAAAGGAAATAATATTGATTTGTGTCGTCATCTTTTAAATAATATTTGTGTCAAAGATGGGAGACAATAAACAAGAAGATTCTACATCAAGTGTCAACAATACGTCATCATTGGCATCTTCGCTTATGACAAGAATTGTGTCAAATGCGTGCGGTAGAAATTTTTGACGGGTCCGGACATTTTGGGATGTGGAAAGGCGAGGTTCTAGATGTCCTTTTTCAACAAGGGCTAGATCTTGCCATTGAAGAAAAGAGACCAGATGTTATTGGAGAAGAAGATTGGAAAATTATCAACTGTGTTGCTTGCGGTACCATTCGATCCTACCTTGCTAGAGAGCAGAAATATCCATACACAAAGGAAACTTCTGCAAGTAAATTATGGAAAGCACTAGAGGATAAATTTTTGAAGAAAAACAGTCAAAATAAATTGTACATGAAGAAGAGATTGTTTCACTTCACCTATGTTCCTGGTACCACGATGAATGAACATATCACCAGTTTCAATAAGTTGGTCACAGATTTGCAAAATATGGATACAACTTTTGATGATGTTGACTTGGCCTTGATGTTATTGGCGTCACTTCCTGATGAGTACGAGCACCTTGAAACTACTCTACTCCATGGAAATGATGAAGTTTCTCTTAGAGAAGTTTGTTCGGCTTTGTACAACTATGAACAAAGAAAGGGAGAAAAACAGAAGGGCGGAGAAGGAGAAGCACTGGTTGTGAGGGGTCGTCCTCAAAATCAAATGAGGACAAAGAAGGGAAGATCCAAGTCAAGATCTAGACCCAGCAAAGATGAATGTGCCTTTTGTCGTGAAAAGGGCTGTGGAAGAAAGACTGTCCAAAATTGAAGAATAAGGCCAGACATGTAGCTGATTGTGATGATTCCAGGCCATTATGGATTCAAATGTAGCTGATTGTGATGATTCAAACTTCTCATTAGTTACAATAGAGTCATCAACATCATCTGACATATGGTTGATGGACTCGGCTTGTAGCTATCATATGTGTCCCAACAGGGACTGGTTCGTTGAATTTCAAGAAGGAGAATATGGAGTCATCCACACAGCGGATAACAACCCTGTTACCTCATATGGCATTGGTTCAATACGATTAAAGAACCATGATGGAATGATCAGAACATTAACAGATGTTCGATATGTACCGGATTTGAAGAAGAATCTCATCTCTGTGGGAGCCCTAGAATCAAAAGGGTTCAAAATTGTTGCAGAAAATGGAGTGATGAGAGTATGCTCTGGTGCACTAGTGGTAATGAAGGCTAATAGGAAATACAATAACATGTACCACTATCGTGGTAGTACAGTTATTAGAACAACGACAGTGACGTCCAGTGACGATAAAGAGGCATAAACAACCAGGCTATGGCACATGCGGTTGGGACATGCTGGAGGAAAATCCTTGAAAACTCTATCAGATCAAGGATTGTTAAAGGGAGTAAAGGCTTGCAGTTTGGAGTTTTGCGAGCATTGTGTCAAAGGGAAACAGACAAGGGTTAAATTTGGTACAGCAATCCATAATACTAAAGGCATTTTGGATTATGTACACTCTGATGTTTGGGGTCATTCCAAAACACCTTCATTGGGTGGGAAAAACTATTTTGTAACCTTTGTTGATGATTTTTCCCGAAGAGTGTGGGTGTATACAATGAAGAGCAAAGATGAAGCGTTGGGATTTTTTCTCAAATGGAAGACGATGGTGGAGAATTAAATAGATAGGAGGATCAAGTGTATTCGCACAGACAATGGAGGTGAATACAAATTGATCATTTCAATAAGGTATGTGAAAATGAGGGCATCGTCCGACACTTGTCAGACATACACCACAACAGAATGGAGTGGCAGAACGTATGAACCGGACCTTGCTGGAGAAGGTACGGTGTATGTTGTCCAATGCTGGCTTGGGCAAAGAATTTTGGGTTGAGGCAATTACATATGCATACCACCTCATTAATCGTTTACCATCTGCTGCTATTGATGGCAAGACACCATTTAAAAATGGTATGGAAAGCCTACTGTAGATTATGACTCTTTGCACGTGTTTGGCTCAACTGCATATTATCATGTGACAGAGTCAAAATTGGATCCAAGGGCAAAGAAGGCTATTTTTATGGGAATTACTTCTGAAGTCAAAGGATATCGCTTATGGTGTCCTATGACAAAGAAAGTAATATTCAACAGGGATGTTACCTTTGATGAATCTGCTATGGTAAATAAGGCAACAGAAGATACCAAACAAAATGAAGGTGCTTCTAAGCAGGTGGAGTTTGAGGGAGAATTTATTTTTCCTACATAAGAAGCAGAGGAGGAAACAAATGAAGATTATCCTCCGGAAGAAGAGCCAGTATAGGAGATTCCAACTCAGAAACCTCAACAACAACTTGAATCAATAGCAACTAGCAGGCCAAAAAGAACAATAACGAAACTTGTAATAGAGACATTTGCTTGTGCAACCTCAATTGTAGCTGATGATGTTCCTACCACTTATAAAGACGCAGTCCAAAATTCAGAAGAAGATAAGTGGAGGATTGCCATGAATGATGAAATACAGTCCCTTCATCAGAATCATACATAGAGATTGGCTAATCTCCCGAAGGGAAAGAAAGCAATTGGGTGCAAATGGGTATTTGCAAAGAAGGAAGGATTTCCTAACCAAGTAGATGTTCGCTACAAAGCAAGATTGGTGGCCAAAGGAAATGCTCAAAAGGAGGGAATTGATTACAATGAAGTGTTTCCTCCAAGTTTCCATTAGAATTATGTTGGCTTTGGTAGCACAGTTGGATTTGGAACTAGTTCAGATGGATGTAAAAACTGCGTTTTTACATGGAAACTTGGAGGAGGAAATCTACATGACTCAGCCAGAAGGATTCAAAGTTGCTGGAAAAGAAAATATGGTGTGCAAACTTGAAAAATCGTTGTACGGATTGAAATAATCTTCTAGACAATGGTACAAGCGATTTGACAAGTTTATGTTGCGGCAAGGGTACAAGAGAAGCAAATACGATCATTGTGTGTATTTGCACAAGCTTGAAGATGGTTCCTTTATATATCTTCTCCTATATGTTGATAATATGTTGATAGCTTCCAAGAATTCAGAAGAAATTGATAAGTTGAAGATTCAACTGAAGAAGGAGTTCGAGATGAAGGATCTGGGTGAGGCAAAGAAAATTCTTGGCATGGAGATAATAAGAGATAGACGTTCAAAGAAACTCTATTTATCTCAGAAAATATTTGAAAAGAGTAGTACAACGTTTTGGCATAGATGAGAAGACTAAGCTAGTTAGTACTCCACTTGCTCCCCATTTTAAGCTAAGTACTATTATGTCGCCAAAGGATGAAGCTGAACGAGAGTATATGTCAAAGGTACCATACGCAAATGCTGTTGGTAGCTTGATGTATGCAATGGTCTGTACGAGAACTGACATTTCACAAGCTATTGGAGTTATTAGCAGATATATGCATAATCCAGGAAAGGAGCATTGGCAAGATATGAAGTGGATTCTACGGTATATTCATAATACTGTGGATATTGGGTTAGTTTTTGAGCAGGAATGCAATCAGTCTGTAGTTGGACATTGTGACTCAGATTTTGCGGGTGATCTGGACAAACGAAGATCAACTACTGGTTATGTGTTTACTTTTGCAAAGGCACCAGTTAGTTGGAAGTCTATTTTGCAGTCAACAGTTGCTTTGTCTACAACAGAGACAGAGTACATGGCTATTACAGAGGCTGTAAAGGAGGCAATTTGGCTTCAAGGATTGCTAAAGGAACTTGGTGTTGAACAAAAAGGTATCACAATTTTTTGTGATAGTCAAAGTGCTATTCAATTAGCGAAGAACCAAGTTTATCATGCAAGGATGAAGCAAATTGATGTTCGGTATCATTTCGTACGAAAAATCATAGAAGAAGGTGGAGTCACGGTGAAGAAAATTCATACTACAGAGAATCCAGCTAATATGCTGACAAAAGTGGTGATTGCGATCAAGTTTCAACATTGTTTGGATTTGATCAACATTGTTGAACACTGAAGATTGAAGATGAAGACACAACCAAAATTTTTTACCGAGAGAAAATTGAAGATGTGAAATTTTGCCAAGGTGGAGATTTGTTGAATATGTCAAAATCCTCAATCCCATGTCGGTTGTTTAGGCAATTGGTAGGAAATTTTTTCCTATAAAAGAAGGCCTAATGTTTAGGATTTAAACACACCTCTCATTTGCCTTCTTATCTTCTTAAGGCATTTGTATCTTCTCTCTTTAGTATTATTTCACTTGTATTTTTGGAGTGAAATAAAATATTGGTTGTGTCCGAGGAAGTAGGCAAAATTAGCCGGACCTCGTAAATTCTGGTGTTTCTTTTGTTGTTGCTTTATTGTCTTATTTATTATTTGGTGGCTGCCATAATTTTTGGTATAGTAGTTGTGACTCACTCACACTATATACATTTGGCTTCTGCAACAATCCTAACTTTTTTTACTCAGTTTTAGTTGTATTTATTGATGGAACAATTTGAGAGGATGTCACGAATGCTCTATATATTGATATTCGAACTTGTGAAATGTGACAAATAAAGCATAGTTGATTTAAGTGTTAGTCAATCATTTGAGGTTTAGTTGGAAATTCAGTTTTACTATTCCAAAAAGAGATTTTGTGGTTTAAATGATTTGTTGTTATAATTAGCCGAGTTATACCCGAGTGATTGTCTTGGGCATCTAATGTTATACTCATCTTTTAATAGGGTGAAGAACTAAACCAGTTTATTTATTTATGTTAAGTTTTTAACACTTACAGGAACGCATAGTTTGTCGGTGAAATCGGCGCAATTGGGAATCAGAAGGAGCTATCGACGAGGAAGGAGCTACATAAATACCGGACCATTTAGAGAGTGCGGTGCCGGCAAAGCAGTTGAAAATCCCCAAATATTCTCGCACTTTCTTCTAATAAAGTATCTGTGTTCATGTGTATATGTATGAGACCATTTTTTATTACCACTTACATAATTATGTAATTAAATATATAAATTCTTATTACAGATGTATTAGCAAATAAACACCATTTGGATTTACAGATGTATTACATAGTTAAATTCTTATTTTCAATCTACATTTTGAATGGAGTAGGTACATGTTATTGGGTCAAGTGAGGGAATATTTTTCATTATAACTGAGAATGTGTAATACATTTTATTATACCTTTCTCAACTTTTTGGCTAAGATCAAATCTAGCATTATATATTTTATTATTTCTCCTGCAAAATCTGAAAATATAATTAATAGATAGGGTCTACAATATTTTAGTTTTGCTCTTTCTGTGTAATAATTCTCTCATTTGTTGTTTTAGATTTTAGTAGAATGAATAGGCCTAATTAAAGATTTTAAAAAAATAAAATGGTTAATGGCTTCTCTCTTCCTCTTCTCTTCTTGCTTCTTCTCCATTCCTTTTACTCCATCTTTTATTTTTTGAGAAATGACATGTTTATGTGTGTTTGCCTTGGTTGTTTGGTATCGAATTTTATATTTTTCCAATTAATATAATATCACAATCACAAACATGTAAAACTATAAAGAAAACTAAACGTCGAGTTGAACTTTGACCAAGTGTTTTAAAAGTTATATATAATCTTTCTTTTCCTTTAATACCTTATTTTGGAAATCCAAAATACTCTAAATACAAAAGTAGATAAAATGAATGAAAATGAAGGATAACGCGAAGATATTGTAGAAATACAAAAATAAACCTTGTGTGAAATTTTTATTTATTTATTACTTTTGAAAATATATCATAGAATTTTTACTATAATTCATAGAAGAACTATTTGTTGTGTTGAATTTTTAATTTTGGTTTATATAATATCTCTTTTTTAGATCTTTTATTTTCAAACTTGAATTGTTCATTAGTGATGGTTTCATCATGGCATGCTTTGGGATAGAACAAAGAAGAAAGCTAAAAATCCAAGTTTGAGACCAAATGAGTATTTGGTCACATAGCAATGTAGTTACGTTAATAATTGGCTATGTATACTTGTTTATATGGATTTCAGTTCCTCTCTCTCATACTTCTTATTGCATATTGCATATTGCATTTGCGGGTGAAATGAAATGCATTGGTTAATATTGACTTTCCTGTCACGAAGGCATCATTTATTTTTTATGATTAATACGTCTGAATCTGAATATCAATATATATATTAAAACTAAGACATTTGAATCTGAATACATATCTGAATATTAAGATATGTCTTAAAATCTGAATACTAAATGACTAAGAATGTTTGTTTTTTAAACATCTGAATATATAGAATTTATCTTTATTTAAAAACTAGTAAAAATAAATTCAAATTGAATTCTAATTAATCTAATATCATATAAGTAAAATATATATGATAGTTGGTGGTGGTTATGGCTAACAGAGGTGCTTGAGTGCCGACTAGAGGCTGTGGTGGGTAGTGATTTTGGTTGATGATGGTGGTTCTAGGCAGTAGCTAGTGTCAATTTGTAGCGATAGCGATTATGGTTGAGGATGCATGGTGGTTATTTGGTGGAAAATTATCGAATACTTTCCAAGCAAATCAATCGAAATAATTCAAGGGGTAAATCATAGCCAATCATAGTTAATCACTGAATTAGAAGACAAACTTGAGACATAGAAGTAATCAATTATGGGACAATATAAACGGGATTTTATTCATCAAGGTAGCTTGACCTGCCTCTCCTTGAAGAGGTTCAGGATCTTACATTGATCTTGTTTATTGCTCCACTTATGGAGTATATCTTTCTATTTCTGGTGTATTCAGAGTTGTGTAGAAGAAGAAGCCCCCCTTGGGAGGTTCTCTCTCTTGGTATTTATAGCCTCAGGCTTTTTCAGCTGGTCACGAATGGGCCCCCCTTTTGGTCGTGGAGATGTCCCCTTATTTACCTTAAGGATAGTTGTCAAAAGTCAGCAGCGTTGACCATTCACTATAAATTGGTCGTGATGGGATTGGCCCCCTGGTCATAGAATGGTCGAATATCTGCCAATATAGTTAGTCCCTCCGTTCGTCAAGGTCGTGACCAGGTCGACTTCGACGGACGGATAGAGCGACGTGATCGGGAGGGGCACTTCAAAATGAAGTTTCGGAACTTGGTTGGTGAGTGGAGCGTCATCCCGCGCAGTCGTTCGTAATGGCGCACGTTTCCATGAAACTGAATTGCTTTGTGCACGGTTATGTATTAATGGCGATCGTTGGGTTCCGTGCAGGCAGAATCTGTTATTTATTACTAGATAAGATGTGTCATTTTGTTCTTTACATATTCATTGTTCTTCTAAGAGAATTCTCGAGAAGCCTTTTCTTCTGTCAAATCGCATTTTCCCTATTCTTCCGATCATTATCATCATTGATTTCTCCGTTTCCCTTGTCAAAGTTCTTCTTTCTCTTGCTCGTGAATCGATTATGGTAGGCACTTCTTCTCGCGGCAATCGTCCGGCTAATTCTCTGGTGGTCGAAAATCCCGCTCCGGCAAATGAAAGGTTAGAGTTGGTGGAAGGTGAAGAAATTCCTTCGGTCGATGAAATTCTACCATGATCAAGAGATAAAGTGATGGATTTTAGTGCACCGGGCGGCGTGGAAGGGGGATATTGCCTCTCTAATGGGGGAAGTAGGGATATCCCAAATGCAGGAGCGATGGCGTATCCCACGTTATGTCGAGATCGCTCTTGCGAAGACCGAGGACAGGGTACAGATTGACCATCGAGGGTATTGTTCGTTCTATGCTTATCCCTTCCAGGTGGGGTGCACACTCCCGTTCCTGATGCTGATAGTGGACTTCTGCCGCTATTACGAGGTATGCCCAGCCCAACTCTCTCCTTACCTATACAAATTGCTCCTCATGTTCATCAAGTATGCAGAGCTAGCAGGTAGGGAGGTCACTCTGAGGCATGTGCTCAGTCTCTTCGCTCCCTGATCGTAGCGAACTCAACCTTACACAACGGTAGGAAGAGCGTGCGCTAAGACTTTTACCCGAATAGTGGTATCGGGGTCGATTTTCCACAGGGAGCTTGAAATGGAGTTGTGTATTTGTATAGACTAAGAATGCGTTTGTGCTTCTAATTGTACTTCTAACATTTTTGAATTTTCTTGTTATCACTACTATTATCAACTAAGAATAAGACTAAATTATGCTAAGAGAAATATTTGCTACGATGTAATTAATATAGAGAAAGGCACTAGGGTCATGGCATCACCTAGGTGGTTAACTAACGGGGAGAAACTACTAACAATAGATTGACATATTTGGGGCTTATGCTATAACCGTTGCACAATTGTACCCACTCTCACACCTCTCGGTAGAGAGAGTGATTTTGCCCAGTTGACTCTCTCGAGACCAATTGGGTAGGCCAATTAGACCAAGCAACTAGGGTTCAAGTAGGGTGATTACTCTCTCGAGGTTTAACCCGTTAATTGGGACTACCATTTCCCATGGGTCCATCCCAATTCCTTGTTGGGTCAATTTTGGGGTCATAGACTCTCTTTCTCAAGAAAAGTTAAACCCCCCAAGCTAGAATCAGCGTTTGCAACCACCAATCCTTAATTAAAACCTAAAATTAACCCAAATAGCAAACACCCAATATCAATCTAGCCTTAGATGGTAACACCCATCAATTACCCACACTACGGTTGAGCCACAACCCTAGCTAGTGAGTTTAGCTACTCATGTTAGATGAAAAAATTAAGAAATAGATGAAGAAGTAAACATATAAATTGATTGCTAAGAAGAAAATACAATATGGAAGAGTAAAAATGTAAACAATAGAATCAAGGGAGAATATGCTTAAAGCTAGAGAGCAGAGAATGTTCTTGTTCTTGTATTCAATGTTGTATATATCCTTTACAAAATGATAAGGATCCCGTTTATATATGAGGGGGAATCCCAATATAGTACATATGCATTTATTACAAGGATTTGAGGCTGGTACAGCCATTTAATGCTATGGTATGGGCTTGTACTAGCCTAATAGACCTGGTCAGCTTTAACCACGTGCCTTGGGAAATTNCGTAGCTCTGATCTTGCAATTTCTTTCTCGTGAAGTGGGGCGCGGACCGCGCAAGAGGTAGCGCGGCCGCGCTGGCTGATGGGAGCGGACCGCGCATAAATGGGGCGCGACCGCGTGGAAGAATTTGGGAAAATTGACATCTCTCTGAATCTCACCCACGCGGACCGCACTAATTTGTAGCGCGGCTGCGTGGGTCTTGCCTTGAATTTCAGGTCTCTGAATCTTCACAAGCGCGGACCACGTGACAAGGAGCGCAGACCGCACAGGATCTTCTTGAATTATGTACTCTCTGAATCTCCTAGCGCGGCCGCGCAGCAAAACAGTGCGGTCCGCGCTAGGTCCTCTTGTCCCCACTTCACTTAGTCTTTGACACTTGGCAGGTTTCACTCCGTTTTGAGCCGATTTTTGACATTTGTCATCTTGTCGCTCAAACCTGCAATCAAGCGCAACTTGTAAGCATTTTTGGACTATTTTATGGCAATTAGTACACAAAGCATAGGCAAGTATGGGCATAGAACGTGTTAAAATCACAGTTATCAACTCCCCCAAACTTAAACCTTTGCTTGTCCTCAAGCAAATAAAATAAGACACACCCCTTAAAGGGAAACATCCAAGTAATTCCAGCTTATCCTAAAGTAACCTCAACAAGCGTCAATTGGGACTAACAATTGCGCTCAATACGAATGCATCATTAACATATTTTAAGCTTTTGAAAACTGTGGATCAAGTGCGACACAAGAGCATCGAGGGTTGACTCATTTCATCAAGGAGCTTTTCTCAAATACCTTGGTCATTGTGGAACCCAAACTCACACATACTCAACTCTCCCTAAGCGAACCTCACCTTTTAGAGTAATGACACATAAATCGAGGTTGATGGATTTTTCTCTCATTTCTCTCACAAAGAAGGTCACAAGTTCGGCTCTAGGTACCATATTCTTGCCCCTTATGTAAGTATCCACTAATGTAGGTTCCGTTCAACTCAAGATCATATAGGGCTTTTGTGGAGTCATTGTAAAGGCTTTGGGGTAAGGGTAGGATATGTTTTGTTCAAGTGGGTTCAATCTTCCCTCAAGCACTTCTTTTGATTCATTTTGGCACACTTTCTTGACTCATTTGAGTATTCGCTTCTTTTTCAAGGGGTTAGAGAGACACACTGTCACTCTTTCTTATGCAATTCAACACATTTCTCTTTTTTCTACTTTTTCACAACCTTTTTCACTTTTGTTTTCTTTGAATCCCCTTTTTGACCTTATTCATCTTTTTCTTTGTCTTGTCTTTTCTTCCTTTTTCATTGCCTTCCTTTTCTTTTGCTTTTGTACCTTTTACCACATTGTTTCCTTTCTTGTCTCCCCCCCAAACTTAGACATTTTCCATCTACTCAAGGGAAGATTTGGGTGCCAAGAGAGGGTATCATTAAGAACGGGTATAGGCTTGTAGCTTTGGTTCTTGAAAGAAGAAGGTTTAAGGCTCAAAGGGGTTAACTAGGGATAATTTCATTGGCAGGTCATGGAATTGTTCCATCTTAGCATTTTAGATCAAGGAGAGCCTATAATCACTTCTTAAGCCAAATTTCCCCTAGGATTTAGCCTCAACAAACACTCGGGGCAAGTTCTAGACCATCGGCTCGGAACTTAGACTCACAATTTGAATTCTCACCACACACACTCAAGGATTGCTAAAGACATCGAGTCGAGGGCCCACAACGACCTTAGTTACGATTCAAGCGCACGATGGTCCCACACGACCATATGATGATTGTTTGGTCAACACAAGAGTCTCAAGGCCACAACTTTCACCACCCTAAACACAACATTATGTCTTTGACCATGGGATCAAAGGAAAATGTGTTAGGCCCAAGTGAAGCTCGCCTGAGGTCCCCTTAACTACGAAATATCGAAATCAAAAGAAAAAAAATCAAAAACGGACTCAAACCCTTAAGAAGGTTGTCACGCCATCTATCATTGGAAAGAGCCACCCGGTTCGCACAACACTTTACCCTTGGAAAGAACCGTGGCATTAAGAAAACCAAGGGCTTATTGAAAATGCCAAAAACAAAAAAAAAAGGCTACGAGCCTCACTACTAAGCTAAAAACGAAAAATTTTAACGAAAATAGAAAAACCGAATGAATATGTACAAAAGGGGAGTAGAATATACAACGGGGATGAATGTATACATAAAAGTAGAGAAGTAGCCAAAATCAAAAGTTATATACAGGCCAACTATCAAATCCAAAAACATAAACTAGAAATCAGCTAAATATGTACAGTCATCCAAATGTATCAGAATCAAAATAGTAGGGCGCACCCCGACAAATAAAAGCTGGCATTTTCCCCAATGCCAACTACCAAAATACGCACAAAAAAATAGAGAGAAAGGATATAGAATGGCTCCTCAAGCCTGATCCGTCTGCATGGGCTGATCAATGGTCCCCTGATCCTCTGTAGTGGAAGGGACCTCAAACTGGTCACCTGCCTGCTGCTGCTCAGGTCCTGGGACAGGGGCCGGGTCATGGACCGGCTGAACATCTGCTGGAGCACTGGAGGCACCCTCCTGAACCTGTGTCACCTCTATCACAACACCGGCGGTGCTAGGAAGCTTCCTCTTCTTCCTTGGGTGCCTAGGCTCCTCCTCCTGCTGTGGCTGAGCTGCTGCTGGATCTAGAGCTGGATCCCCCAATAGCAAGTCTAATGTCATCTGGTCTGCCAAAAGCTTGTCCACATCTTCTTGCAGCTTCCTTACCGACTCCCAAGAGGCCCTCGACTTTCTCATCTTCTTATGTTCCTTGGCAAGCTCCTTCAAAGCCTTGCCATGCGAGGCTACCGCTGTAGTCAAGTCGGCCTGGGTCTCCAAAATCTTCTCCTGGTTGGCCAGGATCTTCTTCAATGTCTCCTCAATGGAAGGAGGAATCTGGACTGTGGCTGGGAGCTGACTGTGCCTCAACTGTAGTAGCCAAGGTGGACAACTTGGATGTCGCAGCTGACATCCAGTTGTTCAAACTGGCCAAAGACTGACTGAGCTGGTGGGCAGTGAACCGGTGAGTCTTTGAAGAAGGGACTGCCGGGTCAGCTGAAGTAGAAGGACCAGCTACCGAAGAAGGACCCGGGGGCAATGTCTTACCGGCAGTACTAGCAGGGATGGTGGATGGCTGAGTAGAAAGCTCGATCACAGCTGGCTCCTCAGACTGGCCAGGTAGGGTAGAGGTGGGTGGCTGATACTTTTTGGACTTTGGGTTGTCAGAACCCAACTGGCTATACCAAGAATAGGGGGCCACCGGTTTTGCCTTGACATCAAACTGCTTTTTCTTCACCTCTAAATCTCTAAAATACAGGGACAGAGTGTTCGGGAAGGGGTAGTTGGTGTTGGTCTCCTGTCAGACTGCAGAGATCACCCTTGAAATGGTGTTGCCCACATTGAGAGGAAGCCCGGCCATGATAGATGCCACAAGTACAGCCCGAGCCAAAGGAACTGAGTGATCATGTGTGGAGGGATCAAGTCTGCTACAAACGAATGTCAACCAACCTTTGGCTTCAAAATTGAAAGTGTTCCGCAGAATCCTCTCCCCTGCCTTCAGCCATTTAGGAACAGTGCCCAGGGCTGCCAAGTACTCGGCCAACCAAGGACGCACCTCTTCACCCATAGCGAGTTTTGCCAAGTATTCGGATTCATCCTCCTCTTTGAACCCCAAATATTCATTCAATAATTTCCCATTAAACAACGCCATCTTGTCCCGCACCTGTGTCGCCTTCGTTTCCTTAACCACATGAGACACATTACAATAGAACTCTTTCACCATATGCTCATTGGCGTCAATACACCTCTCCTTGAAGATACCCCAACCATCTCTAGTACGGAATTGTTCTTGCACCTTTGGGTTGAGAGGAAGAAGATCATTGCCAATGAATTGCCTTTTCGGGATCAACTTCCTAACGGGCCACCACTCTCTAAACTTATGGAACGCAATCTGACTTACAAATCTGTCTTTCCAAGCTTCCGGCTTTCTTGTTCTATCAACTCCCCCGACTTGGGGCTCACCCCCTCACCATATCCTCCACTCTCCCCAGATAATGAAGTTGTGGGGGAGGTGGAGTATTGCTCTTCACTTTTAGCTACGGACTCATCAGACGAGTCCGAAACTACGTTTACCGGTCTTTTGGAGGTGAGTGAAGGTGAAGGGGAGTCCTGCAATTGGAGCGGGATAGACATGTGAGTGGGAGAAGATTCTGAGGTGATGCTCCAGGATGGTGCATACTCACTCCCCGAAGAGTGGGAGGCAGCTCTATCAGCTTCCCGTATCAGCTTACGGGTCTTTTTGATATTCTCCCTAGCCTGGGGAGTGAGTTTAACAATCCGCTTTCCTTTGCCCCCTCGGGAGGAACCACCTCTCCCGGGCTGTTGTTGTTCTTTTCCTCCTCGTTTCTTAACCATGATCTGCAAAGAATACAAGTCTAACATTGTTAGTTTAAGCACATGCAGTGAATTGGATGAGACAGTTGAGTTCATGGTTTAGAAACAGTGCTGCAGAATAAGGGGCGCGGACCGCGCAAAAGAGTCACGCGGTCGCGCTGGGGTAGCATGGACCGCGTAAAACTGGAGCACGGACCGCGCTTGACAATGATCCAGAAACACCCTCTCTGAATCTCCCCAACACGGTCCGCACTGATTTGGACCGCGGTCGCGTTGGGCCAGCGCGGACCGCACAAAATATGATGCGGACCGCGCTGGTAACACTTAGCATACACAGGTAAAGCGGCACGAACCGCGCAGAAAGGCCGCGCAGCCGCACAAGGCTTAGAAATATAACCGAGTTAGGGAATTTTCATGCGAGTCCATTTTTGATCAAATTATGGGTCCTAATTGTCCCTACTCAATTAATCACATTTGAATCATGCCCATTGTTCAAAATTAACACATAAAATCTAACCTAACAATTAAACCTAAGAAAAATGAGAAGAAATAAGAAGTTATACTACTGGGAAGCAAGCAAAATAATCAAAAATTAAAGCTATGAATGAAATTAGTAAGAAATGTTACCAGGGATTATTCAAATTCAACTACTTGAAGCAAAGGTCTCGATGAATAGTGAAAACTTTAGCTCAGGAAGTCAAAGTGCGAAAAGTGTAAAATGAAGCCTAGGGTCTCTATTTATAGAAAACTGTGGGACCCTTCACCTACCTACCAGCGCGGTCGCACAGAAATGGACGCGGACCGCGCTAGATTTCTTTCCTTCTTGTTGGACTGGGATCCCCCACGCGGACCGCACTATTTTGTTGCGCGGCCGCGTGGGAAACTTCAGAGAGTTATGAATTGTGGCCCTTCCTAGCGCGGACCGCACGAAAAACTGCTATGCAGCCGCGCTGGCAACGTTCAGACGANCCTGAGTCCCGGTTCGACTGAGGTCGAACCTGGTATATTCTGATGGCGAAGGCGGTTAGACAATACCCTCTTTGCTCGAGAAGCGTCAACATGACATTGGTGATTTGAAAATTCCCTGCCCGGATTCGGGGAGGAACTATGGCACTTGCATAACCCTGGTTCGGAAGGACCCTTGGAGCTACTCTTGGTGGAGGCGGAGGAGGGTCTGGGATTTGATCATTTGGATTTGCATTGGCATTTCTACCTCTCCGTGGTACTTGAGGTACCCGGAGCTCATCTTGCTCAACATCGTCAACCTCCTCCCCCGCGACCACATTGTCAAGAGGGACATTTCCGTTTAGAGCCATGTGTACCTGATGGATCGACACAAATAACGTTAGTAAAAGAAGGAAAGAGAAGCAAAACACAAAACTAGCTACGCAAATAGTCAACACCGTAAGCTCCCCGGCAATGGCGCTAAGTGATCGAGCGAACTCAACCTTACACAACGGTAGGAAGAGCGTGCGCTAAGACTTTTACCCGAATAGTGGTATCGGGGTCGATTTTCCACAGGGAGCTTGAAATGGAGTTGTGTATTTGTATAGACTAAGAATGCGTTTGTGCTTCTAATTGTACTTCTAACATTTTTGAATTTTCTTGTTATCACTACTATTATCAACTAAGAATAAGACTAAATTATGCTAAGAGAAATATTTGCTACGATGTAATTAATATAGAGAAAGGCACTAGGGTCATGGCATCACCTAGGTGGTTAACTAACGGGGAGAAACTACTAACAATAGATTGACATATTTGGGATCAATGTTATAACCGTTGCACAATTGTACCCACTCTCATACCTCTCGGTAGAGAGAGCGATTTTGCCCAATTGACTCTCTCGAGACCAATTGGGTAGGCCAATTAGACCAAGCAACTAGGGTTCAAGTAGGGTGATTACTCTCTCGAGGTTTAACCCGTTAATTGGGACTACCATTTCTCATGGGTCCATCCCAATTCCTTATTGGGTCAATTTTGGGGTCATAGACTCTCTTTCTCAAGAAGGGTCAAGACCCACTAAGCTAGAATCAATTTTTGCAACCACCAATCCTTAATTAAACCATAAAATTAACCCAAATAACAAACACCCAATATCAATCTATCATTAATAAAACACCCATCAATTACCCACACTAGGGTTAAGCCACAGCTAATGGGTTTAGCTAGACATAATTAGAGAAGAAATTGAAGAAATAGAAGATGAAACAACCATATTAATTAATTGCTAATGTTAAACTACAATAATCTATGATGAAATAAGCTCAAAATGCCCAAAATAGGCTAATACAAATGTCTCACGAGCGCAGCAGCTATCATGTGTACAAAACTTGAGCTAAAAATGGTAAAATGTCCTATTTATACTGGGCTGGAAAAACTGGACAAAAATACCCCTGCGGGGTCAGCGCGGACCGCGCATAAATGTAGCGCGGCCGCGTAGGCTCTTGATCTTGCAATTTCTCTTCTCTAAAGTTGGGGGCGCGGACCACGCAAGAAGGTAGCGCGGCCGCGCTGGCTGATGGGAGCGGACCGCGCATAAATGGGGCGCGGCCGCGTGGAAGAATTTGGGCAAATTGACATCTCTCTGAATCTCACCCACGCGGACCGCACTAATTTGAAGCGCGGCCGCGTAGGGTCTTGCCTTGAATTTCAGGTCTCTGAATCTCCATAAGCACGGACCGCGTGACAAGGAGCGCGGACCGCTCAGGATCTTCTTGAATTATGTACTCTCTGAATCTCCTAGCGCGGCCGCGCAGCAAAACAGTGCGGTCCGCGCTAGGTCCTCTTGTCCCCACTTCACTTAGTCTTTGACACTTGGCAGGTTTCACTCCGTTTTGAGCCGATTTTTGATATTTGTCATCTTATCACTCAAACCTGCAATCAAGCGCAACTTGTAAGCATTTTGGGACTATTTTATGGCAATTAGTACACAAAGCATAGGCAAGTATGGGCATAAAACGTGTTAAAATTACAGTTATCACACCCCAAAAAATCTGCGGCACCATGATCCATGCACACCCACGAGGATCGAAGGGCTTGATGGTTGGGCTGGACGACGAGGTCATTCATCATTCCTTTGAGAATTTTTTCTATATTCGGACTGAACACCTGGTGGCGGACCCAAATGGATTCTCGGAAGTTTGGAACTTTGCACGTGAGGCCTCGTTCCTGACTGGGCATCCGCCCTATTTCGACTTTCCTTATGCTTTGTACTTATGGTTATTGATTTACCTTAATTTTTTGTAGCTGAAAAGTTTCCACCGCCTCCTTTGGAGGGGATCCGAGACTGGGTCGAGGTAGTGCTTCCTCGTACTGCGGGCATTCGCACCTGGCCGGCTTTCTGGGAGAGGCATGGTCGCAGGCCCGTGACAGGTGGAATTTCGGCCCTTTCTCTTTTCTATTTCGTTTTGTTCTGACTGCGTCTATTGATTCGTTTGTTCATTGTATCTAGAGAGACCACGTCATGTCAAAGCTCCACAATTGGCTTTCCGTCGGCTGGGTGCACTTGCTAGGCTAGCTGCTGTGCCTGTGCCTCGTCGAGTACCAAGGGCGGTGCTGGTTGAATCGTCAGCGGCCGCATCCTCAACGCGGGCTACGCCACAAGATGAGAGCCCGTCCGGGCTTGTTCGTTCTCGTACGGGCTCGCCTTCAAATGAGGAGGAGGATAGGCCTTCACAGAAGCGGCGAGTGGCATTTATGGTGGCTCCTCCGTCGGTGATCAACTTGGATTCTCCCCCGACGGATTCGGAGGGCGGTGCGGCTGTGGCGCTTGCTGTCGAGGAGAAGGAGTTAGTCGTAGTTGAACCCGTTAGTTCTAGCCAAGGGAATGTTGTTGTCTCAACGACCCCGTCCGAAGTTCCTGTTGCCGAGGCGGAGGTCGATCCTTACAGGCCGCCGTCGGGACTTTTGATGTACCATTGTTGGCCATGGCGAGTTGCTCTACATCAACGGCCGCGGAGAGGCGGAAGGACGTGGTGGAGGACGAGTATGAGTCCGAGTCTGATTTGGACCCCGACGACGTTTGTATGTTTAAGGAGGGTATTACCAATTCTACGGTGCATGCGGGGGGGGGGGGTGTTTTATTGAGGTTCCATCGTATTTGAACTTATTAACTGAAGGAAATAGCTTGGTGTCATAGTTCGAGTTGTTATGTTCGGAGGCCGAGAACGCGTCTTTGAGGAGCATTTCGGATATTGAAGTGATGGACGAAGTGGCCGTGATGGGCCTGAGAGTACGTAGTACGTTCCTAGTTCTTTCTTCCCCTCCCGTTTTAGCCTTTGCCTTAGATTTTCCTTTCCTTTGTTTTGCAGACTTACTTGTTGGAGGTGGAGAACATCCGCAGAGCCAAGGTTCGCTCGAGGATCTTCCGGCAGATGCTGGGGAAATACCGTCGTTATCGTGATCGGTGCCGAGGGCTGCACGAGCATTTACGGAACGAGCCTGGTAATCGGGCTTTAGGCGAGGAGTTGGTGAGGCAGGACCACCAGCTGTTGCAGGCGCTTGGCTGTAAACGTGCTCTTGAAGAGCAGATTCCTCGGAAGGACGAGGAGCTTGAGGTGGGAAAAGGAATTGCAGCTGAGTGTGTGCACCTGCAGGGCAGGTTGAGGGAGATCGAGTTGTAGGTTGAGCAAAACCGGGTCAAGGCAACGGAGGCGGCTGCGAAATGGAGCGGGAAACTGGCGGCGCTGGAAGGCGAGGTTGTTGCCTTAAAATTTCGGGAAAAGGGTGCCTCGTCGAGGGCCGTGGCGTTGGAGGAGTCGATTCGTGTGCATGAGTCCCGGCTTGAGTCGGAGAGGGAGACAGCAGCCCTTAAGGAGGCGGGGCTCGAGGAGCGGATTGGTGTTCTTGAGCTGGAGGCTCAGGTCATGTTGGACCGGATTGCGATTTTGGAGGAGGAGAATCGGCGACTGCAGAGCCAGGCTGGTTCGTCGCATACTGCCGTTTCCCACCAGGTTCATGAACTTTGGGTCTACGTCGAGGCTCAACGCGATGTTTACAAGAACTTATTGGAGGCGGGTATTGTGACCGAGGCCGTCTTCGAGGTGGCACGCTAGAAGGCTCGTGAAGCTCGTGCCGACTGTGGTTATGATGTGCCGACACCTGAGGCTGATGATGGCGCGAGTGGCAGTGATGGTGACGGCGGTGGTGGCGCCGAGTAAAGAAAAGATTTGTTATCGTTGTTTGTTGTTTTTCTTTATATCCCATTCGTCGGTTGGCGCTCGGTTGTTTCTTGTTGTTTTTCTGTATTTTTCTTTCTTGTCTTGACCAGCCGGGGCCGGTGTAAGCGGGGGTACCGTGTTCTTAACTCTGTAGACAATTGTACTCTTTTTTCCATCGTTTGTCTCGCGCTTTACTCTATCTTCCGTTCTTCTCCTTTTCTTTTATGGATATGTTTGGAGGGACGATCAACCCTTGAATTCGACCGAGGCCGTCATGTCAGTTTTGGATTGATAATGATGGCTTTTTCGCCTGACATGAACGGGGAGGGGCAGTCACCTTGTAATGACTGCAATTGGTTTTTCTTCGCCCTAGCCCTAGTGCGGCTGAGGTCGACCCTAATAAATTTGAAGGCGAAGGCACTTAGCCTGAGCCCTAGTTTGACTAAGGTCGAACATGATAAGTTCGATGGCAAAGGCACTTGGCCTGGTTCTAGTTCGACTTAGGTCGAGCCTAATAAATTTTATGGCGAAGGCACTTAGCCTGAGTTCTGGTTCGACTAAGGTCGAACCTGGTGTATTTGATGGCGAAGGCACTTGGCCTGAGACCCGGTTCGACTAAGGTCGAACCTGTTATATTTTGATGGCGAGGGCACTTGGCCTGAGTCCCGGTTCGACTGAGGTCGAACCTAATATATTCGATGGCGAAGGCGCTTCGCCTGAGCCCCGGTTCGACTGAGGTCGAACCTGATATATTTTGATAGCAAAGGCACTTGGCCCGAGTCCCGGTTCGACTGAGGTCGAACCTGATATATTTTGATGGCGAAGGCATTTGGCCTGAGTCTCGGTTCGACTAAGGTCGTACCTGATATATTTTGATGGCGAAGGCACTTGGCCTGAGTCCCGGTTCGACTGAGGTCGAACCTGATATATTTTGATGGCGAAGGCACTTGGCCTGAGTCCCGGTTCGACTGAGGTCGAACCTGATATATTTTGATGGCGAAGGCACTTGGCCTGAGTCCCCACTTGGCTGAGTCCCGGTTCAACTGAGGTCGAACCTGATATATTTTGATGGTGAAGGCACTTGGCCTGAGTCCCAGTTCGACTGGGGTCGAACCTGATATATTTTGATGGCGAAGGCACTTGGCCTGAGTCCCGGTTCGATTGAGGTCGAACCTAATATAATTTGATGGCGAAGGCACTTGGCCTGAGTCCCGGTTCGACTAAGGTCAAACCTGATATATTTTAATGGCGAATGCACTTGGCCTGAGTCCCGGTTCGACTGAGGTTGAACGTGATATATTTTGATGGCGAAGGCACGTGGCCTGAGTCCCGGTTTGACTGAGGTCGAACCTGATATATTTTGATGGCGAAGGCACTTGGCCTGAGTCCCGGTTCGACTGATGTCGAACCTACTATATTCGATGGCGAAGGCGCTTGGCCTGAGTCCCGGTTCGACTGGGGTCGAACCTGATATATTTTGATGGCGAAGGCACTTGGCCTGAGTCCCGGTTCTGGCTTGAGATAGCCCTGTGCCGGTTTTCGGCCTGACACCGCGTTAGGGGTGAAGGAAATGCCTCATACTTTCGTTCTGAGGGAGAGGGGGGAAACTTCTTCTTCTTGTCTTTTTCGGATCTCAGTTTCCTTTGATGCGTTCGAGTATTATGCGCTCGATGTGCTTCCTTTGGTCCGTTTGAGTTGGATTGCTTTCTCTTCTTTTTTTGGGCATCCTTTGGCCTCGATTCCAGGGAGAAACTATGTGATTTCGCTAGGAAATCTCCACAGACGGCGCCAAATTGTTTGGTGGAAAATTATCGAATACTTTCCAAGCAAATCAATCGAAATAATTCAAGGGGTAAATCATAGCCAATCATAGTTAATCACTGAATTAGAAGACAAACTTGAGACATAGAAGTAATCAATTATGGGACAATATAAACGGGGTTTTATTCATCAAGGTAGCTTGACCTGCCTCTCCTTGAAGAGGTTCAGGATCTTACATTGATCTTGTTTATTGCTCCACTTATGGAGTATATCTTTCTATTTTTGGTGTATTCAGAGTTGTGTAGAAGAAGAAGCCCCCCTTGGGAGGTTCTCTCTCTTGGTATTTATAGCCTCAGGCTTTTTTAGCTGGTCACGAATGGGCCCCCCTTTTGGTCGTGGAGACGTCCCCTTATTTACCTTAAGGATAGTTGTCATAAGTCAAAAGTCAGCAGCGTTGACCATTCACTATAAATTGGTCCTGATGGGATTGGCCTGTCATAGAATGGTCGAATATCTGCCCATACAATGGTGGTGGGTGGTGATAGTTAATAATGGTGGGTGGTGGTAGTTTATAATGGTGGGCAGTGCCAGCTATGATTATTGATGGTGGTGGGGTGGTTGGTAGTAGTGGTAGTTATTGGGTGAGTGTGTGGTTATTGTTGAGGATGATGGTGGTGGCCTGGTGGGGGCAGTGGGTGGTGGTAGTGGTGGTGGTGGTGGTAGTTGATAACAGTAGGCGGCAGCGGCAGTTAGTATTGAATGTGGGTCGAGGGGCTTGGTGATCGGGGTGGACGACAGGACCAACCGCCGCTTCTCTGATAATTTTTTCTTTGTGCGGATCGAGCATCTCGTGGAGGACCCAACTGGATTTCCGGCGGTGTGGAATTTTGTCCGTAAGTCTCTGCCCTTGGCTGACGAAGTTCGTTTCGATTTTACTCTCCTTATGCCTTGTGTTACATACAGACTTATTTTCGACGTTTTGCAGACGAGAAAGTATCGCCGCCTCCCTTGGAGGGGATTCGTGAATGGGCCGAGGCCATCCTCCCCCACACAGCGGGAGTTGGTACGTGGGCATCGTTTCATCTGAAGTTCGGGCGTAGGCCCCTTACAGGTGAGATTGCCTCCTTACTTTCTAACCTCTCCTTTGGTTATTTCTTACTTTTTGAGCTTCGTTAGCTGTGATTAGGGAGGGTTCGCAGAGTCAGGGCCCCTCAGTTTGCGTTCCGTCGACCGGCTGCGGCTGCTCAGATAAGTGCGGCATCTACGGCTCGGCCTTCGTCGAGGGCGGCATCCGTGGAATCAGTGGCTTTTACTAGTCCGACCCAGGCCGTACCTCAGGATGAAGGCCCATCTGGTACTGTCCGTTCCTGAGCTAAATCACCGTCGACCGGGGAGGAAGACGGACCGTTGAAGAGGCGGAGAGTGGGTTTTGAGATGGCTCCCCCGACGGTGATTAACTTGGATTCTCCTCCGGCGGGCCCAAACGGAGGTGTTGCTGTAGAGTCTGCTGCCGAAGGGGAGCAGATGGTCGGTGCTGCTCCCGCTAGCCAGAGCCCGAACTCCGCTGCTGCTGTGCCCCGTCCGGAAATCTCTGCTACGGATGTCGCAGGGCATCTAGATGGTGCGGAGTTTCAATCCCCGGGCGCTACTGCCGTGACCTTGGGTACACCGCCATCATCCTCGGTAGGTCGTGCCACACCGTCGGCGGCGGAGAGGGGGGAGAGTGTGATGGTTGATGAGTATGAGTCTGAGTTTGACTTGGACCCCGATGACGTTCGAATGTTCAAGGAGGGCATTACCTATTCGGTGGTCAATACGGAGGGGTTGGCCCGCCTTGTTGAGGTTCCTGCCGACATGAACCTGTTGGCCCAGAGGGGCGAGTTGGTGGATCAATTCAGCCTGTTGTGTTCCGAGGCTGAGGAGAACGAGTCCCTGAGGGAGGTTCAGGACGTCGCGGTGATGGAAGAGGTGGCCGTGATGGGCTTACGGGTATGTTATATCAGACTTTGAGTCTCTCAGTCCTTTATTTCGGAGTAGGCATTTGCCTAACTGCTCTTTTTGTTTTGCAGTCGTACATGCTGGAAGCGGAGAATATTCGTAGGGCCAATGTTCGGTCGAGGATCTTTTTGTAAAATATTTGCTCAAGAACGCAATAGTGTTAGAGAAGTTCGTCATTGCCACCAGATACGGTAGGAGTTATGTGTATCGGGATTATGCTAAAATGGAACAGGAGTTCCTAAGCTTTCCAAGATCCTCTCCGCACGCTTCAATTGTCTTTTCGTATTGATAATCTTATGTCTCTCTCTTTTGTATTAATCGCAGCATACTAAACAGCTTCTTACTTTATGTTTGAAACTGGTTTGTTGCTGATAGACAAGGCTAGGATTGTACTTGTTAGTATCCAAGGACTTGTTAGTAGCTCTTCATGACTAATTAACAATGTGTTTATTCTCTGATCATCACGTAAGAAAGCTTGCTTGAAATTTTTTGTGATTTCTATTCATATTGCCAAATCCAGATCATATTATTATACTATCAAAATGTAAGGTTGAAAATCATTTTGCCAAAATAGTACTTCAAGATTCATTATGTGTCCAAGGACTTGCTTCTTTGGGCTATGTTATTTTTAATTAGTGGAAAAGAAAGTTTCAAATATTTTAACTCTCCCACCACCTTTTCACACAACTAGAATAGTTGTTCTCTCCCACTTTATTTCTTTTCTAAATAAAAAATTGGAGGGAGATGGCTAGGAGGTTGCTTCCTCCAAGAAGGTGCTAGCCTGGATTGCTCATAGCTTTAGAGTTACTCCACTCAATAGCATTAGTGTATATTGGTCATCCAATATATTAAACGAGCTTCGTAGAGTAGAACCCCTTAATATGAATTCTGGTACAATTCCTGCGTCATTTATAGCAGAACCTCTATCAGAATCAAGAAGATCTTTAGGCCTGGACGTGACACCTGTTATAGATTCAATTCAGTTGCACATATCTCATGTTACTGATGTGATCAGTCCATCAAGTCAAAATCCAAGAATTTCAGAAACCTGCTTTTTCTTCAGGTCCTCCTTAATGTCGCCGGGATCTGCGCACAGACTCTGAAATGCTGCAAAACATTCTACCAATATGGTCACTTTTCAACACTATTAATAGATCTAAAGAAAAACTGGTAGACACTGAGAATAATGTTTTCCAGAGTACGTTGGAGTTCCCAAGGAGAAAAACAAATCAAGATTCTGTTTATGTGTGAAATAATGAGAAAGCTTGTGCGTGATGCAAAAACTGCAGCAACTGTGTGCTAAGAGCAATGGCCTCAATGCCTGAGGGATGCAAATGTGTAAATTCCATTGATGAGCTAAATTCCATTGATGAGCTAGGGTAGGGGTAAGGTCTGCGTACACGCTACCCTCCCCAGACCCTACTAAGTGGGATTATACTGGGTTGTTGTTGTTGTTGTTGTTGTTGTTGAGCTAATTGATTATTGATGAGTCAAAGAGGTTCAAACTTGGCAAGCATTGCTCAGTATAATGCAAGCAGAGAAAGAATGTGCTGCTAATCAGCTCAAACCAGCGCAGTTGTTTGTTAATGGATTTCCCTTGAAGCATGATGAGATGGCAGAACTCTTTGGGTGCCCTTTACCCCCTCAGAAGTTGAAGCCTGGAAGTTATTGGTATGACAACGAATCTGGACTTTGGGGAAAAGGTAACTGTATTTATTGAAGTTTAACTAATCATTAATAGTAATCTCTATCGGGAAGTAAGAATGTTAATGCAGCATTAACTTCTTAAGTTAACAGGAAGGAGAGAAACCAGATAGCATTGTGAGTTCAAACCTGAATTTTACTGGAAAACTTAGTCCTAATGCAAGCAATGGAACCACACAGGTCTACATTAATGGCCGAGAGATAACTAAACTGGAACTCAAGGTTCAGAAGGTATTACATTTGTACTACAACTAAGTATCCATCTATGTTGCTCGGATTCTCTAAAAATATCGATGGGTGTGTGTCGGATCCTCCAAAAATACAATACATTTGGAGGATCCGTCACAGGTACAGCAGCAGCTGTTTTGGAGAGTCCGCGCAACAAAGTTTTCCTTTTATATTTCTGGGCAATAACTTGTCCTAGAACCATTAGTGTCCACTATTTAAATGCCAAGCTAATGTTTACCTTCTATTTACTAGCCACAGTTTATGTTTTTGCACTTGAAGCTTTCCTGTTTGTAGGTGGTGAAATGTATCTCCTTTTTTGGTCAATTTTGTCAGTTATAGTCATGCTGCTTCTTTTATGGATTTCTTTCACCAAATGTTGACTGCAGCATTTATTTTTTCTGACCCTTTTGGCTATTACTGCTGCAGTCATTTGTTTCTGGTTTATCCTTAAAAATATTTGTTAGTTTTACCTTTTGTCATGGATTTCCTTTTAGGATGTCTTTTTGCTATATAAACTATATAAAGATAGAGCAGTTCTTTTTTATTCTTGATGTTTGTAAAGAGTAAATTTTCAATTTTGTGTGGTAAACTGGTAATATGAAGTTGCATAGAGGAATCTTCAAGAGAGAGATTTCAATTTTAATTTCAGTTATTTACTTGTTTCACCTTTGACCGTGACATCTCCTAGTCTTATCATATGGAGTTTAAATGCTGCACACCACTTGCTAAAAAAGATACAGCAAGTTTACTAAGGTCAGAGATATCCTCGTTGGTACATTAATAAGGACCTTCATTTGTAATTTCCATTTTCATTTATGATCCACAATATCAAAGGAACTAATGGATGCAATTTAATACTGACTTCAACTTTATAGGTGGTAACTTGGAATCAGCCCAAAACTAACCAGTGCATCTATTCCTTGAACCCGAGGTTGAAGCATTGCTCTGATTGGCTACTGGACATCATTGTCACTGGAGATTTGGATGCATTTTTTCCTGCAGCAACACGTGAATATGTTTTCCTAGTTGAAGAGGCGTGGAAGGATCCTGCTATACAATATACATGAGAAGAAATGAGCTTCATTTCCTTCCAGATGTAGCAGATTACTTCTTGAGCAAGGTACTCTTTGGAGCATCAAAGTAGTCTTACTGAATCAAATTGTCCAATAGAAGTACTTATCAAGAAAAAAAATGTTGTCCAGTAAAAGTCTTTAGTGCAATTAGTTACATAAACTCATTTTTGCACAAAATATCTCAAATGTGTATGAGCAGTTAGTTGTTTCGGTTATCTAGTAGATCTGAGTTGTCGACCATTGTCGTCGATATGCATTTGGCTCTGCTCTCCTTGTAACATATCTCTTTAAAAATATCTACTGTTGTCATGCTTCAGCTATATACTGTTACAGAGATCGATATTGACTTTCTCCTATAAATTTTCTATGCATTCGCTTATTTCTTTGTAAATATGGCATGTCAAGAACATAGTTGACATTGTCCAGCAACTCTGCCAGAGGGTTATTTGTTTTACCAGGTAATATAAAATCTAGATCCTTTCTTGAGACATGCTATTACGAGTGAATGTAAGACCATGTTTACTTTGTTTTCTTGAGTACACATGCTAATGAACAGATTTTGAATTTGATTCATGCTAACCACCACAGAAGATGGACAATGGATACTGAATTATCTTTTTCGGCCTTGTAGGCTGTTGAGGTATCAAACAATGAGTACGAACCTTCAGAGCGAGATGTACTGTATGCTGAAGGAGTTACCCAATGGAATAGTTCGGCTTTTATGAAGGTTCTCCTTGGATTATCGTAGCCCAATGTCTGAAACCTATGGAAACAATCTGGATGCCCCCGCACCACCTCTGACTAGATAATCATTCTCCTCCAACTAGGACAATTGCATTTTGTGGTGTTAAGTGATATTTAAGTATCTCTTTAGTTTTAGATAATGAGAATTCTCGAGATGTAATCTAGTTTCATGAATATTTCTGATGCCGAGTAAGTTATTTATTTTGCATGCATGCCTCATGATGATTGAAATTTATCTGCAAAATCTTGTGAAGTCGCGAACTTCTACAGTTCCAGTATTTTATTGGTTTAGTTAGTCTAAATGACACAATTAACAGGCTTATGTTCACCAAGGAAATAGAAGTAATGGTGGGCTGGGAAATAGATGCAAAAGATGAGGTACATTTGTTTGCATAGTTTATGTGCTTAAATTATGCTAATTAATGTGAAAGAATATTTATTGAACTTGGACAGTGAAAGGCCTTAGCAAGGAAACAAAGCAGGTATTTTGAAGGAAAAGCAGAAGCTACTCTTGACTGAAAATTTAAGTGTTTGGATATAATTGCCTTGGTGTAAACTGAAAGATTTTAATGAAGTTATTGCTGTATATATATATATATATATATATATATATATATATAGATAATATATATATATACTAGTTTCGTCACTTAGAGGTATGACCACAATTTCTCAAGAGGGCCAGAAAGGGACCGTCAATCTGGGAAAGAAATCCTTCCCTAGTCCCCACTGTAAAGATAAATATAGTTGATGTTCGATGTGTCATTTATCTTAAGAAATACGATAATAGAGTGATTGCAGGTGGAAAAGTTTCTGGATTTATGCTTTTACAATTTGTATGAGAGAGAAGTCTTGAATGATTCCTGTACTCCTAGACCCTTCAATTAACCTTGACATTCCAGTGTCTCATTTTTGTAGGGAGACATGAGCATTTTGCATGGATTGTTCAAACAGGGTAAAAACATGCTAAAAATCAAACCTATATATGTTACCTTACTACCTATGTACTCTGTGTGAATATCTATGTGTCTAGGTGACATAGGCTAATCTCATGTTAATAGGTTATGACCGATCGATAGTTGTAATTATGTTGATGGGAGCCAGCCTCTTGAAAATCATACGTGCTATGAGTTATCATTCTCTTCATGTGTTATCACTTAGGAACATGCTTCCTTCCTGACAGGTACCAGCTAATTACAGTAAATGCCAGTGGAATGAATGAAGGTTGCAAGTGGGTAGAGACGTTTAAAGATGAAGGTGTAGTCCTCCTGAGTGACTATGATCAGGCGTGGCTCGCTCCGGAGGACACTGGTAGTGGTAGTCTACTTGGGAATAGATGATGCATATCAAGGAACTCTTTGAAACAATAGTCAGACAAAAGAAACCCTATTTGTTTTAATCTTGAACATGTATGATCTGTTCGAGGAGAAGGTCGCTCATGTTGTATAGAGTAAAATTGGTTTATATTAAATGCTCGAATGATTGTGTGACGTGTGGAACTGGAGGCGGACGGAAGATAAGATAAATCGAGTGAAAACCAAGACCGAGGACAGCAACTTCGGTTAGTGCCGGATAGATCCCGAAGGGGATGTAGTCAACGGAAGCAAACGAATGTTTGCCACTAGATGACATTTAATGAAGAATATTTTTCAGTATTAAATATGCAACTGTTGCGGAGAATTTGGTATTCATGGTCTGCCATTACATATTCATCAATGGCCTCCTATGATCCTGTTCCTAGGTATAGCTATAAACAGTGGCTTCAACAACCATTGTAGGACACGATTGGAAAAACTTATACTACATTTTTTCCCCAAGCTAAATAATATAAATGTATTTTCTATCTAGTACCAAATATGAAGAGAGTGATGTGCCCCGGGATTATGTTGAAGTGGAACAAGAGTTCCTAAGCTTTCCAAGATCCTCTTTGCACGCTTCAGTTGTCTTTTGTTATCGATAATCTTTGTGCCCTCTTGTTTGTATTGATTGTGACGTACTTAACAACTGTTGTTTCAATTAGAAACTGGTTTGTAGCTGATAGATATGGTTAGGATTCTCCTTGTCTGTATCCAAGGAGTTATTAGTAGTTCTTCATGTCTAAGCAACAGTGTGTTTATTCTCTGATCCTCATGTAAGAAATCTTGCTCTAAATGTTACGTAAACTTCTATCCGTGTTGCAGAATCATGATCATGTTTTTGCACTATGGAAAGTTAAAGGTTGAATGCAGTATTTCATGATTCATTATGTGACCAAGGTATTTTTTTTTTTTTTTTTTTTTTTTTTTTTCTTTTTCTGTTGGCCTATGTTATTAACACAAACATAAGAAAAATGCAGATTTTTATTTTCCAGAAATGAACTTACTGCAATAGATTGACAAGAGGGGTTGCTCTGATGGTAAGCAACCCCCACTTCCAACCGAGAGGTTGTGAGTTCGAGTCTCCCCAAGAGCAAGGTGGGAAGTTCTTGGAGGGAAGGATGCCGGGGGTCTATTTGGAAAAAGTGCGATTATACTGGGTTGTTGTTGTTGTTGTTGTTGTTGTTGAACATACTGCAATAGACTTGTTTATATAGTGTATGACTAGTTTTTCCAGGTATGGTGAGCTGAATGCCATGAATTCCAGCCACATGAAGATCCTGCATTGGCAAGAACTTATAGAATTAAGACAATGCTAAGTGCTAACTGTTGAGTACAACTTTGCGTCAGATATGATGATGGCTGATGAGAAATCCATTAAGAAAAAACTTGATTTTGCCAAGGATATGGGTATCGACCATATCTTCTGATGAGAACTTATATGAAGATTAGGAAAAAAATTTACCATTAATTGTAATGCTGATATGAGATGGTTTTACTTGGCAAATTGTGCATGTGTCTATGTCACATTCAGCTAAAGCTCTTGGCTAAATGATCTTCTCTTGTTTAAATGGAATTTTTTGTGTATTCTCATCAGCTCTTCTGCAGCGAATCATTCTTATCTTTTATTTCACCTTGCAAATGTGCAATGTCCTCGTGACACTCACTTTGGGGTACATAATGACGGTCAGTATGAGGGAGAAGGAAAAAACAATATGAGATGGGTGACATATGGGAAAGGGAAGAAAAAGAAGTTGATTTAGGCTGAACTATTGATTTTGTTAGTCAGGCTAGTCGTTTATTAAATATCCGATTTTGTTTGTTATACAGGCGTCGACACTCTTTATCTGCTCCCTTCTACCGTTGCCTGTACCTTATGGTGACAGAGGGATGAACTTAGCAATTATACCGCCGAATTATTCAGAGCAAAAGAAAGTTCAGAAGCTACTTGGACTTGAAAGTTCAGGAAAAAGCACTATTTTCAAAGAGGTATTGCCTATCTGGATCTGTCTAAGTTGTCATTTGCATACATCTTGCTAGAAGAAATGTTTGTTCTTCATTTACTTTTTTGTAGCTGAAGTCAATCTTCTATATATGGCATCCCTAAGAATCTGTCCTGACAATTCTGCCTTGTTTCTGCATATGTTTAAACGTTCGAAAATATCAGTATACAGCTTTCTCATTTGTTTAAGGAACTAGAAACTGCTTGATCTTAATTCATTTGCTGCAGGTAAATTTTTTGCATCATTTGTTTGTATGACCCACGATAGGAAGGTGTGGAGGTCGAGGATTAGAATTGTAGGTTGACGGATAGTAGTGTGTTCCTCCTAGGCTTACCAGTAATACTAGGATTATTTTTGTATTATCTTATCATGGGTCTTTATTGTTACATGCTGTGTCATTCGCGCTCGTTACCATATTACATTGTTGTTATCATTGTTTGCTACTTGGCTGCATTATCTTATCTTTTCTCTGCTTTAGAAAGTTCCTTCTAAACAAAAACATATGACGAAGTGTAAGAACAGAAAATATTATCCAATCATATTATTGTCACCTTTGATATAACCCATGCACAGATGAAATAATTCCGAAAACCTATCTTTGGACAGCTTGAAAGAAGTGCCTCTACAGGCAACCCAAATAGATTTGAAATCCAGAATCTTATGGTATATTACGAATTAGAACTAACGTTCTTTAAACATATGTGGACATTGTTTGGGGATAGAACACAGAAGAAAGCTGAAAATCCAAGTTTGAGACGAAATGAGTATTTGGTCACATAGCAATGTAGTTACGTTAATGATAGGCTATGTACTTGTTTGTATGGATTTCAGTTCCTCTTCTCCTTCCTCTCTCTGTCATACTTCCTCCTCGCCTTGTTGCATATTGCATTTTGCGGGTGAAACTATCTGCATTTTTTAATATTGATTTTCCTCAGTCATTTAAGTGCCTAGTTGTACTTCTTTTCTTTGCTTTTTGTTATTATGTATACACAATATATTCTATTCCACAGCCTTACTGAGCAGGGAATTTTTTGATTGGGAACAAGTTCACTGCTGGGAAGTTCAAGATATCAAGCTGATGAGTCAAAGCAACATATACAAGCATTTGCGCATTCTTCTTGAGTAGGAGGCTTTATCAACAATAAGGCATAAGGTTCTTTCAAATAAATCTCTAAAAGTAGACTGCTGTTTTCACAAAGTGCTTTCTTTACCTTCTTTCTATATAAGGTATTCCATTCCTTGCTTCCCAACTTAAGAGCCTGTTTGGCCATGAAATTTTTTTCATTTTTTTTTTAAAATGAGTGTTTGGTCATAAAATTTCCAATTTTCGCTTGAAGATGAATTTTGGATTTTTCGAAAATTTGAAAGAACTCCAAAAAGTTGTTTTTCAAAATTCACTCAAATAACTCACAAAAATTTCAAAACAACCCATAATTTTATTTATGTCCAAACATAACTCTAATTTTCAAATACCATTTTCACTTGAATCTTTTTTTTTCACTTTTTTTTCGGAATTTTACTATTCTTATGTCCAAACGCCCACTAAATTGATCGCACAAGGGTGGCATTTCAGAAGCGGGACCATGTCCTCGATGATGTTCTCATATGTCATAATGTAGCAATATGGGCAATGTTGTCTATAGAGCAGGTTTCTTTTTCCTATTCTTGATGTTGGTAAAGAGCTCTCAGTTTTGTTTAATTTACAATATTGAGATCTGCTATTGTCCTTTGCACTAACCTATTGAGCTATCCTATTTGCTTGACCTGAACTTATTATAGAAAATGCCATTAGAAATGCTTCAAGTATCTTAACTAAGCTGGTGAAAGTGCCTCATAGCATAAAAACACAACCTCGCTGAACTCAAGATGATATTTACGTTAAACCAAAGGTCCCGTTGCGACATTGGTGCACAGTAATAGTGGCAAAATGTTAAAAGAAAATAGTTAACCATCCATCACGGTGGTCGAAATGGAGGCTTGCATCAGAAGTCTTGTGTGACAAGAAAGTGTCACCGAAACTCAAGGGGAAGTTTTATAGAGCTGTGGTTAGACCTGCCATGTTGTATGGGGCGGAGTACTGGCCGGTTAAGAACTCTCATGTTCAGAGAGTGAAGGTTGCGGAGATGCGGATGCTCAGGTGGATGTGCGGGTACACCAGGTTAGATAAGATTAAGAATGAAGTTATTCGGGAGAAGGTGGGTGTGGCCCCAGTGAATGAGAAGATGCGAGAAGCGAGGCTCAGGTGGTTCGGGCATGTGCGGAGGAGAAGTCCTGATGCCCCGGTGAGGAGTTGTGAGCGGCTGGCGGTGGTTGGCGCGAGGCGAGGCAGAGGGAGACCTAAGAAGTATTGGGAGAGGTAATTAGGCAGGACATGACAATAATGCGGATTTCCGACATGGCCCTTGATAGGAAAGTTTGGAGGTCTAGTATCAGGATTGTAGGATAGGGGCTTCTAGAGCTTTTCGTACTTCTTTCCCGGGGCTAGGTGGGGTTTGGTAGGGCCCTCCATAGATGTCTTGCGTTTTGTATCGTGCCCAGGGGCGGATCTATTAAGGGAGGTAGGGGTGCCACGCCACCCGTAAACTTCTATCGAAACTCTTATATTCTATATATATTTAGAAGAAATTGGGTATATACCAAATGATGGCACCAGAATTAATAAACTTGTTCTAGGTGCCAGTGGTAGAGTGCCGTCTTTTTGTGTCCAAGTGCCAGAGTTCGAATTTTGCTTCAAACATATCTCCACTTCAGTTTTAGGCTTTCAGCCTTTCATATTTACACTCGAGATGTCGCCCTCATACATTTTCCTCTAGATGTACATACATAGTTACATGTTTTGTTATTATCTCTTTTCTAATCTTCTCTTAATTCCTTTTGGTTCCCATCTAATTGAAGAAGAAGAAAAAGAAGAGAATTAATCAATGTATTGCTGCAAATGTTCCTAATGTATTAGCAACGTTTACAGCCGTTAAATAAAATTAAACTAGATCTAAATTCTAAGGTCATTAAAATTGGTAAGTCATTCTTATCTTTTCCTGAATGTTATACTTATTAACTTTGATCCAAACTGTTTTGGAAGGAGTGTGATTTTTCTATATTTTGTGATATAAGCAATATCAAGCAAAGTAGGTTGTCATAATTAATTACCGGTTAAATAACTACCTCTGTTGGAACCATGTAAATATCAATATATCTATGTTCGAAAATATTCCGGCACCCACAACCTCTAAATCCTGGATCCGTCTCTGATCGTGCCTCCTATGGTAGTACTGGTAGATGTTATTGCATGCCTTTTAATTTATGGTTTTATGTGTAGTTAACTATTTATGCGATTTCTGCTGGAGTCACTAATGCTCTTTTGCTTTTCTTTTTCTTTCTCCTCCTCTTTTTCTTCCCTTTCTCCTGAGCCGAGCCGAGGGTCGATTGGAAATAGCCTCTCTGCCCTTTCGGGTAGGGGTAAGGCCTGTGTACGTATTACCCTCGCCAGACCCCACTTTGTGGGAATATACTGGGTAGTTATTGTTGTTGTTGTAGTTAACCATCCATATTATCCACTAAAAAATGGATTGGATAATGAACTTTTTAAAAACGGATCATAGGGATAAAAACTATATTATCCATTTAGAAAATGGATAACTATTAGGTTTAACTTTTACATTTGTGAAACCTCAAATTGGGGGTTCCTCAAGTTTGGGAGAATAAGAATTCTCCCAAAAGTGATCACATTCAAGAAGCTATGGATAATATGGTTACTCATATTCTTTGACGGTTAACCCGTTTTGACCCGTTTCATATCCGACCCAACCCGAAACCCTAGTGCACAGTAATGACTCAACTTAGCATTGCACGCTGTTGTCTTAGGCTCTTAGCCTTGCAATTTTGCAAGTATCGCCAAGAACTGAAAAAAGAAAAAAAGAATGATTGTTGTGACATTACCTAACCACTAATACAATTACTAAGGGATCGTTTGGTTGATTGTGTGGGATAATCAATCCCAGCATATATAAAAGTCCACATAAATAACATTACCTATGGTTGGCTGCATACGAAAAAGTAATTACCGAATTATTTAATGCAGCATTTGGGTGGCACAGTATCAGCATTAATCTACACTAGATATTATATTATTTTATGTATGCTAAACTATGGAATAAGAATAATTCCATCGTTATTAACTACAGCATAATAATTTAATCTTCATTATTTGTTATTACATAAAGAATCCCTACATTTAAAATCCCTGCACAATTAATACGTGACCCAAACCCAAATAATCCCTAATTATTAAGGGAGATTTATAGGAATGGCCCCACAAGGGGCTGCTCTCGGCCATGTTCCCAAAATTAGCGGTATTTAAAATATAGCCTCTGGTTTGGCACACATCTCTTCAGAGATTTTTTATAGGATTAAATTGTTCATCAAAGTCTATCCGATTATTAGGATTTTACTCTTTATGATTTCTATGCCAGATTGATAGAGTAGATGCTATTACTCTACCTATCTTAAGTTGTTCATTGAAGTATACCCGATTGTCATTATTTTGCTCATCAAGATTTCTCTACCAGATTGATAAAGTTGATGCTATTTATTACTCTATCTGTTAAGTTGTTCATGAAGTCTACTCGATTGACATACTTTTTGGGTTATTTTAACAAAATATTTTTCAAATTTGCAAATTCCATTTCGATCGAACCACCCCAAATCTATAATCTCAAATAACATTCGTCAATCACCAATTTGATCAAATAACATCAAATTAAAAAGATCTAGTTTGTCTTCTTCAACAATTTCTAAAGTTCAAAAATAGAATTTTGAGATTTTTACGGTTAGTCACTAAAATTTGTATTTGAACGAAAAATGTAACCATAAATTATCAATATTCAAATAGTTTTAACAATAATTAATTATTAACTTCTATTTTTCATCACCAAATATGAATTTCAAGCTTTAAAAATTAAAAAATTATGATGCTCGAGGCAAAAACGGGAACATTTTCTTAAGATAAGGGAAAATGGAAACATTCCCAGGGGACACTCTGTGCAAATTTTTGGGGGGATTTGCATCTATACTTGCTTTTTGGGTCACGTTTTAATTTGTGTCCGCTTTGCAAAAAAAATTGCAAGTGTACCTGCTTTTTCGCGTAACTTCAGCATACGAGGCTGAAGTAGCAAAGGCAATCACGCAAAACTTCAGCATTCTAGTAGACGGGCCTGAAGTAGCAAGTGCGTTGAACCAAGTATGCTGAAGTTTTTGTTTGTAATTGCTGAACTTAAGCATAGTAGTGAAGTTTTGTTCTCTATTTGCTGAAGTTTTTGTTTGTAGTTGCTAGACTTAAGCATAATAGTTGAAGTTTTGTTCTCTATTTGCTGAAGTTTTATTTATAATTGCACTAAATAAGCTGAAGTTTTTTTGTCCTGGATTTATTAGTTTTGTCATTAAGCTTTTTCAAAAACTTCAACAGAAGATGCTGAAGTTATGTAGTTCATTTATAAAAACTTCAGCACTTAAAGAGCTGAATTTTTTTGTATTGGATAAGCTTTTTCAAGAATTTCAGCAGAGATGCTGAAGTTGTTTAGTTCATTTGTAAAACCTTCAGCACTAACTAAGCTGAGGTTTTTTGTCCTGGATTCATTAGCTTTGGTATAAAGCTTTTTCAAAAACTTCAGCAGAAGATGCTGAAGTTATTTAGTTCCTATATAAGCTGGAGTTTTTGAATAAGCTTTCTTCACAAATTAATGTCTACTAACTTACGTAATTATTTATAATTTATTTTTAAATAATCTGATAAACATACTTATGGCAATCATCCCATGAACTGAAGTTTCATAGCAACACCAACAACAGAACAACAGAAGAAAGAAGAAGAAGAAGAAAACGAAGGAGGAGGAGAAATGGGGCTGAAAGTGTTTAAAAAGTGGGTACAAGTTAAAACTTTAAGAAAAACGGGTATAGGTTAAATGAGGGTGACCAAATAGGGCGCCCCGTGCAATTTTTACAAATTTGGAGTTATATATAAGAAATGAGCCTCATTTCTCAACAGACTAAGTGGGCGTTTGGACATAAGAATTGTAAAATTGTAAAACAGGGGAAAAATTTTTTCAAGTGAAAATTATGTTTGAAATTTAGAGTTCTGTTTGAACATGATATAATTTTGAGTTATTTTTGAAGTTTTGTGAGTGATTTGAGTAAAAAATTTAAAAAATAGCTTTTTGGAGTTTTTAAAATTTTCGAAAATTTTCAAAATGCATCTTCAAGTGAAAATTGGAAATTTTATGAACAAACGTTGATTTCGGAAAAAAGTGAAAACTTTTGAAAAAATGAAAAAAATTTCTTATGTCCAAACGGGCTCTAACATTAGAATTTTTTTATTTTTTTCGAAATTAATGTTTGGCCATAAAATTTTTAATTTTCACTTGAAGCTAAATTTTGAAATTTGCTAGTTAGTATATTTCACTTGATTAAAATATGCTAGTTCGTATATTAATGCAAGTTCAAAATAATTCAAATAGTGAGAAATAAAATTATATCCCTAGTAAATAAATAAATACTTAGCATATTTCTTTTTTATAATTAAATATCTAATTTTATTTTACAATATAGGTAGACAAACAAAATAATTTTTTTAAAATTTTTTTAGATAGAAATATTTCTCAACATATGTTTCTTTTAAAAAGTAGGAGTGTGGACTAGTTTTGAGGGCATTTTCGTAAACAAACAATTCTTTTAGAAATTGTGCAATACTTTAATACATCAAACCAAACAATGAATAAGAAATATGTCAGCATAACTAATGCAAGCATAACTAACCCTTAGTGTATACTGGTCATCCAATATATTATAAGAGCTTCGTAGTAGGACCCGTTAATATGAATTCTGGTGCAATTCCCATTTACAGCAGAACCTCTATCAGAATCAAGAAGATCTTTGGGCCTGGACGTTGCACCTGTTATAGAGTCAATTCTGTTGCACATGTCTCATGTTACAGATATGATCAGTCCATCAAGTCCAAATCCAAGAATTTCAGAAACCTGCTTTTTCTTCAGGTCCTCCTCAGTGTCCCTGGGATCTGAGCACAGACTCTTGAGAATCTGCAAAACATTCTACCACTGAGGAGAGAAGAGCCTCTACGGTCACTTTTCAATACTATTAATAGATCCGAAAGAAAACTGGTAGACATTGAGAATAATGTTTTCCCAGAGTACGTTGGAATTCCCAAGGAAAGGAAGGAGAAAAAGAAATCAAGATTCTGTTTATGTGTGAAGTAATGAGAATACTTGTTTGTGATGCAAAAACTGCAGCAATTGTGTGCTAAGAGCAATGGGCTCAATGCCTGAGGGGTGCAAATATTGTAAATTTCATAGGTGAGCTAATTGATGAGATTCATATTTGGCAAGCATTGCTCAGTCCCTTGGAAATCAAGCAAATAATGCAAGCAGAGAAAGAATGTGCTGCTAATCAGCTCAAACCAGCGCAGCTGTTTGTTTATGGATTTCCCTTGAAGCATGATGAGATGGCAGAACTCTTTGGGTGCCCTTTACCCCCTCAGAAGTAGAAGCCTGGAAGTTATTGGTATGACAAGGAATCTGGACTTTGTGGAAAGATAACTTTTTGTTTATTGAAGTTTAACTAATTATTCATTGTAACCCCTAACCGGAAGTAAGAAAGTTAATGCAGCTTTGGCTTCTTAATTTTACAGGAGGGAGAAAATTAAGTCCTCAAGCAAGCAGTGGAACCACACAGGTCTATATTAATGGATGAGAAATAACTAAACTGGAGCTCAACGTGCTGAAGGTATGTCGTTTGTACTACAAGTAAGTTTCCGTTCATATTTTTGGGCAATAACTTGTCTTAGAACCATCATTGTCCACTATTTAAATGCCAAGCTAATGGTTGCCTTCTTTTTACTAGCCACGGTTTATGTCTTTGCACTTGAAGTTTTCCTGTTTCTAGGTGGTGAAAGATATCTCTTCTTTTTTGGTCAATTTTGTCGCTTATTGTCATGTTGTTTCCTTTATGGATTTCTTTCACCAAATGTTGACTGCAACATTGATTTATTTTGACCTTATTGGCTATTACCGCTGCAGTCATTTGTTTCTGGTTTATCCTTCAAAATTGTTGGGTATTTTTACCTTTTGCCATGGATTTCCCTTTGGGAGGTATTTTTGCTATAAACTTATATAAAGTTAGAGCGTTCTTTTTTATTGTTGATATTTGTAAAGAGTAAATTTTCAGTTTTGTGTGGTAATATGAAGTCGCAGAGAGGAATCTTCAAGAAACTTATTGCATTGTTAATTTTCAGCTATTTACTTGTTTCACCTTTGACCAATTTCAAAGACGTGACATCTCCTAGTCTTATCATATGGAATTTAAATGCTGCATGCCACTTACTACAAAAATTACTGCTAGTCTACTAAGATCAGAGATATCCTTGTTGGTACATTAATAAGGACCTTCGTTATTTGTAGTTATGCTGAATTAGATGGTTTCCATTTTCATTTATGATCCACAATGTCGTGGTTAAAGGAACTAATGGATGCAATTTAATACTAACGGAGTTCAACTTTATAGGTGGTGACCTGGAATCTATTCCTTGGTGTTAAGTGATACTTAAGTATCTTTTTAGTTTTAGCTGTTGATAATTCTCTAGATGTACTCTAGGTTGATGCATATTTCTGATGGGCAGCGTAAACTTTTTATTTTGCATGCTTGCCAACTGATGATGTTTAAAATATATCTGCAAAATCTTGTGAAGTCGTTAACTTCGTTCATTCCAGTTTTTGACTGGTGTAGTTAGTCTAAATGACACAATTTAACAGGCATGTGTTCTCCAAGGAAATAGAAGTAATGATGGGCTGAGAAATAGATGCAAAAGATGAGGTACTCCTTTTTGTTTACGTAGGTTTATGTGTTTAAATTGTGCTAGTTATGGTGGCCTATGCCTGCTACTGTGAAGAACATTTATGGATTTGGACAGTGAAAGACCTTATGAAGGAAGCAAAGCAGTGAACACAGTTCCAGTATGTGTGTTGTATGTAATACTGAAGGAAAGAAGGTGTTTTGTGAAGGAAAGAAGTTTGGTGTAAACTGAAAGATGTTAATGAAAATATTGCTGTATATAGATTTTACCTTTGACCAGCCAGTTATATCAATAAAATCTTCTGTACTTGTCATAGTGGAGCGGAGGATTCATTTTATTGTGGAAGGTAAAAAGGGAAGTGAGATCAAATAAGCTCAATCAAAGCTTTTTCACCATTTCCTTATCTTGTTTTTTTCCTGATTATGATGGTGTTTCACCTAATCTTCTAGAGTAGAATGTTCCAGCCCTGTGTATATAAATAGGTTCTCTCTTACTTCTGACGAAAAGTCTTTTCTTCGACTTTTCAATAAAAATTAGTTTTAACTGCTTCTTAGTTGCTCCTCTTTCTAGGGATCAACGGTCGTAGACCAACTTCTTGTGACTATGAAGAAATCCTGGAGGGGAGCGCTGTTAGATCAAGTAACGGAAACTGAAAAGATTGTTGGATGGCATTGGGAGGTTGTAAAGGATCCATACTTTTATGTTCCTTTTGTATGATACCTTGTATGGTTTTATTCCTTTGTTGTAATTTTCCCTTTTTAAGTATGGTTTTATTCCTTTGCTGTAATTTTCCTTTTTAAGTCTCAGGAATGTGTTCCCAATATCATGTATGTCAAAAGAGAATTATGTTAAGAAATGAGAGCAAAATAGAACAATATAGTAATAAAGATAAGATGTAAAGGAGGAGAATGTAGAAGTTATCTTATTCAAGTATATTTCTTGTGTTTCTTCCATTGGAGAATAACATCCTATTTATATGTTACAAAATGTCTTCTCAAATTACATGTATTAATGAACTGATTCATTTGGCGTATGAATTCCCAAAGAAAGTTACAAAAAGAACATCTACATACATTGGAAGTGACATCTACATACATTGGATTTATAACACTTCCCCTTGGATGTCCATAAAAAATGTGTCTAATTAAAATCTTACTAGGAAAAATTCGGTGGGAAAAAGCCCAGTGAAGAAAAAAGAGTACACAAATCTTGTAATACGCATTGAGTGCTGCCTCATTAAAAACCTTACTAGGAAAACCCAATTGGGACAAAATCTTGGTTAAGGAAAAAAGAGTACAGCGCATATTATACTCCCCCTGATGAGAACTTTATTTGATATCTCGGAGACGACGCATTCCAATCTTATGTCTTAGCTTCTCAAATGTTGATGTTGGCAATGCCTTAGTGAATAAATCATCTAGATTGTCACTTGAACAGATTTGTTGAACATCTATCTCACCATTTTGCTGAAGATCATGCGTCTGAAAAAGAACTATGATGAAATGTACTTAATTCTGTCTTCTTTCATATATCATTCTTTCAATTTAGCCAGGAAAGCAACATTGTCTTCAATACTATTGGATTCTTCTTTTCATAGAAAAATCACACGTCTCCTTCGTATTGAGTCACTTAATTTATAAGGTGCTATTATCTTGGTATGACTTGGATAAGTATCAATAATTAGATGCCTTGTAGATATCATAATTGATAGTACCCTCATATGTATAGATTGTTTGAAGAACAAACTTCATGTAATGCCTGCATTTGCATAACCAATAAAACCTTGATAATATTTGCTAGAATAAATTTGTTTATATAAAGCTGGATTTCTTTTGTAATATAATACTAATCGTATTCTAATCCATATAGGAGTAAAACTGTATCTTGCTAGCATATGTTATACTCATGGTTCTAGCAAGATACATTAGCGTATCAATTTTGTACTAGACACAAAAATAAATCATATACGTCATGATTACTTTAATCCGTCAAAGGATTTGTTGAAGCTTTATTTAATTAATTTCTTGGTAACCTTTATATGCTTCAAAATATTTAAAGCCTTCAAGGACGCATATCAAACTTTTCAGTGTATCGCCAGACTAAAACCTGAAAATGATTTATCCACCACAAGAGAACATATCTCCATATAACTAATGCCACGGTATTTATGAAAAATCTTGTGCCAGAAGTCGTCTTTATATCTATCGACTTGATTTTTCAATTTACTTTTTGTACAAGAACATATTTGTACCTCCACTGATTTTATACTTTCAGGTATTAGGACTATCCGTCCAACTTCACGTTTTTCACATGAAGTCAAACTTAATTGCATATTTATTATTTGGTCAATCATTTATCTGTCCATATTATGACAGATTTAATGTTAAAATCCTCATCATCGTTCTAATATTGAATGCTTTATTATATCGAAGATATCATCGACGATCCTTTTGCATCGGTTTCAATTTATCCAAGAAAGGCATAACTTTTCGAGTTTATCTCATTATTTTCAGGTACCTGAGCCTCTCCCATGAGGTCTTATGAAGTGTTATATCGTGGTGTTCTTCTAGAGCACTTGCCTCCTTATTATGACTGGGCCCGTATATATATCATCTTTTATACGTTTCGAATATACAGGGATACAATCCCAATCTTAGTTGGTATAATAACTAATTTATCATGAGAACAAGCAGCACAAGAGAATTCTTGAAGAATTTTCTGTTTCTTCAATATATGCCAATATGAATTCTCAATCATTCTGTGCATCTTATCTGAACCGGGATGGCTGAACCGATAATGCCAACAAATATTAGTAAAGTAAATCTCTAGTTTACTGTGGCATATAATTTCATCATCGTGTTTATACTGTATAGTACAAATAGGAGAAAAGTAAGGTAACCTTTCATATTTACCCGGTATGGTTATAGTAATATGAAGATATACAATCTTCGTATTATTTATGGTCCCAATATGCCACCACTTCGGCTAATATCTTTGAAAACCAATAAGTTTCTTTGAGACTTACCATAATATAATTCATTATTCATAATCGATTTATCCCTCCAAAATAGTACTTGATTTGCTCTTCCGGAGTTCTTAAATACTTTATACCACAAGATCTTTTATCACACCATCCATATGCTGGATGTCTCCTCTACGGAGAAAATCATATTATTTGTCATGGTCAAAATCATTATAGGCAAGACCCTGTTCTTGCTTTATTTTTTATTTTTTTTGCCTTTAATAATATTTGATAAGGACTCACAAAATATTTTTGGCATACCATAGGTACGTGACCAATGACATATTCATTCAACCATACAGTAATATTTATTCTCTTTCTTTTGCTGAAACCTCTTTCAGAGGTGAGTTGTGGTATTTATCCAGCCATGCATGAGCACATCCTTATTTATGATCTTTATCACATATGTCTTATTCACTTTCAAGAATGGATATGCATTCACTATGCTAATCACAAGTTGCATTCTTTCAAGGAATGAGCTATAATCATCTGGACATGCTTTAACTTTTTTTTTTTTTGGTCATACCACTACGATGGTAAATATTGCCTTCACTTTTGAAGGATTATTTTAAGAACCCTTATTGTTCTCCTTTTTATAATTACCATAATGATGATTATTATTATTTTGGCTCTTGCCACGTCTACGTACATTCATATGGAATCCGATAATTAGTTAGGTCTTCTTTCAGACTTTTGATTTGTTGCTTTCACATTCTCTTTAGAGAATGGAGCAGATATAGTTGGACGGGCTTCATGATTTTTAAAAAAAATTAAAATCATGTACTTTTTCCTCAATCATCATTACATCATATATGTAGTGCATTGGGACTCGAACCCAATGTGTAGATATAAGGCGTGTTAGGCCATAATATATTGGGATTTGGATCCAACATCTTACCATCATGATGCATCAAGACTTGAATCTGATGTTTTACCCTCATGGAGCGTTGAGACTTGAACTCACTATCTTACCCTCAACGAATGATATAATAAGCTAAAATGCATTAGGACTAAACTCGAGTCTTTAAAAATATTATAACTCCGTGATTATACTAACGAGACTTATGAGATATAGACAAATACACATTTTAAATAGTGGCTTGTAAATATTTAACCAACATAGATAATTCTTATAATACTAGATGAGGTTTGCCCGTGTATAGCACAGGCCCAACATTTCATATTTTGATATAGTTCGGAGAATTTATGTCTAATCTTTAGTTGCACCTACGATTTGATCCCAAATAGGAATACATACTTTAGAACAACTATACTTTCGCTAATACAGAAGTACAGTTCCATTCTTAGTAAATAGTGACAAACATTAAAGACCACCTACTATACAAAGCATGCATATTCAGAATTTGTGCATTCAGAAACAATGAATCTCACTCCCTTAATGAAATTAAATTCATGAAGGTAAACCATACAAAATGATAGATCAAAGTCACTATTTGTTCATGACTTGATTTTTGAAAATATCTTCTACTAGGAGGTAGCTACTATAACTGCATGACTAAGTTACTCCTTCATACATCTTTGTCCAAATTATATGCTTTGATGATAACTTGGTCTTAATAAGCGTCTTTACTTGCTTGAACTGGTTGAGCAGGGTAAGAATGTCAGGAAGTCTATGAATCTGCGGTATGATAAGAACACAGAAGCCTCCTGTAAAAGTAAGTAACTTCTTCATCAACCGTTTAATTTAAAGTACATTACTTTAAGAAAGACTGGCAAAGAAGAAATGCACCAATCATCCTTCAGCAAGAGGGTATCTTAGAAATAAAATATACCCCTTGAATAAATTAGATTTTTGTGACTGCCAAGATACGGAGCATGCACAATTCATAACAGATCAAGGTTGTGATTGGAATAATTTGCTTAAATCAAGCAAAACAATTAAACAATAGCTTGTATAAAAAAAGATGATATATAGCGTAAAGTAACTCTTTCCACTAGCATATTGTCACCAATTGAAGCATGTGCATAACTACAACCTAAAGAAATAAAATAAATAAACTAAACACAAAATAAGCACAACCAACACTACTGTTTGAAGGAAGTACGTAAAGTGATTTAGGGCGTACCATCTTAATAATAAACATAAATATATAACAAATATTATGCTGAGAGATTGAACAAAAAGAGGTACCGACATAATTAGTCCATCGCCATTACCATTTGAACTGATAGAGGAGGAGCTTTAAGTCTTCTGCAACTATGGTAAGTAAATTTTGCTCTGAGTTCCGCTCACTAGTTTTAATCTGCAAATAAAGAAAAATAAAACTCGAAAGCAATCATCACAGATGCATGTTCATAAGACATACTTCATATATAGGGGTGGCAAAATGGTTAAAAGAAAATAGTTAACTACCCATATTATCCACTAAGAAATGAGTTTGTCACGATCCATTTCCATAATAGGTCATGAGGGCGCCTGACACCCTTGTCAGGCAAGCCATTGCAGAAACATTACTACAATACTTATGTTGCTTTTAATTAGAAATAAGTGGAATAAACACTTAACTTGGAATTTAAACCAGAAGAGCTAAATAATGTAATAATATAATTACACAACCCCAAAATAATCGTCTACCAAAGTGTGTGCCAGAACCTGGTGTCACAAGCTACGGGCAACTAGTAGAATATACATCCAAAAGAATATCACACTATCCTACTGTCTGGATCCAAATAGACAGAAATAGAAATACAAGAGAAAGACTTCTTCGGCTGCGGATCGACATGGAGGGAAAGCAGCTCACCGTAGAAGTCCCAAGTCCGCTCACAGATGCGCACCAGAGTGATAACCAGATCCACCTGCCTCAGATCCTGTACATTTAAGTACAGAAGCGTAGCATGAGTACATAAACAATATGTACCCAATAAGTATCCCGTCTAATCTCGAAGAAGTAGAGACGAGAGATCGACTTGATACCTACTAGGGTCAAGATAATATAATATAAATGTGTTGTACTAAGCATGAAAATCACCAATATTTAACAGGTTATAATGAAAGGAATAATCGGGTATATATATATATATATATATATATATATATATATATATATATATATATATATATATNACTGTGCACTGCCGAGGGTCGAACGGCACGAACCATAGATGCATCTATTTACACCGAGGCGATCGGCCCGATCCACAGATATCAAGAAAACATCAAGAATACACACAAGGCGTATTTATACACAATAAGTTCTTATGTGGGTGCAACAAGTTCACATGTCACTTTTATTTCCTCCAAGTCTCTAAACGATCATATTAACAAGTAACGACGAGAAAATCATAAATTAGGCATGATGTGGGTCCTAAACTACCCAAGCAATTAATATCGTAGTCGCTACGCACGGACTCTCGTCACCTAGTACGTACGTAGCCCCCGCATTTAGTAGCAAATTCTCAATTTTGTATACCTATGGGGAAAAATCCCTCTTACAAGGTTAGAAAGGAGACTCACCTTGCTCCAAAGCACACTTCCAATATCAAGAACGAGCCCAGGTCCTCAAATTCGGAGCCGAACGATCTCAAACTAGTTAAATGAAGTAAGAACTAATTAATATAAGCTCATAAGATCGAATTCTAGTTATTCAAGCCATTTCCCAACTCTTTACATGAGTTTCCTAAATTTCAACCCCGGGCCCACGTGCCCGGATTCCGAAATTTTTCGAAGGAAGTCGTTCCCTACTACCTAAGGATCAATAATATATGATTTCTAGTTCATTTCATAGCAAATTTTGTGGTTAAATCTTAGTTTTATTAAAACCCTAGGTTTAGCTCTATCCCCTTTGATTTTCCTAATTTTTGGTGTTTAATCTACCTATTATACATGTATTAAACTAAGGATGAATGAAAATAACTTACCTCACAATGTTATATTGAAATCCCTCTTTGGAAGCTCTCAAATCGCCTAAGTGTAGTGTTGAAATGAAATAAATGCTCTTAAGTCCCGTTTTTAAAAACCCTTCCCAGCCCTCTGATGTCGCAATTGCGACACAGGGCTCGCAATTGCGATATCGCAATTGCAACATTTCGATCGCAAATGCGAACATCCCCTCACCCTGCCTCGATCGCAAAAGCGAAAGAAAGTTCGCAAATGCGAACCCCCTGGCTTCGCAAATGCGAAGTGTAAGGTCGCAATTGCGACTCCTGCCCAGCCGCCCCAACTTCACAAATGCGATGTCCCACTCGCAATTGCGAACAATGTCTCGCAATTACGAGACCTGCAGCAGGGATAAAAAAAATACCAGAAAACTGGTATGTTTTCCCAACTCCAACTATGCCCGAATCTCACCCGAGCCCTCAGGGCTCCCCTTCGAACACCTAAAACCATGGATTTACACCCAAAAATGCATGAAATCCTCAAGAACACCTAAATTCCTAACTTTTCAACCGAACATCCAAATCACGTCCAATCAATCCCGTTTCTCACCAAATTTCACATATAAGACTAAAATATTATATCGAACCAGTACCGGGCTCCGGAACCAACATACGGGCCCGATATCAATGTGATCAAGCATTTTTCCTTTTTATTAAACTCTTAGGATTTCAGTTTAACAATTTTCAATAAAAATTCATTACTCGGGCTAGGGACCTCGGAATTCGATTCTGGTCATACGCCCAGGTCCCATATTTTCCCACGGACCCTCCAAAATTGTCAAATCACGAATCCGGGTCGTTTTCCCAAAAAGTCGACCGAAATGAAACTTGGTCTTTTAAGAAAATCTTAAAGAAGCAAATGGACATATTTTTACTCAAAACTCTTCCAACTCCCGAACCAATCGCCCCCGCAAGTCGTAAATTAGTTTAAGCAAGTACGGGAGGCTTTATTTAGGGGAACGGGGTTCTAAAAGGCAAAACGACCTGTCGGGTCGTTACATTCTCCACCTCTTAAACAAACGTTCGTCCTCGAACGGACATAGAAAAGTACTTGGACTGCTGAATAAGTGGGGATATCTGCTCCGCATGTCCTCCTCGGACTCCCATGTCGCCTCCTCGACCGGTTGGCCCCTCCACTGGACTTTTACTGCAGAAATCCTCTTGGACCTCAACTGGTGATCCTGTCTGTCAATAATGGCAACTGACTCCTCCTCATAGCTCAAACTCTCATCTAACTGAATAGTGCTGAAGTCCAACACGTGGGATAGGTCAGCATGATACTTTCGAAGCATCGAAACATGAAAAACTGGGTGAACTCCTGGTAAACTAGGGGGTAAAGCAAGCTCATAGGAAACCTCCCCAACTCGTCGCAACACCTCAAAGGGGCCAATAAACCTTGGGCTCAACTTGCCCTTCTTCCCGAACCTCATAATGCCTTCATGTGCGAGACTTTCAAGAGAACCTTCTCGCCAACCGTGAATGATACATCCCGCGCCTTCTGATCCGCGTAGCTCTTTTGTCTGGACTGAGCTGTGCGAAGCCTCTCATGAATCAACTTTACCTTATCCAAGGCATCCTGTACCAAATCTGTGCCAAGTAACTTGGCCTCACCAGGCTCAAACCACCCGATAGGAGAACGACAACGTCGACCATATAAAGCCTCGTACGGGGCCATCTCTATGCTGGACTGGTAGCTGTAATTGTACGCAAACTCCGCTAAGGGAAAGAACTGATCCCACTACCCTCCAAAATCAATCACACATGCTCTAATCATATCCTCCAAGATCTGCACTGTCCGCTCCGACTGTCCGTCGGTCTGAGGATGGAATGCTGTGCTAAGCTCTACTCGAGTCCCCAACTCACTCCGCACGGCTCTCCAGAAATGGGAAGTGAACTGAGGGCCTCTGTCCGATATAATGGAAACCGGCACACCATGCAATCGGACTATCTCCCGAATATAGATCTGAGCATACCTCTCTGCTGTATAAGTAGCCGCCACTGGAAAGAAATGGGCCAACTTGGTCAATCTATCCATAATGACCCACACTGAATCGACCTTCCGCAAAGTCCGCGGTAACCCAACTACGAAGTCCATGGTGATGCGTGCCCACTTCCACTCTGGTATGGGCATCTGCTGAAGTAGGCCACCTGGCCTCTGATGTTCATACTTGACCTGCTGGCAATTCAAACACTTAGTCACATACTTCACTATGTCCTTCTTCATTCCCCGCCACCAGTAATGTTGCCTCAAATCACGATACATCTTCGTAACTCCCAGGTAGATAGAATACCGCAAACTGTGTGCCTCATCCAGGATCCGCTTCCTCAGACCATCCACATCAGGAACACATAGACGACCCTGGAATCATAGAACGCCATCCTCGCCAATGGAAACCTCCTTGGCACCTCCCTAAAGCACCGTCTCTCTGAGAACCGCCAAATGTGGATCATCAAACTGTCGGGCCTTAATCTCCCCCATTAACGAGGACTGAGCAACCACACATGCTAGAACTCGGCTGGACTCTGAAATGTCCAACCTCACAAGCCTATTAGCTAAGGACTGGACGTCCAGAGCTAGGGCCCTCTCCTCTGCTGGAATGAATGCCAAGCTACCTATGCTCTCCGCCTTTCTGCTCAAGGCATCCGTAACCACACTCGCCTTGCCCGGATGATAAATAATGGTAATGTCATAATCCTTCAGCAACTCAAGCCACCTGCGTTGTCTCAAATTGAGATCCCTCTGCTTGAACAAGTGCTTTAAGCTGCGGTGATCGGTATAAACCTCACAAGGCACCCCATACAAATAGTGCCTCCATATCTTTAGAGCATGAACAATCGCTGCCAACTCCAGATCGTGCACAGGGTAATTTTTCTCATGAATCTTCAGCTGACGCGAGGCTATGCAATAACTCGCCCCTTCTGCATCAACACACATCCCAAACCAACGCGTGAAGCGTCACAATATACCGTATACATCCCCGTACCGGAAGGCAATACAAGAACTGGTGTCGTAGTCAAAGCTGCCTTGAGCTTCTGAAAGCTCTCCTCGCAATCATCGGACCAAATGAATGGGGCACCCTTCTGGGTCAGTCTAGTCAAGGGTGATGCAACAGATGAAAAACCCTACACAAATCCCGGTAATAACCTGCTAATCCCAGGAAACTCCTGATCTGGGTCACTGAAGTGGGACGTGGGCAACTCTGAACTGCCTCAATCTTCTTGGGATCTACCTTAATACCCTCTCCGGACACAATATGCCCCAAAAATGCCACTGACTCAAGCCAAAACTCACACTTGGAGAACTTAGCATACAGCTTCTGCTCTCGCAAGGTCTGAAGCACTACTCTCAAATGCTGCTCGTGCTCCCCCAGGCTACATGAGTATATCAAGATGTCGTCAATGAAGACGATAACAAAGGAATCAATATAAGGCCTGAATACCCTGCTCATCAGATCTATAAATGCTGCTGGTGCATTGGTCAAGCCAAAGGACATCACTAGAAACTTATAATGGCCATATCTAGTCCGGAATGCAGTCTTCGGAACATCCGAGTCCTGAATCTTCAGCTGATGATACCCTAACCTCAGGTCAATCTTAGAGAACACCCTAGCACCCTGCAGGTGGTCAAACAAATCATCAATACGAGGCAACGGGTACTTGTTCTTGATGGTGACTTTGTTCAACTGGCGGTAATCAATGCACATCCGCATAGTCCCATCCTTCTTTTTCACAAACAGCACTGGTGCGCCCCAAGGAGACATACTGGGCCTGATAAATCCCTTTGCTAACAACTCTTCTAGCTGCTCCTTCAACTCCTTCAACTCCTTAGGGGCCATACGGTACGGTGGAATAGATATAGGCTAAGTGCCTGGGGCCAAATCAATGCAGAAATATATATCACGATCCGGAGGCATGCCGGGAAGATCAGAAGGAAACACATCGGCAAACTCTCAGACTACTGGCACTGAATCGATCGTCGGAGACTCCGCAGTGGTGTCTCGAACATAAGCTAAGTAAGCCAAACACCCTTTTCCAACCATGTGTTGAGCCTTCAGGAAGGAAATAACCCTGCTAGGCATATCAACTGTAGAACCCCTCCACTTCAATCTCGGCAACCCTGGCATCGCTAGCAAAACAGTCTTGGCAAGGCAATCAAGGATGGCGTGATACGGAGACAACCAATCCATGCCCAAGATGACCTTAAAATTGATCATATCCAGCAACAGAAGATTTGCTCTAGTCTCGAAACCACAGAATGTGACCACACAAGACCGGTAGATCCGATCCACAACCACAGAATCACCCACAGGAGTGGACACATGAACAGGAACACCCAAAGGCTCAGGAGAAATAACCAGGAAGCGAGCGAACAGAGATGATACATATGAATAAGTAGACCCTGGATCAAATAATATCGAAGCATCCCTACCACCAACAGAAATAATACCTGTGATGACGGCATCTGAGGCCAATGCATCTGGCCTGGCTGGAAGAGCATAGAACCTGGCTGGGGCACCGGCTGGCTGGCCCCAACCTGACTGAGCAGTAGCTGGCTGACCTCTCCCTGCCTGATCTCCATCTCTAGGACGGCCTCTGCCGGCCTGCCCTCCATCTCTAGGTGGCTGGGCAGATGGTTCTGGAGTCTGGGGCTGCTGACCTGCTGCACCGCCTTGCCCCGAAGTCTGGGGCAATGTCTCCTCATGTGACCAGGATCCCCTCACTCAAAACTCCACGGTGCGGCGACCTGCTGTCCGGAGAGCTGACTCTGATAACCTGAAGATCCACTAGAAGAAGCCTGAATAGCCGGTGGACGGTATGAACCCTCCGGCATAGCACTAAAATAAGGACTGGAAGAATCGAGAGGACCTGAATACCCACTGGAGGAGCCCTGAATGGCTGGCGGGCGATAAGAACTCTCCGGCATAGCACTAAAATAGGAGCGCGCTGGAGTACCCCGAGCATATGGTGGTGTTGAAACTGGGGGTCTGCTAGGCTGACCCCTACCAAACTGACCTCTACCCCTAGCTGGGGCGCCTCTGAACTCTCCGGAGAACCTAGCCCTCTTATCCTGCTGCATCTTCTCTCTACCCCTCAGACGATAACCCTCAATCCTGCGTGCAATCTCAACCACTAGATGGTACCCTGTACCCATCACTACCTCTCGGGCCATACCAGACCAGATGGTGGGGTGTAACCCCGCAACAAACCTCCGTACTCTCTCTGCCTCTGTGGGAAGTATCATAAGTGCATGGCGTGACAACTCGGAGAACCTCGCCTCATAGTCGGTCACTGACATCTGACCCTGCTCTAGATGCTCAAATTGATACCGCAGCTCTTCCCTCTCAGAGGGTGGAATGTATCGATCCAGGAATAACTGCGTGAACTGACCCCAGGTAAGGGGAGGAGAACCTGCTGGCCTGCCAAGTACATAGGACTGCCACCATCTACGTGCCATGCCCTCAAGCTGAAAAGTAGTGAAGTCAACTCCATACGACTCCAATATCTGTGCAGTCTGTCCCTGCACCTATCTATGAAGTCCTGAGCATCCTCATGACGCTCGCCCCCGAAGACTGGAGGATAAAGCCTGGTCCATCTGTCTAATAACTTCTGTGGGTCACCACCCACAGCTGGCCTGGGCTGGGGTGCCACTGCAGCGACTGGCTGAACCCCATCTGCGGGTAGTGCACCCGGAGTCTAATATACTGCAGCTGCATGGCCTGGAGCCTGAGCAGTAGGGGTCTGGGCTCCCCCCTGCCTGTGAAGTAGCTGGGTCTGCTGGAAATAACCCAGCCTGAGTCATAGTGTCCATGAATCGTAGCATGCGGCCCATGACCTCCTGAAATCCCGGTGCTGTCATGAAATCCGCCGGGGTAGGCTCAGCTGTGGGCACCTCGCCCTGCTCCTCAACAATAGGATCCTCCACAGGATCTGCTGGTGGTGCAACTGGAACGGCTCTGGGTCGCCCTCGTCCCCTACTACGTGCCGGTGCCCTTCCCCGGCCTCTACCTCGGCCTCTAGCAACGGGGTGAGTAGGTCCTCCCGGGTCCGGAACGTCAGCGGTACGAGTTCTCACCATCTGTGAGAGAATAGAAGAGGAAATTTAGTACTCTAAGCACTGCACGACAGGAAGTGAATAAAGAGTAGTCTTTCCTAATACCCTATCGCCTCTCGAAGATAAATACAGACGTCTCCATACCGATCAACAAGACTCTATCAGGTTTGCCCATAACTCGTGAGACCTACGTGAACCTAGTGCTCTGATACCATGTTGTCACGACCCATTTTCATAATAGGTCATGAGGGCGCCTGACACCCTTGTCAGGCAAGCCATTGCGGAAACATTACTACAGTACTTATGTTGCTTTTAATTAGACATAAGTGGAATAAACACTTAACTTGGAATTTAAACCAGGAGAGCTAAATAATGTAATAATATAATTACACAACCCAAAATAATCGTCTACCAAAGTGTGTGCCAGAACCTGGTGTCACAAGCAACGGGCAACTAGTAGAATATACATCCAAAAGAATATCACACTATCCTACTGTCTGGATCCAAATAGACAGAAATAGAAATACAAAAGAAAGACTTCTTCGGCTGCGGATCGACATGGAGGGAAAGCAGCTCACCGTAGAAGTCCCAAGTCCTCTCACGGATGCGCACCAGAGTGATAACCAGATCCACCTGCCTCAGATCTTGTACATTTAAGTACAGAAGCGTAGCATGAGTACATAAACAATATGTACCCGGTAAGTATCACGTCTAATCTCGAAGAAGTAGAGACGAGAGGTCGACTTGATACCTACTAGGGTCAAGATAATATAATATAAATGTGCTATACTAAGCATGAAAGTCACCAATATTTAACAGGTTATAATGAAAGGAATAATCGGGTTCTTGAACTTAGTGCAGTTTCCATATATANNNATATATATATATATATATATATATATATATATATATATATATATATATATATATATATATATATATATATATATATATATATATATATATATATCCTTCAATTATTAAGTCAGTAGGCATGTCATGTCTAGGCATCACCTATAAAATATATCATGCGCAATCATGCCGAGGTTGACGGCCCGCTCCAACAGAAAATAAACTGTGCACTGCCGAGGGTCGAACGGCACAAACCATAGATGCTTCTATTTACACTGAGGTGATTGGCCCGATCCATAGATATCAAGAAAACATCAAGAAATACACACAAGGCGTATTTATACACAATAAGTTCTTATGCGGGTGCAATAAGTTCACATGTTACTTTTATTTCCTCCAAGTCTCTAGCATATTGTGAACGATCATATTAACAAGTAACGACGAAAAAATCATAAATTAGGCATGATGTGGGTCCTAAACTACCCAAGCAATTAATATCGTAGTCGTTACGCACGGACTCTCGTCACCTAGTACGTACTTAACCCGCGCATTTAGTAGCAAATTCTCAATTTTTTTATACCTATGGGGAAAATTCCCTCTTACAAGGTTAGAAAGGAGACTCACCTCGCTCCAAAGCGCACTTCCAATATCAAGAACGAGCCCAGGTCCTCAAATTCGGAGCCGAACGATCTCAAACTAGTTAAATGAAGTAAGAACTAATTAATATAAGCTCACAAGATCGAATTCTAGTTATTCAAGCCATTTACCAACTCTTTACATTAGTTTCCTAAATTTCAACCCCGGGCCCACGTGCCCGGATTCCGAAATTTTTCGAAGGAAGTCGTTCCCTACTACCTAAGGATCAATAATATATGATTTCTAGTTCATTTCATAGCAAATTTCATGGTTAAATCTTAGTTTTATTAAAACCCTAGGTCTAGCTCTATCCCCTTTGATTTTCCTAGTTTTTGGTGTTTAATCTACCTAATATAAATGTATTTAAACTAAGGATGAATGAAAATAACTTATCTCACAATGTTATGTTGAAATCCCTCTTTGGAAGCTCTCAAATCGCCCAAGTGTAATGTTGAAATGAAATAAATGCTCTTAAGTCTCGTTTTTAAAAACCCTTCCCAGCCCTCTGATGTCGCAATTGCGACACAGGGCTCGCAATTGCGATATCGCAATTGCAACATTTCGATCGCAAATGCGAACATCCCCTCACCTTGCCTCGATCGCAAAAGCGAAGGAAAGTTCGCAAATGCGAACCCCCTGGCTTCGCAAATGCGAAGTGTAAGGTCGCAATTGCGACTCCTGCCCAGTCGCCCCAACTTCGCATATGCGATGTCCCACTCGCAATTGCGAACAATGTCTCACAATTGCGAGACCTGCAGCAGGGATAAAAAAATACCAAAAAGCTGGTATGTTTTCTCAACTCCATGCCCGAATCTCACCCGAGCCCTCGTGGCTCCACTCCGAACACTCATACCAGTCTTATAACCATGTGCAAACTTGCTCAAGCAATCAAATCGCATAATTAACACCTAAAACCATGGATTTACACCCAAAAATGCATGAAATCCTCAAGAACACCTAAATTCTTAACTTTTCAACCGAACATCCGAATCACGTCCAATCAATCCCGTTTCTCACCAAATTTCACAGACAAGACTAAAATATTATATCGAACCTGTACCGGGCTCCGGAACCAACATATGGACCCGATATCAATGTGATCAAGCATTTTTCCTTTTTATTAAACTCTTAGGATTTCAGTTTAACAATTTTCAATAAAAATTCATTAATCGGGCTAGGGACCTCGGAATTCGATTCCGATCATACGCCCAGGTCCCATATTTTCCCACGGACCCTCGAAATTGTCAAATCACGAATCCGGGTTCGTTTTCCCAAAAAGTTGACCGAAGTCAAACTTGATCTTTTAAGAAAATCTTAAAGAAGAAAATGGACATATTTTTACTCAAAACTCTTCCAACTCCCGAATCAATCGCCCCCGCAAGTCGTAAATTAGTTTAAGCAAGTACGAGAGGCTTTATTTAGGGGAACGGGGTTCTAAAAGGCAAAACGACCGGTCGGGTCGTTACAGAGTTGGATAATGAACTTTTTAAAAATGGGTCAAATATGGATAAGAACCATATTATCCATTTAGAAAATGGATAACCAATGAGTAACCAATGGATAACCAATAGGTCTAACTTTTACATTTGTATAGCCTCAAATTGAGGTTCCTCAAGTTAGGGAGACTAAGAATTCTTCCAAAAGTAATCATATACAAGAAGTCATGGATAATATGGACAACCCATATCCGCCGGTTAACCAATTTTTTAAGTGTATTAAATATGGGTCGGATCGGATAATTGATCCATTGTTTCATTATCTATTTTCGACCCGAACCATATCCGACCCCACCCGCCCATTTGCCGCTCCTATTCATATATGTTAAAAGATAGCATATATGTGAGTGTATTTATATATCCCATTTATAAATATACATGAAATATATAATCCTTGTGCATTTTATGTACGGAAGTAAAAGTAGAACAAACCAAACAATTATGAACTAACCAAATGGTCAAGTGAATTAGTCCCTGCCAAATGTGCTAAGATGGTATATCAATCCACCACTTACACTTTCGCACAAACGTTTAAATGAAATACAAACATAAAGTAAATTCCAAGTATATTATGTCAACTTTTAGGTGAAGCGCAATAAGAAAGAACAGAAAAAGGTAGCATATGCTGATTCAATATCTGGCTACTTGGAAATATTATTTCACGACATCAATATATTATAACACCAACATTGATGTTCCTAGAATGAACCTGCATTCCAATCATAAGTTAAAATGATAGCAATATAGGAACAATCAGATTCCCGAGCCAATAGTTTATGAGCTATAACCAGATAAACATTTGGGTACAATTTGTTACTTTATCTACTGTAACACCAAATATCTACTGTAACACGAAGAGTACTTTTTAGGCGTTCAACTTTCATGTTGCCCGGAAAAACCTTCGTGTTTCATTGGAATTAAAAAATCAGTACGTTAAAGTGATCTCGAGCATAGAAACGTTCAGAAAGAATGCTTGACTTATTCTGAACGCTCGACTTCAGGAGCATATATTTCAAGAGATACATGTCCCATAAAGAATATGGTACTTGATTCATTAGTTACTCTACATAAATGAACAAGTGATTAAAGAAAAAAATAACCAAATAGATAGTTAAGAATTACAAATCAAGCACCATAAGTCATGCTGTGGAATTTGGTATATGATATCTAATAGTGTGGGCGGCTTATTATGTAAGCTTCAAAAACTAACTTGTAAAAGATTCATGTATGATTTAAATGAAAATTATGGGTGGTAATATGGCGAGCTTCATGTTCAAATGGAAACTGAGGCTAATGCTGCTTAAGCATGTCTACTTGTTGATATTAAGAAAGTGGCTAAAGCAGAGGAGCAAGTTGCTGCTTATAACTTTTGTGACTTGGTATCTAAGCACATGTGAAAATTAATGAAGAAGAAATCAATGTGATTAGTCAATAACGCACTGTCAGTTATAAGAAGCACTGCAATATACTGATACTTACCCTATAGTTTAAGTTATGTCCTTGAAGAAGCCTCTTCCATTGAAGTTGGTTCATGGCTCATGAAAGCCCTAATAGGTTCTCCAAATCTGTAAATATCTTGGATTTGCTGAGTAGATATAGATCACTAAGAAGACATATTATACAAAAATAAGAATGGTATGCATGAATCTTTGTTAAACCTTGTAAAGCTTAGATCTTTATTTTTTTCCGTCAAAGATATTAAAGACCATCTAGCTGCTTAGTGGGAAATAGGAAGAAAGGTTCCATTATTTCTCAACATTATTCAATTAAGGATTACAATCGATATATTTTTATCTATCATAAATGATTACGATAACAAGAACTACTCCTTAGTTTCAAATAAGAAATGAAAAATAATTAATACTAAAAAGATTAATGAAGATCTAATCGCTCACCTTTTGGTAAAAATCATCCAATTCTGGCATGCAAACTATCAAATATTTGTAATTTGGCCAAAATATCGAATTGTATGAACTATCGTAGCTTTCGCCTTCATTCTATTCAAAATGAACCACTGTTAAATTCAAAAAAAATCCTTAAAAATTAGTAATTAAAGATATGGAGTATGATAAATGCTAATTATCTGGCCAAAACATTGTTTTTTAGTTTATAAATGGCTCTCTCATACTTTTAATATACCTTTTAAAATTCACTCAGCCGTAGTTTATGTTATTATTGATATTGAAAATAAATACTATATGGCTTGCTAGTGTTGCCAAGTATGCAATGTTAAGTCTGGTTGTTGCTTACGAAGCATTATTCTAGCAGTTATTTGAAGGAAATGTCAATATTTTTTGCTGTCTAGTAATATTGTTTTATAGTTTGCTGGTGTTCTATTTTACAGAGTGATGTTCTAAATTGGAGTCTAGGCATAATTAGTAAAGTTGCATTCATGTGACCAGGAGATCATTGGGTTCAAGCCGGGGAGGCTGCGTACAATGGACTCTTGTGGTCCGACCCTTCCCTGGATCCCGCGCATAATGAGAGCTTAGTGCATCGGGCTGCCCTTTCGTGTTTAAAAATTGATCAACGGTTCTTTAGCTTTTTAGATGGTGTTACACTCTTTCTGTTTGATTGTAACACTACCTCAATCTGTGAGTTGAGAATGAATTTGATTTGTTATATTTGCTTTTTCTTTTTATTCTTTTAGTTACTTTATTTATAATTATTTCAATTACAGTATTTTTTTAATTAAATATTTTCTATCAACACGCCTTTTAAGCGTGATTTGCACACACCTTTGCCACATAGATAATGTCAATTCCACATAAGCATAGTCAACAGTTAGAGGTGTTTATTGATATCCATTTTATTGAGTTGAGGTGTTCAAATGGATAAATTCTAAGTTGGTTTATCGGGTTAACAAATCAGTGCAAGTTTAAGTGGCAAGAATGCCATTTTGCCTTAATTTAACCATTTATAATTTTAAAAGGTATATTACACCTTGATGGGTAGCTAAGAATTCTTTTTGGGTCAGTCATACTAAACACTTCGCCACAAACTGAAAGAAGCAGTGTATCTTACCATTGAAGAAGAAATATGGAATTAAATTTTATGACGAGAAAAAACGATAGATTTGTAGCTACTACTTAAAAATTATGCACCTAGATGTCTATTTTCAGACATGCAATGAGCAAATCAGAAAAAAAGAAACTCTTACATGCATGTAGAAACTAACTTACATTCAGAAAAGTGTGATGTACCAATAAAGTTCGCCAAAAGAGCTCAAAGTTAAAGAGAGGGAACGATTTCCACTATTCAACAACAACAACTAACATCAAGTACCCATTACCAAATTAGATCATTACACTCAAATTTTAACCCAAAAAGTAGACCTGCAGAAACAATTCAACATATAAATCATATTGTCACGACCCATTTTCCATAATAGGTCATGATGGCGCCCGACACCATCTGTCAGGCCAGCCAACGCGGAAGTATAATTAAATTTCTCATTTACCTTTACCAAAAACCATTATAATAGATTTTTCCCAATTAAAGTCATAAACCAGTAAAGATCAATAAAATGTAAAGACAGTTATACAACCCAAAATAACGTCTACTACTGTGTGTGCCAGAACCTGGTGTCACAAGCTACGGGCATCTAGTAGAATATACACAAAAGGAATAATACCTTATCCTACTGTCTGAATTAGGATAGACAGAAACAACAAAAAAATACAAGGATGACTTCTTCGGCTGCAGATCAGCAAGAAGGGAATGCAGCTCACCGTAGAAGTCCCAGATGCGCTCACTGATATGCACCAAAGTGATGTCCGGATCCACCTGCCTCAAATTCTGTACATTTAAGTACAGAAGTATAGCATGAGTACATAAACAACATGTACCCAGTAAGTATCCCGTCTAATCTCGAAGAAGTAGAGACGAGAGGTCGACTCGATACTTACTAAGGTCAATTAATAGATATATATAAGTATGATGTGTTCAAATCATGGAATTTACAAGTATCAACAGTTTATAGCAAGTGGTATAAGTCAAGAATTGTACAGCATCAAGTTTATAATTCATCATGTGAGATAATGGCAAAACAAAGCATGTATAAGCTTTTCCACAATTAACATGCGCACATAATACCGAGGCGACGGCCCGAACCAACAGAAATAAACTGTGCACTTGCCGAGGGTCGACGGCGCGCCTATAGATGCATCTATTCATACCGAGGCGTTCGGCCCGATCCACAAATAAGGATGAAATATCAAGTTCACACACATGGCACATAAGTGGTCAAAAATACCAAATCAAACTTAATTAACTATACAAGTATGCTCATATCCCCTTTTAAGTCTCTAGTACACGCTAGGTGTTCATGACAACGATTTAACATAAGAGATATATTTAATAGGCATGTTGTAGGTCCTAAGCTATCCGGACATTTAACATAGTAGTAGCTACGCACGGGCTCTCGTCACCTAACGCGTGCGTAGTCCCCGCATTTAGCAACAAACACTCAAACATTAATCCTAAGGGGACAATTCCCTCTTACGAGGTTAGAAAGGAGACTCACCTTGCTCCGAAGTGCACTTCCGATATCAAGAATAGGCCCAAACCCTCAATTCGTAGACAAACGAGCATCAACTAATTAAAATAAGCAAGAACTAGTCAATAAGAGCTTACGAGGTCGAATTCTAATTGTTTAAACAATTTTCTAACCATAAATACGAGTTTCCAAAATTTCGACCCCGGGCCCACGTGCCCGGATTTCAATATTTTTCGAAGGAAGTTATTCTCTATCACCTAAGGGTCACAAATATATGATTTCTAGTTCATTTCATGGCAAATTATAGGATTAAATCTTAATTTTGACTAAACCCTAGGTCTAGCTCTAATCTCTTGATTTTTACCTAATTTTAGTGTTAAATCTACCTAATGTTTATGTATTTGAACTAAAAGTGAGTGGGAATTACTTACCTTGTGATGATACGTGGAAACTCTCTCTTTGAAATCCCCAAAATCGCCCAATTGTGTAATGAAAAATGAGAGAAATGAGTTTGGGTTCGTATTAATGAACCCTTCTGCCCCCAGTGATTTTCGCTTCTGCGGAAGGAATCCCGCTTCTGCGGGTTTCGCTTTTGCGGAAGTGAGCCGCTTTTGCAAAAAAGGCCAAGGGGGACTGGGCCGCTTCTGCGGTCTCAACCTCGCTTCTGCGAGTCCGCTTAAGCGGAAAGCCCACCGCTTCTGCGGAAATGGGCAAGGGGGACTGGGCCGCTTCTGCGGTCTCAACCTCGCTTCTGCGAGTCTGCTTAAGCGGAAAACCCACCGCTTCTGCGGTTCTGGGCCTGGGGCGGATGGACCGCTTCTGCGGTCAGGGGTCCGCTTCTGCGGTTTCCCCTGGGCTTGGCCCCTTCCGCTTCTACGATCATTGGACCGCATCTGCGGTCCCGCTTCTGCGGCCCAAGAACCGCAGATGCGTTTATGACAGAAGCAACAATTCCCAGCCCTTTTCCAAATTTCCAACTTCGCTCGAACCTCGGCCATTTGACGCTCGGGGCTCCCGAGCCCCGCCCGAACATACCGACAAGTCTGAAATCATGAGGCGGACCTATTCGAACCCTCGAAACACTCAAAACAACGCTAAATCGAGGAATCAACCCCCAAAACTAATGAATCAATTCATTGAACTTCAAATTCTTAATTCTCCTCCAACGGGTCAAAACGCCCTTAAACTACTCAGATTGATATCAAATTTTACGGGTAGGTCTTAACTGATATTTCGGACTTGTACCAAGTTTCCGAATCGAAATCCGAACCCGATACCTATGAAAACAATGATTTCTTAGTTTATTTAAATCTTTGAAACTTTAACTTAACAATTTCACGGAAAAATTCATTACTCGGGCTAGAGACCTTGGAATTAGATTCCGGGAATATGCCCAAGTCCCATATTTTCTCGCGGACCCTCAGAAATTGCCAAATCACGATTCAGGGTCCGTTTCCCGAAAATGTTGACCGAAGTCAAACTTGGCCTTTTTAAAGAAACTTAAAGAAGCAACTAGACTTGTTCTTGCTCAAAACTCTTCTAACTTCCGAACCACCCGTCCCCGCAAGTCATAAATTAGCTAAAGCAAGTGCGGAAGGTATTATTTAAGGGAACGAGGTTCGAAAATGCAAAATGACCAGTCGGGTCGCTACATTCTCCACCTCTTAAACAAACGTTCGTCCTCGAACGGACATAGAAAAGTACCTGGACTGCTGAATAAGTGGGGATATCTGCTCCGCATGTCCTCCTCGGACTCCCAAGTCACCTCCTCGACCGGTTGGCCCCTCTACTGGACTCTTACCGCAGGAATCCTCTTGGACCTCAACTGGCGGTCCTGTCTATCAACAATGGCAACTGGCTCCTCCTCGTAGCCCAAGCTCTCATCTAACCGAATGGTACTGAAATCCAACACATGTGAATAGTCGGCATGATACTTCCGGAGCATCGGTACATGGAAGACTGGATGAACTCCTGATAAACTGGGAGGTAAAGCAAGCTCATAGGCAACCTCTCCAACTCGCCTCAACACCTCAAAGGGGCCAATAAACCTTGGGCTCAACTTGACCTTCTTTCCGAACCTCATTATGCCTTCATGGGCGAAACCTTCAAGAGAACCTTCTCGCCAACCATAAATGATACATCGCGCGCCTTCTGATCCGCGTAACTCTTCTGCCTGGACTGAGCTGTGCGGAGCCTCTCCTGAATCAACTTCACCTTATCCAAGGNAAAAGCACATAGGGCTCAATTACATACAAGGGAATTCCTACCAAGGCTCAACAAACTCATACGTTCACCTTTCATTTCCTCAAGTCTCTAGCAAATCAAAATGATCATATTGGCAATTTAAAATAAGAGATATTCCCCAATTAGACATGACGTGGGTCCTAAACTACCCGAACAATTATCACATAGCAGCTACGCACGGACTCTCGTCACCTAGTACGTACGTAGCCCCCGCATTTAGCAACAATTACTCATTTAAAAATCCTATGGGGACAATTACCCTCTTACAAGGTTGAAAGGAGACTCACCTCGCTCCAAAGTGCACTCCCAATGTCCAAGAACGAGCCCAAGTCCTTAATTCGATGCCGGACAATCCCAAACTAATCAAACGAAGTAAGAACGAGTAAATAAAGGCTTACAAGGTTGAATTCTAGCTATTTAAGCAATTTCCTAACCATTAACACAAGTTTCCTAAATTCCGACCCAGGGCCCACGTGCCCAGATTCCGAGATTCTTTGAAGGAAGTTGTTTTCTATCACCTAAGGATCGCAAATATATGATTTCTAGTTCACTACATGGCAAATTATGTGATAAAACCTTAATTTTCATTAAACCCTAGGTCTAGCTCAAATCCCTTGATTTTACCTAATTTTTAGTGTTAAATCTACCTAATGTTTATGTATTTGAACTAAAAATGAGTGGGGATTACTTACCTTGCAATGTTATGTTGAAACCTCCTCTTTGGAATCACCAAAATCGCCTAAGTGTTGAGAGTAATGTGGAAGAAATGAGTTTGGGTTCGTATTTATGAACCCTTCTGCCCCCAGTGATTTCCGCTTCTGCGGACATGAGCCGCTTTTGCGGAAATGGGCAAGGGGGCCTGGGCCGCTTCTGCGAGGCCGCTTAAGCGGAAAGCCCACCGCTTCTGGGGTTCTGGGCCTGGGCGGATGGACCGCTTCTACGGTCAGGGGTCCGCTCCTGCGGTTTCCCCTGGGCCTGGCCCCTTCCGCTTCTGCGATAAACGACTGCTTCTGCGGTCTCAAGAGCCGCAGAAGCGGTTATGACAGAAGCAACAGATAAGGTTATTCCTAAGTTTTCAACTTCACTCGAACCTCGACCATTTGACGCTCGGGGCTCCCGAGCCCCGCCCGAACATACCGACAAGTCTGAAATCATGAGGCGGACCTACTCGAGCCCTCGAAACACTCAAAACAACGCTAAATCAGGGAATCTAACCCCAAAACCAAATGATCAAATCATTGAACCTTCAAGTTCTAAATTTTCTCCTAACGGGTCAAAATGCCCTTAAACCACTCGGATTGACACCAAATTTTGCAGGTAAGTCTTAACTGATATTTCAGACTTGTACCAAGTTTCGGAATCGAAATTTGAACCCGATACCTAGGAAAATAATAATTTCTTAGTTTATTTAAATCTTAGAAACTTAAACTTAACAATTTCATATAAAAATTCATTACTCGGGATAGGGACCTCGGAATTCGATTCTGGGCATACGCCCAGGCCCCATATTTCCCCACGGACCCTCAATAATTGTCAAATCACGATTCCGGGTCGGTTTCCCCAAAATGTTGACCGAAGTCAAACTTGGCCTTTTTAAAGAAACTTAAAGAAGCAACTAGGCTTATTCTTGCTCAAAACTCTTCTAACTTCCAAACCACCCGTCCCCGCAAGTCATAAATTAGCTAAAGCAAGTGCGGAAAGTATTATTTAAGGGAACGGGGTTCGAAAATGAAAAACGACCAGTCGGGTCATTACATTCTCCACATCTTAAACAAACGTTCGTCCTCGAACGGACATAGAAAAGTACCTGGACTGCTGAATAAGTGGGGATATCTGCTCCGCATGTCCTCCTCGGACTCCCGGGTTGCCTCCTCGACCGGTTGGCCCCTCCACTGGACTCTTACCGCAGAAATACTCTTGGACCTCAACTACCAATCCTGTCTATCAACAATGGCAACTGGCTCCTCCTCGTAGCCCAAGCTCTCATCTAACTGAATGGTACTGAAATCCAACACATGTGAATGGTCGGCCTGATACTTCTGAAGCATCGATACATGGAAGACTGGATGAACTCCTGATAAACTGGGAGGCAAGGCAAGCTCATAGGCAACCTCTCCAACTCGCCTCAACTTGCCCTTCTTTCTGAACCTCATAATGCCCTTCATGGGCGAAACCTTCAAGAGAACCTTCTCGCCAATCATAAATGATACATCGCGCGCCTTCTGATCCGCGTAACTCTTCTGCCTGGACTGAGCTGTGCGGAGCCTCTCCTAAATCAACTTTACCTTATCCAAGGCATCCTGAACCAAATCTGTACCAAGCAACTTAGCCTCACCAGGCTCAAACCACCCGATCGGAGAACGACAACGCCGACCATATAATGCCTCATACGGGGCCATCTCTATGCTGGACTGATAGCTGTTATTATATGCAAATTCCGCCAAGGGTAAGAACTGATCCCACTGCCCTCCAAAGTCAATCACACATGCTCTAAGCATATCCTCTAAAATCTGAACTGTCCGCTCCGACTGCCCGTCGGTCTGAGGATGGAATGCCGTGCTAAGCTCCACGCGGGTCCCCAACTCACTCTGAACAGCTCTCCAGAAATGAGAAGTGAACTGAGGGCCTCTGTCTGATATGATGGAGACCGGCACACCGTGCAACCTAACTATCTCCCGAATGTAAATCTGAGCATATCTCTCCGCCGTATAAATAGTCGCCACTGGAATGAAGTGGGCGGACTTGGTCAATCTATCCACAATAACCCACACTGAATCAACCTTCCGCTGAGTCCGCGGCAACCCAACCACGAAATCCATGGTGATGCGCTCCCACTTCCATTCCGGAATGGGCATCCGCTGAAGTAGGCCACCTGGCCTCTGGTGCTCATGCTTAACCTGCTGGCAATTCAAACATCTAGCAACATACTCCACTATGTCCTTCTTCATCCTCCGCCACCAGTAATGCTGCCTCAAGTCACGATACATCTTCGTGGCACTTGGATGAATGGAGTACCTCGAACTGTGGGCCTCCTCTAGAATCCTCTCTCTCAAGCCATCAACATTAGGAACACATACACGGCCCTGAAGCCGTAACACACCATCCTCGCCAATAGAAATATCCTTGGCACCTCCCTGAAGTACCGTCTCTCTGAGAACCGCCAAATGTGGATCATCGAACTGTCGGGCCTTAATCTGCCCCAATAACGAAGACTGAGCAACCACACATGCTAGAACCCGGCTGGGCTCTGAAATGTCCAACCTCATAAGTCTGTTAGCTAAAGACCGGATGTCCAAAGCTAATGGTCTCATCTCAGCAGGAATGAACGCCAAGCTACCCATACTCTCCGCCTTCCTACTCAAGGCATCCGCAACCACATTTGCTTTGCCTGGATGATAAAGAATGATGATGTCATAATCCTTTAGTAGCTCAAGCCACCTGCGCTGCCTCAAATTAAGATCCCTCTGCTTGAACAAATGCTGCAAGCTGCGATGGTCGGTGTAAACCTCACATTACACCCCATACAAATAATGCCTCCATATCTTGAGAGCATGAACAATCGCCGCCAACTCTAGATCATGCACAGGGTAATTCTTCTCATGAACTTTCAGCTGAAGTGAAGCATATGCAATAACTCGCCCTTCCTGCATCAATACACATCCCAAGCCAACACGAGAAGCGTCGCAATATACCGTGTACATCCCTGAACCGGAAGGCAATACAAGGACTGGTGCCGTAGTCAAGGCCGTCTTGAGCTTCTGGAAACTCTCCTCACAATCATCGGACCAACAGAATGGGGCACCCTTTTGGGTCAATCTGGTCAGAGGTGATGCAATAGATGAAAAGCCCTGCACAATCGCCGGAAGTAACCTGCTAACCCCAAGAAGCTCCTGATCTCGGTCACTGAGGTAGGATGTGGCCAACTCTGAACTGCCTCAATCTTCTTGGGATCCACCTTAATACCCTCCCCTGACACTATATGCCCCAAGAATGCTACCGACTCTAGCCAAAACTCACACTTGGAGAACTTAGTATAAAGTTGTTGTTCTCGCAAGGTCTGAAGCACTACTCTCAAATGCTGCTCGTGCTCCCCCAGGCTACGTGAGTATATCAAGATGTCGTCGATGAAGACGATAAAAAATGAATCAATATAGGGCCTGAACACCCTGTTCATCAAATCCATAAATGCCGCTGGAGCATTAGTCAAGCCAAAGGACATCACCAGAAACCCATAGTGGCCATATCTAGTCCTGAATGCGGTCTTTGGGACATCTGAATCCCGAATCTTCAACTGATGATACCCTGACCTCATGTCAATCTTAGAGAACACCCTAGCACCCTGCAGCTGGTCAAACAAATCATCAATACGGGGCAATGGATACTTGTTCTTGATGGTGACTTTGTTCAACTGGCGGTAATCAATGCACCTCCGCATAGTCCCATCCTTCTTCTTCACAAATAGTACTGGTGCACCCCAAGGTGATACACTGGGCCTAACAAACCCTTTTGCTAACAACTCCTCCAACTGCTCTTTCATCTCCTTCAACTCCTTAGGAGCTATACGGTACGGCGGGATAGATATAGGCTGAGTGCCTGGAGCCAAATCTATACAGAAATCAATATCACGATCTGGAGGCATGCCAGGAAGATCAGAAGGAAAAACATCGGCGAACTCTCGGACTACTGGCACTGAATCAATCTGCGGTGGTGTCTCGAACATAAGCTAAGTAGGCCAAACACCCCTTCTCAACCATGCGCTGAGCCTTCAGGAAGGAAATAACCCTGCTAGGCATATCCACAGTGGAACCCTTCCACTCCAACCTCGGCAACCCTGGCATCGCTAGTGAAACAGTCTTGGCATGGCAATCAAGGATGGCGTGATATGGAGATAGCCAATCCATGCCCAGGATGATCTCAAAATCAATCATGTCAAGGAACAGGAGATCCGCTCTAGTCTCGTAACCACAGAAAGTATCTACACAAGACCGGTAGACCCGATCCACAACCACGGAATCGCCCACAGGAGTGGACACATGAACAGGAACACCCAAAGGCTCAGGAGAAATAGCCAGGAAACGAGCAAACAGAGATGATACATATGAATAGGTAGACCCTGGATCAAATAATACCGATGCATCTCTACCGCTGACGGAAATAATACCTATGATGACGGCATCTAAGGCCAATGCATCTGGCCTGGCTGGAAGAGCATAGAATCTAGCTGGAGCACCGCCTGTCTGGCCTCTAACTGGCTGAGTAGTAGCTGGCTGACCTCTCCCTGTCTGGCCTCTACCCCTGGAACGACCTCTGCCAGTCTGCTCTCTACCTCTAGGTGGCTGGGCCGCTGGTACTGGAGTCATGGGCCGCTGCCCCTGCTGTACTGCCTTGCCCCTAAGCCCGGGGCAGTATCTCCTCATGTGGCCTGTGTCACCGCACTCAAAACAACATGGTGCGGCGACCTGCTGTCCGGATGACTGACCCTGAATACCAGAAGGCCCACTAGAAGAAGCCTGAATAGCCGACGGGCGGTAAGAACTCTCCGGCATAGCACTTAAATAAGAACCGGAAGACTCCGGAGGACCTGAATACCCACTGGATGAACCCTGAATAGCTGGGGGGCGATAAGAACTCTCTGGAATGGCGCTGAAATAGGAGCGCGCTGGAGCACCCCGAGCCGGTGGTGGTACTGGAACTGGGGCCTACTGGGCTGACCCCTCCCAAAGTGACCCCTGCCCCTAGCTGGGGCGCCTCTGAACTCTCCTGAGAATCTGGCCTTCTTATCCTGCTACATCTGCTCTCTACCCCTCAAATGGTAACCCTTAATCCTGCGGGCAATCTCAAGTACTAGCTGATATCCAGTGCCCATCTCTACCTCACGAGCCATACCCAACCGGATAGTGGAATGTAACCCCGCAACAAATCTCCGTACTCTCTCTGCCTCTATGGGGAGTATCATGAGTGCATGGCGAGACAACTCAGAGAACCTCGCCTCATAGTCGTTCACTGACATATGACCCTGCTCCAGATGCTCAAACTGATGATGCAGCTCTTCCCTCTCAGAGGGTGGAATGTATCGATCAAGGAACAACTGGGTGAACTGACCCCAAGTGAGGGGAGGAGCGCATGCTGGCCTGCTAAGTGAATAAGACTGCCACCATCTACGGGCCCTGCCCTCCAGCTAAAAAGTAGTGAATTCGACTCTATGCAACTCCAATATCCTCATGTTGTGCAGTCTGTCCCTGCACCAGTCAATGAAATCCTGGGCATCCTCATGATGCTCGCTCCCGAAGACTGGAGGGTGCAACCTGGTCCATCTGTCTAATAACTTCTGCGGATCGCTGTCCACAGCTGGCCTGGGCGGGGGTGCCGCTGCAGTAACTAGCTGAACCCCCTCCGCGGGTAGTGCACCCGGAGTTTGATAAATTGCGGCTGTATGACCTGGAGCCTGTACGGTAGGGTTCTGTGCTCCCCCTCCTGCCTGTGAGGTAGCTGGATCTGCTGGAAATAAACCAACCTGAGTCATAGTATCCACGAACTGAATCATACGGCCCATGACCTCCAGAAATCCCGGCGTAGTCATGAAATCCACCGGAGTAGGCACAGCATTGGGCACCTCGCCCTGCTCCTCAACAATGGGATCCCTCGTAGGGCCTGCTGGTGGTGCATCTGGAATAGCTCTGGGACGCCCGCGTCCCCTACCATGGGTCGGTGCCCTCCCCTAGCCTCTCCCTCGGCCTCTAGCAACGGGGGGAGTAGCTCCTCCCGGGTCCGGAACGTCGGTGGTACGAGTCCTCACCATCTGTGAGAGAATAGAAGAGGAAATTTAGTACACTGACCACTGCACGATGGAAATTGAATAAAGAGTAGTCTTTCCTAACACCCTATAGCCTCTCGAAGATAAATACAGACGTCTCCGTACCGATCTACAAGACTCTATTAGGTTTGCCCATAACTTGTGAGATGTACGTGAACCTAGTGCTCTAATACCATGTTGTCACGACCCAGTCTCCATAATAGGTCATGATGGCGCCCGACACCATTGTCAGGCCAGCCAACGCGGAAGTATGATTAAGTTCTCATTTTTCCTTTTACCAAAAACTAAGTTTAACAGGCTTTTCAAAGTTAAAGCTAAAGCCAAGAGTGATAACACTGTATAAAAATAGTTATACAACCCAAAATAAATGTCTACTAACGTGTGTGCCAGAACCTGGTGTCACAAGCTACGGGCAACTAGTAGAATATACACAAAAGAATAACATACTATCCTACTGTCTGAATCAGGATAAACAGAAATAGAAATACAAAGAAAGACTTCTTCGGCTGCGGATCGGCATGAAGGGAAAGAAGCTCACCGTAGAAGTCCACGACGTGCTCACTGATACGCACCAGAATGATGCCCAGATCCACCTGCCTCAGATCTTATACAATTAAGTACATAAGCGTAGCATGAGTATATAAACAACATATACCCAGTAAGTATCCCGTCTAATCTCGAAGAAGTAGAGACGAGAGGTCGACTTGATACTTACTAAGGTCAAGATAATATGATAACAATGTGAGATATACAGCATAAGGCTCTCCAATAATACAAGTTCAAAAGATAAGTCATGTTCATCTTCTTGACCATAATTAAAATACCATTTTTTTCCTTTTCATATTAAACAAGTGATCATGTCATGTCCAAATGTAAGCATATAAATCATGCGCAATCATGTCTAAATGTAAGCATATAAATCATGCGGAACCATAGATGCATCTATTCTCACCGAGGCGATCGGCCCGATCCATAATCATCAAGAAAATATCAAGAAAAGCACATAAGGCTCAACTACAAACAAGGAAATTCCTACCAAGGCTCAGCAAGCTCATATAATCCCTTTTCATTTGCTCAAGTCTCTAGCAAATCATAAATGATCTTGTTGGCAATTTAAAATAAGAAATATCCCCCAATTAAACATGATGTGGGTCCTAATCTACTCGAACAATTATCATTATAGTAGATACGCACGGACTCTCGTCACCTAGTACGTACGTAGCCCCCGCATTTAACAACAATTACTCATTTATAATCCTATGGGGACAATTCCCTCTTACAAGGTTAAAAAGGAGACTCACCTCGCTCCGAAGAACACTTCCAATATCAAGAACAAGCCCAACGCCCTCAACGCGAAGCCGAACGATCACAAACTAATTAAACAACGTAAGAACTAGTCAATAAAGACTTACAAGGTTGAATTCTAGCTATTTAAGCAATTTCCTAACCATTAACACAAGTTTCCTAAATTCCGACCACGGGCCCACGTGCCCGGATTCCGAGATTTTTCGAAGGAAGTTGTTCTCTATCACCTAAGGATCACAAATATATGATTTCTAGTTCATTACATGGCAAATTACATGATTAAATCTTAGTTTTTGTTAAACCCTAGCTCTAGCTCTAATCCCTTGATTTTACCTAATTTTTAGTGTTAAATCTACCTAATGTTTATGTATTTGAACTAAAAGTGAGTGGGGATTACATACCTTGCAATGTTATGTTGAAACCCCCTCTTTGGAATCACCAAAATCGCCTAAGTGAAGAGTGAAGGATGAGAGAAATGAGTTTGAGTTCGTATTAAATGAACCCTTCGGTCCCCAGTTATTTTCGCATCTGCGGAAGTATTTCTGCTTCTGCAGAATCCGCTTCTACAGAAATTGGCCGCTTCTGCGGCTTTTGGAAATTGGGGCTGGACCGCTTCTGTGGTCTGGGAGCCGCATAGGCGGAACCGCTTCTGTGGTCCCTGGGACGCTTCTGCGTTTCCCCTGGCCTGCCCCTTCTCCGCTTTTGCGATCAAACAACCGCATCTGCGGTCCCGCTTCTGCGGTCCAAGAACCGCAGATGCGGTTATCACAGAAGTAGCAAACTTCAGTCATTTTTCAAATTCTAACTTCACTCGAGCCTCGCTTGTTTGACGCTCGGGGCTCCCGTGCCCCGTCCGAACATACTGACAAGTCTGAAATCACGAGGCAGACTTACTCAAACCCTCGAAACGCTCAAAACAACGCTAAATTGAGGAATCAAACCCCAAAACCCAATATTTCAAATCATTGAACTTCAAGTTCTTAATTCTCCTCCAACGGGTCAAAACGCCCTTAAACTCATCGAATTGACACCAAATTTTACGGGTAAGTCTTAACTAATATTTCGGACTTGTACCAAGTTTTGGAATCAAAATCCGAACCTGATACCTAGGAAAACAATGATTTCTTAGTTTATTTAAATCTTTGAAACTTTAACTTAACAATTTCACATAAAAATTCATTACTCGGGCTAGGAACCTCGAAATTCGATTCTGGGCATATGCCCAGGTCCCATATTTTCCCACGGACCCTCAAAAATTGTCAAATCACGATTCCGGGTCCGTTTCCCCAAAATGTTGACCGAAGTTAAACTTGGCCTTTTTAGAAAGACTTAAAGAAGCAATTGGACATATTCTTGCTCAAAACTCTTCTAACTTCCGAACCACCCATCCCCGCAAGTCATAAATTAGTTAAAGCAAGTGCAGGAAGTTTTATTTAAGGGAACGGGGTTCAAAAATGCAAAACGACCAGTCGGGTCTTTACATACAAGGTCGATAAAATCTGGGTAAGAGATCTGAATATAAATGTAGACTTTGTATTAGGATTAAGTTTTATATTACATAACAATGTTAGCTGCCTACTCAGCGGAGATAGAGTAATATTCTTTAGAAATATTACACAAACACCAGTACAAACTATAGAAACTGCCACCAGGATAAGAACACGATTGAACGCAAACCAGAAAAACCTGCAAGAAAATCAACAAGAATGTTGTAAAGAATGTAAAGATAAAAATACATGTTGTGAGATTAAAGAAGTATATAAAACCTTAATACTGGAAGAAAATGATGACAAAGGCATACTAGAAAAAGACTATACTTTAATAGATATCGAAACAGAATTATATAATTTTAAAACGGGAATACAAACAATAGGAATAATAAAAAATGAAAAAGATCTAGATAATATAACAAAAAATTGGATGTGTGACGACCCGACCCGTCATCTCAAGAGTTACCGCCTCGTGTCCCTCATTTTATGCTTCTTCATGTTTAATTATCAGTAATTGGCGTGTTAGAGTTGATTTGGATTGGTTTTGGTAGAAAATGAGACACTTAGTCTCTGTAAGGAAGGCTTGGTTTGGAAAAGTCAACCGGAGGTTGACTTATGAGTTATAGGGCTCGGATGTGATTTTCGGCGATTCGGTTAGCTTCGGGGGATGATTTGTGACTTAGCAGTGTGATCGAAATTTATTTTGGAGGTCCGGTGTAGAATTAGGCTTGAATTGGCGAAGTTAGCATTTTGGCGATTTCCAGTTGATAGGTGAGATTTTGATCCGAGGGTCGGAATGGAATTCCGAGAGTTTCAGTAGCTTCTTTAGGTGATTTGGGATGTGTGTGCAAAATTTCAGGTGATTCGGAGGTGATTTGGTTGAGTTTTTGATCGAATGCGAGTTTCGAAAGAATTTGAAGAACTTAGGCTTGTATTTGATGTAATTTGATGGTTTTAGTGTTAATCATGGTGTTTTGATGATTGGAGCAAGTTTGAATAAGGTATTGGATCATGTTTGTGTTTTTGGTTGAGGTCCCGGGGGGCCTCGGCGTGACTTCGGATGGTTAAACGGAGAGTTTCGGAATTTTTGCATGGTTAAGGTCTGCTGGTATCTGGTATTTTCGCACAAGCGGTTATGGGACCGCAGGTGCGGTCACGCAGGAGCGGAGGAGGAGGCCCCAAAAGTAGAAAATGTTGAAGTTTAGTTGGACCACAGATGCGGATAGGGAGCCGCAGATGCGGCTGAATGACCGCAGATGCGGCCAGGGCTTTAAGTGTAAGTCCGCATAAGCGGACATTGGACCGCAAAAGCGAAAGCCGTAGATGCGGGATTTCACCGCAGATGCGGCCAGGGGCGTTAAGTGATTTTCCGCAGAAGCGGAGGGAAGGACCGCAGAAGCGGTATCGCATATGCGGCATGGAAGCTGCAGAAGCGGAAATGAGGTCTGGGCCAGAATGGGTTTTAATAATATTTAATCCGCGATCCTGAGTTATTTTCCTCCATTGCTGAACATCTTGAGAGCTTTTGGGAGCAATTGAAGAGGGTTTCGACTGGGATTCACTGGAGGTAAGTTTTATGAGTTAAAAACATGATTATTATGTGAAATTAACCTAGAAATTCATGGATATTAAGCCTAAAATTGATGAACTGGTGCTTGGGTTTTTGACATTTCAAATTGGGATTTGATGGGTCATTTGAGCTCGGATTTGAGAGTTCATGGTATGTATGAACTCGTGGCGAGATAAGGAACCCGTTGATGTGAAAATTTCTGAGATTTAAAGAAGTGGGCCCGGGGCTCGGATTTTGGTAATTTCGGGATTTGTGCCCGTTATTGATTGTTTTCGCTTGGGCTTTGTTCCCTTAGCATATTGTGATGTATTTGCTCTAATTTTGGTTAGATTCGACGCGCGTGGAGGCCGATTTGGGGAGCAAAGGCGTCGCGAGCTAGAGATTTCACCGGATCGAGGTGAGTAATGATTGTAAATGATATCCTGAGGGTTTGAAACCCCGGATTTGCACACCGTAGTCCTATATTGAGGTGATTTGCACGCCGGATAGCGAGCGTGGAGTAGAGCACCGTTGGGGATTGTGATTTGGTCCGTCCCGATTGTTGATTTTACAGCGGATTTGACTGAAACTTATTTGACATTATCATGATTTGGGCTGACTGCCATATTTGGGCTTCGTGCCAATTATTTGAACCCCTTCGGGGATTTTTATCACTCTTTTCCTCACTATTTGATATTCTACTTGAACTCGGTCGTGTTGATTATACTGTTTTTGCAAACTCAGCCGTTTCAATTGATTTTTGAGACTTTACTGATATTTCTGTTGTCTGGGATGAGAACTATTATTTTATTGATGCCCGAGGGGCTTATGATATTTTTTGGACTGAGTGAGGCTTTCAGGACTTGAGCGTGAGGTGAGGAGGCTTTTAGGCCTCGAGCGATACATGAGGAGGCTTTCAGGCCTCGAGTGACATGTGAGGAGGCTTTCAGGCCTCGAGTGTGATGTGAGAAGGCTTTCAGGCCTTGTTTTATATGCCACGAGGTGGCTTGATATTGCGCTTGGGCCGTAAGGGGCCCCTCCCGGAGTCTGTACACCCCAGTGAGCGCAGGTACCCATGTGATGTGATACTGAGCCCGAGGGGCTGATATTGTTTGAGTGATGTGATACTGAGTTTGAGGGGCTGATACTGTTCTGAGCGATTGATGTTGAGCCCGATGGGCTGGTACTGTTTTTGAGATGTGCCCGAGGGGCGAACTTTTATGTGCTCATCTTGCATACTTATTTGCTTTTTTTTTACCTGTTATACTGTGGTATTTGTGACCGAGGGGCGGATTTTCTGTGCTTATCAGCACTAACTGTTTTGAAATCATTTTCGTAATTATTGAAAAGATCATTTTCAAAAGAGATTTGAACTGAGCCAAGGTATTTCTAAAGTTTTCACAGATTTCACTGTTTTCACTGTTTTCTCAGAAAAATTGTACCCGGCTTCTATACAGCATGTTGGTTGCTTTACGTGATTTCTTGCTGCTCAGTTATTATTTACTTTTATTACTCACTGAGTTGGAGTACTCACTTTACTCCCTGCACCTCGCGTGCAGTTGCAGGTATTTATTCACCCGGTAGCGGGTATTGGCTGCGTGGAGGCAGAGTTGTAGAGGTTTTAGCGAGGTGACTGCCAGCGTTCACAGCACCCCTGTCTTTTTATGTTATTCACTATTACTGTTCAGCATATTTCTAGACTTGTAAGATGGAATTATATTCTTATAGATGCTCGTGACTTGTGACACCTCGGTTTGGGCTGTGTTTGGTTGTACTTCCGCTAAGTAATATTATTGAATCATCTTTAAAATTGTTTATTCATGTTTATCTATTTTTGAAAGAGGCAAATAGGGTTGGTTGGCTGGCCTTGTCTTCACGAGAGGCGCCATCACGACCGGAGCGGGGTTTGGGTCGTGACAAGTTGGTATCAGAGCCTAGGTTACTAGGTCTCACGAGTCATGAGCAGGTTTAGTAGAGTCTCGCGGATCGGTACGGAGACGTCTGTATTTATCCTCGAGAGGTTGCAGAACCTTTAGGAAAACTTTACATTCTTGAAATTCTTATCGTGCGTCCTTGATTCAGCTTGAAAAGGAACTTTTGAAATTCCTTCCACGTGTTCGTATGCGTGCATGAGCACTCAGTATCAGATGTTCCTTGATTTCTTGTGATTCCCCGATCAAGGGGCGAGATGTAATCTCTGTGAGTTTATGTTGGGCCAGTCTGGAGGACTTGAGGCCGGATCCTTGCCTATGGCTTGAGCACCGAGGTGCTGATTGTGTGAGCAAGTGTTTTGAACTTTTATGTTCGGTATTGTCCCTATTAGCCGGAATGGCGATTGGATACCCACGTGATGAGTATCTTAGTACTGCGAGATTTATCTATATGACTTGGTAGTGACGAAGAAGTCTGCTGGATAATAGATGAACTGTTAAGTGTTCGATTCCTATTGTGGCTTGATGTGTAGCCCGAGTTATGGGCGCGTGAAGAATATTTTCGTGTCTCTTAGTTGGGGAGGGAAGTGCATTACATGTGGCGGTATGAGTTCAGACCCAGGAAGACTAAATGACTTTGTAATGTGTATGACGGTGGAAGGTATGCAAAAATACTAAATTGAGGCGAAGCGGGTGGGTTATCTCCTGCAGAGTGTTCTTAAGTGGTATGATCCCTAGGTGTATGTTAGAAGATCTCATGTGTAATTGAAAAGTACGTGTTGAAATTTGAAAATTCGGGTCGCTTAAGAGAGGGGACTCAACTGATGTGGGGATGAATGCGAGATTTGCAGAGGATTACAGTACTAGATGATCTGTGATTTCACAAACTTGTAAATGATTTGAGTTTAATCTCGTTATGGTATTGTGGCATCATTATGAGTAAAAGTGTTACGGGTATTGAGTGTGTCCTGAAATATGGCTTCGAGCCAAGTTGGGGAGGTTGTTGTTGATTAGCTGATTGCACGGTTATGTGCTATGTTGGTTCCGGATTGAGGCATGCTGGCGAATCAGTTCTGGTCGCGGAAATCAAGCCGAGGATGGCACGAGTGAAGCAAAATTGTGACAGAGGTCATATTATGCTTTATAGAGTATGAGAATCACGGAATGTCTAGACTGTTATTGGCAAAGGATGCTCGGCGTATAGAGTAGGAAGTTGCTTGGTTGTATTGGGATGAAGATATCATTTTGCGGTATCAGAGTGTCAATGAGGCACGGGTGGTTCTGTCCGTCAGGTCAGCTGATTTGTTGTTTGAATAAGAGAGAATGACTTTCGAAAATGGTTCTAATGTGTTCAAGAGTCTACAGGGAACAATCGGGTATCTTAAAGTTGCATGTGTGGTTAGAAACTGTGTTTTCATTGGAAGAGGTTCAGATTTGTGGTAATTCTATGTTGATTATGGGATTCTATGCATCAGTATGAGGAAAGTAAAGGCAACGGATTTAGATTCACAGGAAGTTCTTCAGAATAAAGTGCTGCGGAATGTGGTGTTTTTGGGAATATTCGAGGGAGAGTATTCAGCGGCTTATGGGTTTCAGACAGTGTGGTTCATGCTTGGGTCTCGTGTGGTAAGCCTGGGTGAGGCCTTGTGGTGCTATAGCAAGAGGAAATATCAAGTTGAGGATGGAACAGAAGGAAATTTAGATGGGTGGAGTATCTTGATAGAAGACCGAATCGGTATGGTAAGGATGTGATTAATTCTTTGCGTGTGTTCGAGGCAATGAGTTCGTACAGGTATTTTGCAGCAAAGCTCTTGAGTTCTGATAGCTTGTTTAGCTTGGTCTAGTTAGAAGGATTCAGTCCTGACAGTTTAGCTTGTGCAAATGGAATCGGGAGAGAATTCTTGTTGGGTTTCATCGTGGTTTGGAGATGTATATTTTCTATGGACATGCGGAGCATGGGATGCATAATGATTTTCTTCTAGGTGGGACAAATGGAGAGTTCTTGACTAGTTGAGTACGTAGATTTCTGTGGCTCGGAAGGGAGATAAATGTTTTCGTGTTATCCGTGGAGGGTATGGTATATACGGTATGATAAAACTCTTAGGCAACGGGTAGCCTCAGATAATCAAGGAAATGATACTGCCAATTGGAAGTGATTTGACGAGAGTATACGTCTTAGAAAAAGGTAATGTGATTAAACTGATGATACTTCGGTAGTATTGCGGCGCTTTCTTGTTAGATCGACTGCTGATATCTAAGTTTGTATGATGGCATTGAGGAATTTTAGAATATCTTTCATGGAATTATTGGGTACTTGAGGTGTGATATGTATTTATACGGCAGAATTTGGGATCAGGTATGGTGATTCGTGTGCTATATGGAGTGGAGACTGGAAGTTCTCATGTACAGACTATGTAGTGGTTGTGGACCGTGTGTATCGGCACCGTTTAGCGGCTTTTAGGATTTGGAGGCCCGAGTGGATCTTTCTTTGCCTGGTATGTTAGATTTTGGATATGATGTTGGGGTGTAGACTGGCTCTCTCAGTGTTGGGTTATTCTAGACTATTGCGCTATGGGCTATGCCGGAAAATGCCGTGGGTTGAGTGGCGAGGTGCATCGGATTATGTTCTAGCAGAGTGGTTTGTATTCCAAAGACCAGCGGATGGCTGGGGAGGACTGCTTTTCTTAATTGGGCCTTCGTGATGGATGTCAGTGCAGAGGTTTCTACCATTGGTTTAGTTCCGGTGTTGAGGGACTTTTCGGATGCATTTCTTGTGGTCGGGCATGTCGCCGGGAGAGGTTGTAGATTTCGATATTGATCTGGTGCCGGGCACCGTATCGTACGGCTCCGGCAGAAGTTGTAGTGGTGGAAGGAGTAGCTTCAGGCTTCTTGGTAATGAGTTCGTTGGTAGACCGATGTGGATACTTGTTTAGCTTGAGTCGGCTTGGCTGGCTCGAATTTTTTTCGTTATAGGTTGATTTGATCGTAGTGAGCTTGTTAATGATCTGGGGAGGTCTATGAATTACTTTTGTGCTGCGAGACGTTATGGTTCGCTGGTTATGAGCACGTGTAGTGCGGTTCTATTAGGGTTTCATAGTGAGAGTCGAGCGGGAAGAGTAATCGGGTGTTGCTCGGTAAATGGAGTATTGGTTACGACCTATCGGGTTGCATGTCGTATGTTATTTGTTTCACCGTGGGTGTAAGGAATTGCTTTAGTTCCAGACATCAAAGTGTGTGTGGCTGTCGATTTTGAGCATAGTGACTTGAGGTGTTTCATGTGTAATAGTGTTTGGATAGAATCGCGCATTGTGGCGAGGCCACGTGGAGATATTACCTTTCGGGGTAGATTCAGGTGTTCTATTTCTATGATGTGAGACGGGGCCTCAACCTTGTGTGGTGATGGTATTGATGAGCTTGAGGTGTAGCTCTTTCGTTTGAATCATTTTTCATGATTTGAGTATATTCAGATCGTTTCTTATTGGTGCGCGTATTATGCAAGTTGTGGCTTAGGCCTATATTGAGGTGTCATATCACCAGAGTGGTGTGTTGGATTCGAGGTGATCGTAGGGGTCACTAATGAATACGAACGGATTTGATTTCAGCTCTTTGGAAGGATAATATTGAGGTTCGCCTCGGAATCTGCTGTGGTATTAGTCGAAAAGGGAAGTGGCTTCATGAATGGTTGATCTGGGAAATGGTTACGGTTTATTGCGTGTTTCATTTATCATTGGCAGTATATGAATGTGTTGGAATAGACCTTAGTTGACAAGAGGTTCAGATCTTGTGTATGATTTCGGAAAGTGCAATGTGGTTCTATGGTTTATGGACTAGATGGATTGTGGAATTTCAGCTATGTTGTGTTGGCGGACCTATGCGAGATAGGGTGACGTGGGATCACCCCCGGGTATATTCTTGGTAAGGTCATTCAGCTATTGGTTGGCTTCTAGGACAACTCTGGGTACGCTCGAGGACGAGCGTTTGTTTAAGTTGGGGAGGATGTGACGACCCGACCCGTCGTCTCAGGAGTTACCGCCCCGTCTCCCCCATTTTATGCTTCTTCATGTTTCGTTATTAGTAATTGTCCTGTTAGAGTTGATTTGGATTGGTTTTGGTAGATAATGAGACACTTAGTCTCTTTAAGGAAGGCTTGGTTTGGAAAAGTCAACCGGAGGTTGACTTATGAGTTATAGGGCTCGGATGTGATTTCCGGCGATTCGGTTAGGTTTGGGGGATGATTTATGACTTAGGAGCGTGATCGGAAGTGGTTTTGGAGGTCCGGCTTAGAATTAGGATGGAATTGGCGAAGTTAGTATTTTGAAGATTTCCGGTCCGGCCTGGAAGCCTCCTCACTCATCACTTGAGGCCTGGAAGCCTCCTCACATCACTCAACATATCCTCACATATGGCCCTGGGCCTCAATCAGTCCAAAAATAATCATAAGCCCCTCGGGCATCAGTAAAACAATAATGCTCAGCTCAAACACTAGTTCAAATATCAGTTAAAACTCAAGGTTGAGTAAAAATATAGCTGAGTTCATGAAACAGTGTAATTCAAATGGACTGAGTTCAAATAATATTTCAAATAGTGAGGAAAACAGTGATGATAGCTCACAAGGAGTTCAAACAGTCGGCAATAAGCCCCAAGTATGGCAATAAGCCCAAGTCATAGTGAAAAACAACAAGTCATAGTCAAATACGCGGTAAAGTATCATTCGGACTGGACCAAGCCACAATCCCCAATAGGAAATGACCCTGCGCTCGTCATTGAACGCGTGTCTCGTCTCAACATAGCACCAAGTTGTGCAAATCCGGGGTTTCAAACCCTCAGGACATCATTTAAAATCATACTCACCTCTAGCCGGCCAAAAGTCTAGCTCGCTATGTCTTTTCCTCTCGAATCGACCTCCTCGTGCATCGAATCTGATCAAAACCACAAGGAATACGTCACAATAGGCTAAGGGAACATAACCCAATCGAAAAGACTCGAAAAATATCAAAATTCACGAAATTGGCAAAACCCGAGCCCCGGGCCCACTTCTCGAAAAATCAGAAAATTCACATCACCAGACTCCTAGTCCCGGCACGAGTCTATGCATATCAAATTTACCAAAATCCGAGCTCGAATGCTCCCTCAAACCTCAAATTTTCTTTCTCTTAAGTTCAAGCCCTAACCTCCATTTTTTACCTCTAATTCCATGATTTTTCACCCTTAATTCATGTAATAACACATTAGATTTATGTTTTAGACTCAGAATTCCTTACCTCAATGAAGTCCCTTGATTCCCTCTCCAAAATCGCACAAAAACCTCCAAGTCCGAAGTGAAAATGTTGAGTTCTTTTGAAAATTCGCGAAGATGGAATTAAATACCCCTGACCAGGCATTTCCGCTTCTGCGGTACAATAGTCGCTTCTGCGACACCGGTTTTGCGGATTTTCTTCCGCTTCTGCAGTTTCTCCAATTTTGCCCTGGACCGCTTCAGCGGTCCACCACTCGCAGAAGCGAGACCGCTTCTGCGGTCTATACCTCCGCTTCCGCGGAACTCCCCAGACTGGCAATGTTTCGCTTCTGCGGCTGCCCCTTCGCTTCTGCGGAACCGCTTCTGCGGTCCATTTCCGTAGAAGCGAAAACACCAGATACCAGCTGAACCAGAACTTCAAACTCCAAAATTCATCTCGATAGCCATCCGAAATAACCCCGAGGGCCCCGGGACCTCAACCAAAAGTACCAACACATCTTAAAACATTATTCAAACTTGCTCCAATCATCAAAACACCTCAACTAACACCAAAATCATCAAATTACATCGAATTCAAGCCTAAGTTCTTCAAAAACTTCCGAAACACGCATTCGATCAAAAACCCAACCAAATCACCTCCGAATATCCTGAAATTTTGCACACACATCCAAAATCACCTAACGAAGCTACTGCACCTTTACCGAAGCTATATCCTTTGATCTCAGCTTTCGAACTTGACGACCCAAAATAGTCACTGGCTCCACATCATAGGTCAAATCATCATCCAACTGAACAGTACTGAAGTCCAAAACATGGGACGGGTCTCCAACATACTTTCAGAGCATAGATACATGAAACACCGGGTGCACGCCCGACAAGCTGGATAAGGCAAGCTCATAAGCCACCTCCCCAATCCTCCTAAGTACCTCAAAAGGCCCAATAAACCGCGGACTCAGCTTCCCTTTCTTTCCAAACCGCATAACACCCTTCATGGGCGAAACTTTCAACAAGACCTTCTCACCCACCATATATGACACATCCCGAACCTTCCGGTCCGCATAACTCTTCTGACGCGACTGAATCAGCATCACCTTCTCTAAGGCGTCCTGAACCATCTCCGTCCCCAATAACCTAGCCTCGCCGAGCTCGAACCATCCAACAGGAGATCTACACTGCCTCCCATACAATGCCTCATACGGAGCCATCTGAATGCTCGACTGATAGCTGTTGTTGTAGGCAAACTCTGCAAGCGGCAAAAACTCATCCCAAGAACCCCCAAAATCAATAACACAGGCACGCAACATGTCCTCCAGTATCTGAATAGTACGCTCGGACTGTCCGTCCGTCTGAGGATGAAATGCTGTGCTCAACTCCACCTGCGTACCCAACTCCCGCTGAAATGTTCTCCAGAACTGAGAAGTTAACTGAGTACCCCTATCTGAGATAATAACACTGGAACCCCATGCAGTCGGACAATCTCCTGGATAAAGATCCCTGCCAGCCGCTCCGAAGAATAGGTAGTACATACCGGAATGAAGTGCGCGGACTTGCTCAGCCTGTTCACAATCACCCAAATCGAATCGAACTTCTTCAAAGTCCGAGGGAGACCACTCACAAAGTCCATAGTAATCCTCTCCCACTTCCACTCTGGAATAATCATCCGCTGAAGCACACCACCCGGCCTCTGATGCTCGTACTTTACCTGCTGACAATTGAGACACCGAGCCACAAACCCTACTATATCCTTTTTCATCCTTCTCCACCAGTAGTGCTACCTCAAATCTTAATACATCTTTGCGGCACCCGGATGGATGGAACACCGCGAGCTATGGGCCTCCTCCAATATCATCTCCCGAAGCCCATCCACATTGGGCACGCAAATCCGGCCCTGCATCCTCAATACGCCATAATCATCAATAGTCACATCCCTGGCATCATCACGCTGAACCCTGTCCTTAAGGACAAGTAAATGTGGATCATCATACTGGCGCTCTCTGATGCGATCATATAAGGAAGACCGAGAAACCACACAAGCCAACACCCGACTAGGCTCCGAAATATCTAGTCTCACCAACCGATTGGCCAAAGCCTGAACATCAGCTGCAAAGGGCCTCTCCCTAAGTGGAATGTATGCCAAGCTCCCCATACTAACTGCCTTCTGGCTCAAAGCATCGGCCACTACATTGGCCTTCCCTGGGTGATACAGAATGGTGATATCATAGTTCTTAAGCAACTCTAGCCATCTCCGCTGCCTCAAATTAAGGTCTTTCTGCTTGAACATATGCTAAAGACTGCGATGATCGGTGAATACCTCACAAGATACACCATACAAGTAATGCCTACAAATCTTCAAAGCATGAACTATAGCAGCCAACTCCAAATCATGTATAGGATAGTTCTTCTCGTGGGGCTTCAACTGACGAGAAGCATAAGCTATAACTCTACCCTCCTGCATCAATACACATCCGATCCCAACTCTCAATGCATCACAATACACGGTATAAGAACCTGCGGCTGAGGGCAAAACCAATACTGGAGCCGTGGTCAAGGCTGTCTTGAGCTTCTGAAAGCTCTCCTCGCACTTATCCGACCACACAAATGGAGCACCCTTCTGGGTCAACTTGGTCAAGGGCGATGCAATAGAGGAAAATCCCTGAACAAACCGGCGATAATAACATGCCAACCCAAGGAAACTACGAATCTCTGTGGCTGAGATTGGTCTAGGCCAACTCTGCACCGCCTTTATCTTCTTCGGGTCGACCTGAATACCCTCGCTAGACACCACGTGTCCTAAGAAAGCCACTTACCCAAGCCAAAACTCACACTTGGAGAACTTTGCATGAAGCTTCTCCTCCCTCAATCTCTGTAATACCACTCGCAAATGTTGTGCGTGCTCCTCCTGGCTACGCGAGTACACCAATATATCATCAATAAAAACAATCACGAACGAATCCAGATATGGCCGAAATACACTGTTCATCAAATGCATGAACACTGTTGGGGCATTAGTCAGCCTAAAGGACATAACAAGAAACTCTTAGTGCCCATATCTAGTCCTGAAAGCAGTCTTCATAATATCTGAATCTCTGATCTTCAACTGGTGATAGCCTGAACGGAGATCAATCTTGGAGAATACCCTCGCCCCCTGAAGCTAGTCAAACAAATCATCAATACGAGGCAGGGGATACTTGTTCTTCACTGTTACTTTGTTCAATTGCCTGTAGTCAATGCACATTCTCATTGTGCCATCTTTCTTTTTCACAAATAGAACTGGTGCACCCCACGGTGACACACTAGGCCGAATGAACCCCTTATCTAGGAGTTCCTGAAGCTGATCCTTCAATTCTTTCAACTCCGCTGGTGTTATACGATACGGAGGAATGGAAATGGGCTGAGTGCCCGGCACCAGGTTAATACCAAAATCAATGTCCCTGTCCGGTGGCATGCCCGGCAGGTCTGTAGGAAACACATCGGGAAACTCCCTCACAACTGGGACCAAATCAATACTAGGAGTCTCGGATCCAACATCCCTCACAAAAGTCAAATAAGATAGACAACCTTTCCCAACCATACGCTAGGCCTTTAGGAAAGAAATCACCCTGCTAGGCACATAGCCAGTCATACCACGCCACTCGATCCTCGGAACACCCGGTATAGTAAGAGTGACTGTCTTAGCATGACAGTCCAGAATAGCATGACACGGAGATAACCAGTCCATGCCCAAAATAATATCAAAATCTACCATGCTCAATAGCAATAGATCAACTCGGGTCTCCAGACCCCCAATAGTCACCAAACACGACCGATATACACGGTCTATAACAATAGTATCACCTACTAGGGTAGATACATGCACAGGTAAGGCTAGACACCCTCGGGTCGTACCCAAATGATGAGCAAAATATGAAGACACATAAGAATAGGTGGAACCGGGATCAAATAAGACTGAAGCATCCCTGTGGCAGACTAAGATAATACCTGTAATGACGGTATCTGAAGCAATGGCATTTGTCCTGCCCTGAAGAGCATAAAAGCGAGCCTGACCACCGCTCGATCAGCCTCCCCCTCTGGGGCGACCCCTGGCTGCCTGACCCTCACCCCTAGCTGGCGGGGCGGGTGCTGAAGAAGCTGGACCAAAAGATGAGGGCTGACCCCTCTGATGAGATGAGTTAGCAGCTCGACGAGGACACTGCCTCCACATATGCCCAAACTCTCCGCACGCATAACAACTCCCGGGTGCTGGAGAATGGGACTGAAGGGAACCCCGCACGCCGGAGTGACTAGCTGACGCACTCGACCTGGAAGAACCCTGAATAGATGGAGCTCGAGATGAACCCTGTGGTGGAAGAGCGCTAAGAGATGTCTGACTCTGTCGAAAACCCTGATCACCACAACCTGAAGATGATCCCTGATACTCGGAATGGGCCGACTGAGGAGTCCTGAAAGAATGACCTCTGCCCTTCTGGAACTGACCCCTAGACGGAGCACCACTGAAACTACCAGAACCTCGAGGCCTCTTGGCCTCCCTCTCCTCTCTGTCCTGACGGTAAGCCGTCTCAATATCCCGAGCAATATCAACTGCATCCTCAAAGGAAATACCCAAAACTCTCTCTCGAGTCATCAGAACACGAAGGTGATAGTTAAGTCCATCCACAAACCTCTTGATCCTCTCCCGATCGGTCAGAACTATCCAGGAGGCATGACGAGCCAACTCAAAAAATCTCGCCTCATACTGGGTCACAGTCATATCTCCCTGTCGAAGCCACTCGAACTGCCTACGCAGCTCCTCTCTGTGAGACTGCGGTACCCACTTCTCCAGAAAGAGAGTGGAGAACTCCTGCCATGTCATAGGCGCTGCACCTGCCGGCCTACGCCGCTCATACGCCTCCCACCAAGTGAAGGCAGCCCCAGTGAACTGAAATGCGGTGAATGCTACTCCACTCGACTCCAAAATTCCTGCAATCCGGAGCATACGCTGACACTTGTCGAGAAAACCCTGGGCATCCTCGCCCTGAGCACCACTGAAAACAGGAGGCTGGAGCCTACTGAACCTCTCAAGACGACACTGCTCATCGTCTGGAATAGCTGGAACCACAAAGTCCTGAACTGGTGCAGCCGGCTGAGCTGGAGCTGCTCCCGGTGTCTGCAATCCTTGCACTACCTGCTCAGGTGTGCGAGCAGCGGGGGTCTGATTGCCTCCCCCGGCCTGAGAAGTAGCTGCTGCGGTAGAGGCTGAAACTGCTTGAGCTAGGCCAGTGCAAACTGATAATATCTGAGCCAAGGCCTCGTGAAGACCCGGAATCACAATGGGCACCGCCGGTGCCTGAACAGGTGCTGCTGGAATGTTTGCAGCTGGAGTCTGATCCTGAGCCGGGGTAGCTGGTGGAGCAACAGGTGCTGCCCTCGCGGCTCTGCCTCTACCACGACCACGACCGCGTCCACGGCCTCTGGTGCCCTCAGTAGGAGGTACTGGTTGTCGTCCGTCTCGTCCCGTAACGCGAGTCCTCGCCATCTGCGAGAGAATAGAACACAGAAGTTTAGTTCTCGGATCAACAAAGTCGCACGACAAGAATTTCAAGAATATGAAGTTTTTCCTAAAGGTTCTGCAGCCTCACGAGGATAAATACAGACGTCTCCGTACCGTTCCGCGAGACTCTACTAAGCCTGCTCATGACTCGTGAGACCTAGTAACCTAGGCTCTGATACCAACTTGTCACGACCCAATTCCCAAACCCGGTCGTGATGGCGCCTCTCGTGAAGACAGGGCCAGCCAACAGAACATTAACACCTCTTTATTAGATACATAACATGAATAAGTCTAAAATATTAATAAAATTATCATAAGTGCGGAGAAAAATGATGAACAGGGAACCATCCCGACGCAGCCCGACATCGGGGTGTCACAAGTCACGAGCTACTACAGAGTTTACTAGAATTCTACAAAGTCTGGAACTAGGAACAAAGTCTGAAGATAATGTAAATACAGAAGATAAGGGAGAAAACGGGGTTGTGGACGTCGACAGCTACCTCGTCTCTCCTAGTCCGCCTGGTCTGGAAGGAAATCAGCGCTAAGGAACGAACTCTGCTATGCCTGTATCTGCACACACGGTGCAAGGAGTAATGTGAGTACTCCGACCCAGTGAGTAATAAAAATAAATAACGACTGAAGGCATGAAATCTCATGAAGGCACAAATAACGCTATCTCAAGCAGTAAAATCAGTTAAGCAGTAAACCAGTAAAGTATCAAAAATTCTCTTTTAAAATAGTTAAAGACAAATATTCTCAACCAATATGCAATAATCAGAAACCTGCCCCTCGGGCGCAATATCAAGCTCTCAGTACAGTATCAGCCCCGCGGGCTCAGTATCAGTCACACAGTACAACATTAGCCCCTCGGGCTCACTCTCAAATCACATGGGTACTCGCGCTCACTATGGGGGTGCAGGCTCCGGAGGGGCTCCTACAGCCCAAAGCTATATCATCATAAGGCCTGAAAGCCTGTACATATCAATATGAGGCCTGAAAGCCTCCTCACATATCGCTCGAGGCCTGGAAGCCTCCTCACATATCGCTCGAGGCCTGAAAGCCTCCTCACACATCCTTCGAGGCCTGAAAGCCTCCTCACACATCACTCGAGGCCTGGAAGCCTCCTCACACATCACTCGACGCCTGAAAGCCTCCTCACATCACTCAACATATCCTCACATATGGCCCTTGGCCTCAATCAGTCCAAAAATAATCATAAGCCCCTCGGGCATCAGTAAAACAATAATGCTCAGCTCAAACACTAGTTCAAATATCAGTTAAAACTCAAGGTTGAGTAAAAATATAGCTGAGTTCATGAAATAGTGTAATTCAACTGAGTTCAAATAATATTTCAAATAGTGAGGAAAACAGTAATGATAGCTCACAAGGAGTTCAAACAGTCAGCAATAAGCCCCAAGTATGGCAATAAGCCCAAGTCATAGTGAAAAACAATAAGTCGTAGTCAAATACGCGGTAAAGTATCATCCGGACTGGACCAAGTCACAATCCCCAATAGGAAATGACCCCGCGCTCGTCATTGAACGCGTGTCTCATCCCATCATAGCACCAAGTTGTGCAAATCCGGGGTTTCAAACCCTCAGGACATCATTTAAAATCATTACTAACCTCTAGCCGGCCAAAAGTCTAGCTCGCTATGCATTTTCCTCTCGAATCGACCTCCTCGTGCGTCGAATCTGATCAAAACCACAACGAATACGTCACAATAGGCTAAGGGAACATAACCCAATCGAAAAGACTCGAAAAAACCAAAAATCACAAAATTGGCAAAACCCGAGCCCCGGGCCCACTTCTCGAAAAATCAGAAAATTCACATCACCGAACTCCTTATCCCGCCACGAGTCTATACATATCAAATTTACCAAAATCCGAGCTCGAATGCTCCCTCAAACCTCAAATTTTCTTTCTCTTAAGTTCAAGCCCTAACCTCCATTTTTGACCTCTAATTCCTTGATTTTTCACCCTTAATTCATATAATAACACATTAGATTTATGTTTTAGGCTCAGAATTCCTTACCTCAATGAAGTCCCTTGATTCCCTCTCCAAAATCGCACAAAAACCTCCAAGTCCGAAGTGAGAATGTTGAGTTCTTTCAAAAATTCGCGAAGATGGAATTAAATATCCCTGCCAGGCATTTCCGCTTCTGCGGTACAATAGTCGCTTCTGCGACACGGCTTTTGCGGATTTTCTTCCGCTTCTGCGGTTTCTCCAATTTTGCCCTGGACCGCTTCTGCGGTCCACCACTCGCACAAGCGAGACCTCTTCTGCGGTATATACCTCCGCTTCTGCGGAACTCCCCAGACTCCCAATGTTTCGCTCTTGCGGCTGCCCCTTCGCTTCTGCGGAACCGCTTCTGCGGCTTCTGCGATCCATTTCCGCAGAAGCGAAAACACCAGATACCAGCTGAACCAGAACTTCCAATACTCCAAAATTCATCCCGTTAGCCATCCGAAATCACCCCGAGGCCCCCGGGACCTCAACCAAAAATACCAAAACATCCTAAACATCATTCAAACTTGTTCCAATCATCAAAACACCTCAAACAACACCAAAACCATCGAATTACATCGAATTCGAACCTAAGTTCTTCAAAAACTTCCGAAATGCATTTCCGATCAAAAACCCGACCAAACGACGTCCAAATGACCTGAAATTTTGCGCACACATCACAAATCACATAACGAAGCTACTGCAACTCTCGGAATTCCATTCCGACCCTCGGATCAAAATCTCACCCATCAACAGGAATTCGCCAAAATACTAACTTCGCCAATTCAAGCCTAATTCTACACCGGACTTCCAAAATAAATTCCGATCACGCTCCTAAGTCACAAATCATCCCCCGAAGCTAATCGAATCACCGGAAATCACATCCGAGCCCTCCAACTCAATAGTCAACATCCGGTTGACTTTTCCAAACCAAACCTTCCTTAAAGACTACGTATCTCATTTTCTACCAAAACCAATCCAAATCAACTCTAACACACCAAATACTGATAATGAAACATGAAGAAGCATAAAATGGGGGAAACAAAGCGGTAACTCATGAGACGACGGGTCGGGTCGTCACATCCTCCCCAACTTAAACAAACGCTCGTCCTCGAGCGTACCCAGAGTTGTACTAGAAGCCAACCAATAGCTGAATAACCTTACCAAGCATACACCCGGGGTGATCCCACGTCACCCTATCTCACATAGGTCCGATAATACAACATAGCTGAAATCTCACAATCCGTCTAGACCATAAACCGTAGAACCACATTGCACTTTCCGAAATCATACACAAGATCAGAACCTCACATCTATATTCAGAATAAACCCGAACCAGCAGTAATAACCCATACCTGCAACCTCAGGTGCAATCATATGATATACTACATAACCCAAACACTCGAAACGATAACTTCTATTCACAGCAGTTGCCCACAACACCCGAATACCGGTAGAAAACCTCTATCAACTAAGGTCTATTCCAACCTTNAGGATAAAGACCTTGTGCTACATGATCGCAGGGGTGCCTACGCGATCGCGTAGGGTTAAATCTGGGGGCAGAAAATTTGTGCTATGCGATCGTGTGGGCTCTAATGCGATCGCATAGAAGAAGCTTCAGTGACCTGGGCAGAATGTTTTAAAACATTTCATCCGTGATTTTGGGGCTCATTTACTCCATTGTTGATCTTTTTGAGAGCTTTTTGAAGGAAATTGAAGAGGGATTCAAGGAGAATCGATTGGAGGTAAGATTTTTGAACTTAAAACACGTTCTTATTGTGTAATCCATCTAGAAATTCATGGAAATTAAGCCTAAAATGGATGAACTAGGGCTTGGGATTTTGAGATTTTAAATTGGGATTTGATGGGTCATTTGAGCTCGGATTTGAGAGTTCTTGGTATGTATGAACTCGTGAGAAGATGAGGAACCCATTGATGTTAAATTTTCTGATTTCTGAGAAGTGGGCCCGGGGCTCGGGTTTTGCTAATTTCCAGATTTTTGCTATTTTTCGATTGTTTTCGATTGGGTACTGTCCATTGGCATATTGTGATGTATTCGCTCTAATGTTGGATAGATTCGACGCGCGTGGAGGCCGGTTTAAGGGGCAAAGGCGTCGCGAGCTAGAGATTTCATCGGTTCGAGGTGAGTAATGATTGTAAATGATATCCTGAGGGTTTGAAACCCCGGATTTGCACACCATAGTGCTATATTGAGGTGACTTACACGCCGGATAGCGAGCGTGGGGTAGAGCACCGTTGGGGATTGTGACTTGGTCTGTCCCGATTGATGATTTTTACCGCGTATTTGACTAGAACATATTTGTTATTATCATGATTTGGGCTGACTGCCATATTCGGGCTTGTGCCAATTATTTGAACCCTTCAGGGATTTTTATCACTCTTTCCTCACTATTTGATATATTACTTGAACTCAGTCCTGTTGATTATACTGTTTTACAACTCAGCCGTTTTAATTGAACTTTGAGACTTAAATGATATTTCCACTGTTGTTTGAGCTGAGCACTACTATTTTATTGATGCCCGAGGGGCTTATGATGTTTGCTGGACTGAGCGAGGCTTTCAGGCCTTGAGCGTGATGTGAGGAGGCTTTCAGGCCTCGAGTGATATGTGAGGAGCCTTTCAGGCCTCGAGTGTTATGTGAGGAGGCTTTCAAGCCTCGAGTGTGATGTGAGAAGGCTTTCAGGCCTTGTTTTATATGCCACGAGGTGGCTTGATATTACGCTTGGGCCGTAAAGGGCCCCTCCCGGAGTCTGTACAAACCCAGTGAGTGCGGGTACCCATCTAGAGCGGATATATTTTAGACAGTGGTAACAATGGCACTGTTATACGTGTTTTGGTCAGGTAACAATGACTGACCAGTCAGGTAACAATGACTGACCAGTGGTAACAAAAGCACTGTAATACGCATTTTGGTCAGGTAACAATGACTGACCGGTCAGGTAACAATGACTTACCAGGAACATGAATCATGCCCGAGGGGCCGGTACTGTTTTGAGATATTGCCCGAGGGGCGGACTTTTATGCGCTCATCTTGCATATTTATTTTCCTTTTTACCTGTTATACTGTGGTATTTGTGCCCGAGGGGCGGATTTTTTGTGCTTATCAGCACTAACTGTTTGAAATCGTTTTTCGTAATTATTGAAAAGATCATTTTCAAAAGAGATTTGAACTGAGCCAAGGTATTTCTAAAGATTTCACAGATTTTATTGTTTTCTCAGAAAATTGTACCCGGCTTCTATACAGCATGTTGGTTGCTTTACGTAATTTCTTGCTGCTCAGTTATTATTTACTTTTATTACTCACTGAGTTGGAGTACTCACTTTACTCCCTGCACCTCGCGTGCAAATGCAGGTATTTGTTCACCCGGTAGCGGGTTTTGAGCTGGTTGAAGATTTTGCTATCATAGCTGAGCAAGGTGACCGCCAGCGTTCGCGGCACCAGATTTCTTCCTTGATTTCTAAATTCTATTATGTATATTACTGGCCTTGTAGTTGTATTTAGACTCCTCTAGATGCTCGTGACTTGTGATACCCCGGTTTGCGCTGTGTTGGGCTGTATTTCCGCAAATTAATATTATTAAGTCATATTTTTGCTAATCATTTATGCTTAACTATTTTGAAAGAGACGAAATTGGTTGGTTGGCTGGCCTTGTCTTCACGAGAGGCGCCACCAGACCGGAGCGGGGTTTGGGTCGTGACAAAATATGTTGTAGTTTTATTGAACTGAAGTTTGCCGTCGCATTATGAACTGAAGTTTGTGTGATTGCCTTTACAAGTTGGGCCAAACTCCAGGCAAAAATATCTGAAATTTTGCTACACTTCAAGCAAAACATTCTGAAGTTCAAACTTCAGACATACATTTTGAGCAATTTATGCTAACTACCTATGTAAACTAAAATAATTACCTGTGTTTACCCATCTAATACTTTGTTACAATTTCTACACATTTGAACTGAAATTATTACCCGACTACCCATATGTGTTTTCCGTTGTACCTTTATTTGATTGTTGTCCAAAGAATCTTTCTCAAACTGACCTTTAATTAGTTTGTGGCATGGTAGTTATTAGATTTGAGCACCTTCTTTGAAGTTTTTTGTTCCTTTTTAAAAAAAATTCACTAGAGCTATTTTTATTAATAAAAGTTTGAAAATTCTATAATTTTTATTGCTTGTTGAGATTGAGAGCTGGAATGAATATATAATTTACTATTTTTTGAGATTTTTTGTTGTAATTTTTATTATATTCCAGTATTGCATCATAAAGTATTTTTACCTTGTCATTTTGTTAGGTTAAATTATCATATGTTATTACATTTTTTACTTGCACTAGTTTACTTTTTCAGAGATTTATTATGTCACGACCCATTTTTCCATAATAGGTACTGATGGCGCCTAACACCATTGTCAGGCCAGCCAATGCGGAAATGCGATTAAGTTCTCACTTTACTTTAGCCAATAGACAGTTATACTAGACTTTCAGTTTTAAAGATAAGACCAGTAAAGATATCAAAGTGCTAAAATAGCAATACAACCCCAAAACAAATGTCTACTACAGTGTGTGCCAGAACCTGGTGTCACAAGCTACGGGCGACTAGTAGAATATACACAAAAGAATAATACACTATCCTACTGTCTGAATCAGGATAGACAGAAACAAAAAGTACAAGAAAGGACTTCTTCGGCTGCGGATCGGCATGAAAGAGAAGCAGCTCACCGTAGAAGTCCCCAAGCGTGCTCACTGATGCGCACCAGGGTGATGTCCAGATCCACCTGCCTCAATTCCTGTACATTTAAGTACAGAAGCGTAGTATGAGTACATAAACCACATGTACTCAGTAAGTATCCCGTCTAATCTCGAAGAAGTAGAGATGAGAGGTCGACTTGAGACTTACTAAGGTCAAGATAATATAATAATAAAGTGAGATATACAGCATGAAGAATTTCCAATAACACAAGTTTAAGAGAAGAGTCATATTCATGTTCTCGACATAATTAAACTACCAGTTTTCCCTTTTTCATATTAAACAAGTGATCATGTCATATCTAAATGTAAGCATATAAATCATGCACAATCATGCCGAGGTCGACGGCCCGCTCCAATAGAAAATAAATTGTGCACTCCCGAGGGTCGAGCGGCACGAACCATAGATGCATCTATTCTCACCTAGGCGATCGGCCCGGTCCATAATCATCAAGAAAATATCAGGAAAGCACATAAGGCTCAATTACATACAAGGGAATTCCTACCAAGACTCAACAAACTCATAAGTTCACTTTTCATTTCCTCAAGTCTCTAGCAAATCATAAATGATCATATTGGCAATTTAAAACAAGTAATATTCCCCAATTAGACATGACGTGGGTCCTAAGCTACCCGAACAATTATCATTATAGTAGCTACGCACGGACTCTCGTCACCTAGTACGTACGTAGCCCCCGCATTTAACAACAATTACTCATTTATAATCCTATGGGGAAAATTCCCTCTTACAAGGTTAGAAAGGAGACTCACCTCGCTCCAAAGTGCACTTCCAATGTCCAAGAACGAGCCCAAGTCCTTAATTCGAAGCCGAACAATCCCAAACTAATCAAACGAAGTAAGAACTAGTAAATAAAGGCTTACAAGGTCGAACTCTAACTATTTAGGCAATTTTCTAACCATTAACACAAGTTTCCTAAATTCCGACCCCGGGCCCACGTGCCCGGATTCCGAGATTTTTCGAAGGAAGTTGTTCTCTATCACCTAAGGATCACAAATATATGATTTCTAGTTCATTACATGGCAAATTTTTATGATAAATTCTTAGTTTTATTAAAACCCTAGGTCTAGCTCAAATCCCTTGATTTTACCTAATTTTTAGTGTTAAATCTACCTAATGTTTATGTATTTGAACTAAAAGTGAGTGGGGATTACTTACCTTGCAATGTTATGTGGGAACCCTCTCTTGGAAGAACCCAAATCGCCTAAGTGTAGAGTGAAAAATGAGAGAAATGAGTTTGAGTTCGTATTAAATGAACCCTTCTGTCCCCAGTTATTTTCGCATCTGCGGAAGTATTTCCGCTTCTGCGGAATTTGGAAATCGGCCGCTTCTGCGGCTTTTGGCAATTGGGGCTCGACCGCTTCTGCGGTCTGGGGGCCGCATAGGCGGAACCGCTTCTGCGGTCCCTGGGCCGCTTCTGCGGTTTCCCTGGCCTGCCCCTTTTCGCTTCTGCGATCAAGTGACCGCTTCTGCGGTCTCGCTTCTGCGGTCCAAGAGCGCATATGCGGTTATGACAGAAGCAGCAGATCAGTCTTTTCCAAGTTTTAACTTCACTCGAGCCTCGCTCGTTTGACGCTCGGGGCTCCCGTGCCCCGTCTGAACATACCGACAAGTCTGAAATCATGAGGCGGACCTACTCGAACCCTCGAAACGCTTAAAACAACGCTAAATTGAGGAATCAACCCCAAAACCCAATATTCAAATCATTGAACTTTCAGTTCTAAATTTCCTCCAACGGGTCGAAATGCCCTTAAACTACTCGGATTGACACCAAATTTTATGGGTGAGTCTTAACTGATATTTCGGACTTGTACCAAGTTTCGGAATCGAAATCCGAACCCGATACCTAGGAAAACAATGATTTCTTAGTTTATTTAGATCTTTGAAACTTTAACTTAACAATTTTATATAAAAATTCATTACTCGTGCTAGGGACCTCGGAATTCGATTTCGGGCATACGCCCAGGTCCCATATTTTCCCACGGACCCTCGGAAATTGTCTCCGGGTCTGTTTCCCCAAAATGTTGACCGAAGTCAAACTTGGCCTTTTTAGAGAGACTTAAGGAAGCAATTGGGCTTATTCTTGCTCAAAACTCTTCTAACTTCCGAACCACCCGTTCCCGCAAGTCATAAATTAGCTAAAGCAAGTGCGGAAAGTATTATTTAAGGGAACGGTGTTCGAAAATGCAAAACGACCAGTCGGGTCGTTACATCTCCACCTCTTAAACAAACGTTCGTCCTCGAACGGACATAGAAAGGTACCTGGATTGCTGAATAAGTGAGGATATCGGCTCCGCATGTCCTCCTCGGACTCCCAGGTCGCCTCCTCGACCGGTTGGCCCCTCCACTGGACTCTTACCGCAGAAATCCTCTTGGACCTCAACTGGCGGTCCTGTCTATCAACAATGGCAACTGGCTCCTCCTCGTAGCCCAAGCTCTCGTCTAGCTGAATGGTACTGAAATCCAACACGTGTGAATAGTCGGCATGATACTTCCGAAGCATCGATACATGGAAAATTGGATGAACTCCTGATAAACTGGGAGGTAAAGCAAGCTCATAGGCAACCTCTCCAAATCGCCTCAACACCTCAAAGGGGACAATAAACCTTGGGCTTAGCTTGCCCTTCTTCCCAAACCCCATAATGCCCTTCATTGGCGAGACTTTTAAGAGAACCTTCTCGCCAATTGTGAATGATACATCACGTGCCTTCTGATCCGCGTAACTCTTCTGCTTGGACTGAGCTGTGCGAAGCCTCACCTGAATCAACTTTACCTTATCCAAGGCATCCTGAACCAAATCTGTACCGAGCAACTTAGCCTCCCCAGGCTCAAACCACCCGATAGGAGAACGACAATGCCGACCATATAATGCCTCATACGGGGCCATCTCTATGCTGGACTGATAGCTGATATTGTATGCAAACTCCGCCAAGGGCAAGAACTGATCCCACTGCCCTCCAAAGTCGATCACACATGCTCTAAGCATATCCTCTAAAATCTGAACTGTCTGCTCCGACTGCCCGCCGGTCTGAGGATGGAACGCCGTGCTAAGCTCTACGTGGGTCCCCAACTCACTCTGAACAGCTCTCTAGAAATAGGAAGTGAACTGAGGGCCTCTGTCTGATATGATGGAGACCGGCACGCCGTGCAGCCTCACTATCTCCCGAATGTAAATCTGGGCATATCTCTCCGCCGTATAAGTAGTCGCCACCGGAATGAAGCGAGCCGACTTGGTCAACCTATCCACAATAACCCACACTGAATCAACCTTCCGCTGAGTCCGTGGCAACCCAACCACGAAGTCCATGGTGATGCGCTCCCACTTCCATTCCGGAATGGGCATCTGCTGAAGTAGGCCACCTGGCCTCTGGTGCTCATATTTGACCTGCTGGCAATTCAAACATCTAGCAACATACTCCACTATGTCCTTCTTCATCCTCCGCCACCAGTAGTGCTGTCTCAAGTCATGATACATCTTCGTGGCACCCGGATGAATGGAGTACCTCGAACTGTGGGCCTCCTCTAGAATCCTCTCTCACAAGCCATCAATATTAGGGACACATACACGGCCCTGAAGCCGTAACACACCATCCTCGCCAATAGAGATCTCCTTGGCACCTCCCTGAAGTACCGTCTCTCTGAGAACCGCCAAATGTGGATCATCGAACTGTCGGGCCTTAATCTGCTCCAATAACGAAGACTGAGCAACCACACATGCTAGAACCCAGCTGGGCTCTAAAATATCCAATCTCACAAGTCTGTTAGCTAAAGACCGAATGTCCAAAGCTAATGGTCTCATCTTAGTAGGAATGAATGCCAAGCTACCCATACTCTCCGCCTTCCTACTCAAGGCATCCGCGACCACATTTGCCTTGCCTGGATGATAAAGAATGGTGATATCATAATCCTTTAGTAACTCAAGCCACCTGCGCTGCCTCAAATTAAGATCCCTCTGCTTGAACAAATGCTGCAAGCTGCGATGGTCTGTATAAACCTCACATGGCACTCCATATAAATAATGCCTCTATATCTTAAGAGCATGAACAATCGCCGCTAACTCTAGATCGTGCACAAGGTAATTCTTCTCATGAACCTTCAGTTGACGTGAAGCATAGGCAATAACTCGCCCCTACTGCATCAATACACATCCCAAGCCAACGCGAGAAGTGCCGCAATACACCGTGTACATCCCAGAACCGGAAGGCAATACAAGGACTGGTGCCGTGGTCAAAGCCGTCTTGAGCTTCTGGAAGCTCTCTTCACAATCATCGGACCAACAGAATGGGGCACTCTTTTGGGTCAATCTTGTCAGAGTGACGCAATAGATGAAAAGCCCTGCACAAATCGCCGGTAGTAACCTGCCAATCCCAAGAAACTCCTAATCTCGGTCACTGAAGTAGGACGTGGCCAACTCTGAACTGCCTCAATCTTCTTGGGATCCACCTTAATACCCTCTCCCGACACTACATGCCCCAAGAATGCCACTGACTCTAGCCAAAACTCGCACTTTGAGAACTTAGCATAAAGCTTCTGCTCTCGCAAGGTCTGAAGCACTACTCTCAAATGCCGCTCGTGCTCCCCCAGGCTATGCGAGTATATCAAGATGTCGTTAATGAAGACGATAACAAAGGAATCAATATAGGGCCTGAACACCCTGTTCATCAAGTCCATAAATGCCGCTGGAGCATTAGTCAAGCCAAATGACATTACCAGGAACTCATAGTGGCCATATCTAGTCCTGAATGCGGTCTTCGGAACATCTGAATCCCGAATCTTCAGCTGATGATACCCTGACCTCAGGTCAATCTTAGAGAACACCCTAGCACCCTGCAGCTGGTCAAACAAATCATCAATACGGGGCAATGGATACTTGTTCTTGATTGTGACTTTGTTCAACTGGCGGTAATCAATGCACATCCGCATAGTCCCATCCTTCTTCTTTACAAATAGCACTGCTACAACCCAAGGCGACACACTGGGCATGACAAACCCTTTAGCTAACAACTCCTCCAACTGCTCCTTCAACTCCTTCAGCTCCTTAGGAGCCATACGGTACGGCGAGATAGATATAGGCTAAGTGCCTAGAGCCAAATCAATACAGAAATCAATATCACGATCCGGAGGCATGCCCGGAAGATCAGAAGGAAAAACATCGACGAACTCTCGAACTACTGGCACTAAATCAATCGTCGGAGACTCTGCGGTGGTGTCTCGAACATAAGCTAAGTAGGCCAAACACCCCTTCCCAACCATACGTTGAGCCTTCAGGAAGGAAATGACCCTGCTAGGTGTATCCACAGTGGAACCCCTCCACTCCAATCTCGGCAACCCTGGCATCGCTAAAGAAACAGTCTTGGCATGGCAATCTAGAACGGCGTGATATGGAGATAACCAATCCATGTCCAGAATAACCTCAAAATCGATCATATCGAGCAACAAGAGATCTGCTCTAGTCTCAAGACCACAGAAAGTAACCATACAAGACCGGTAGACCCGGTTCACAACCACAGAATCACCCACAGGAGTGGACACATGAACAGGAACACCCAAAGGCTCAGGAGAAATAGCCAGGAAACGAGCAAACAGAGATGATACATATTAATAAGTAGACCCTGGATCAAATAATACCGATGCATCTCTACCGCTGATGGAAATAATACCTGTGATGATGACATCTGAGGCCAATGCATCTGGCCTAGCTGGGAGAGCATAGAATCTAGCTAGAGCACCGGCTGTCTGGCCTCCAACTGACTGAGTAATAGCTGGCTAACCTCTCCCTGTCTGGCCAATACCCCTGGAACGACCTCTACCAGTTTGCTCTCCACCTCTAGGCGGCTGGGCCGCTGGTGGTGGAGTCATAGGTTGCTGCCCCTGCTGTACTGCCTTGCCCCTAAGCCTGGGGCAGTATCTCCTCATGTGGCCTACGTCCCCGCACTCAAAACAACGTGGTGCGGCGGCCTGCTGTCCGGATGGCTGACCCTGAATACCAGAAGGCCCACTAGAAGAAGCCTGAGTAGGCGGCGGGCGGTAAGAACTCTCCGATATAGCACTGAAATAAGAACCGGAAGACACCGGAGGACCTGAATACCCACTGGATGAACCCTGAATAGCTGGCGGGCGATAAGAACTCTCTGGCATAGCGTTGAAATAGGAGCGCACTGGAGCACCCCGAGCCGGTGGTGGTGCTGGAGCTGGGGGCCTATTGGGCTGACCCCTCCCAAAGTGACCTCTGCCCCTGGCTGGGGCACCTCTGAACTCTCCTGAGAATCTGGCCCTCTTATGCTGCTGCATCTGCTCTCTACCCCTCAAACGATAGCCCTCAATCCGGCGGCAATCTCACGTACTAGCTGATATCCAGTTCCCATCTCTACCTCACGAGCCATACCCGACCGGATAGTGGGATGTAACCCCGCAACAAACGTCCTCACTCTCTCTGCCTCTGTGGGGAGTATCATGAGTGCATAGCGAGACAACTCAGAGAACCTCGCCTCATAGTCGGTCACTGACATATGACCCTGCTCCAGATACTCAAACTGATGACGCAGCTCTTCCCTCTCAGAGGGTGGAATGTACCGATCAAGGAACAACTGAGTGAACTGACCCCAAGTGAGGGGAGGAGCGCCTGCTGG
>NC_031998.1:3685540-3705015 GCF_001879085.1 Nicotiana attenuata
CTATGAAAAAATCAGATTTGAATTATGTCATAAAATAAAGAAAGTCTAAATTCAGACCAAGGATTATTGAAGCTTGGCGTATTTTTCAGTGTGTTTCTTGGAATATGGATGAGGTGCTGGAGAAGACAAGCAAGTTGTTCTGTTATGCCCCACTTGTTTACATCGACTGCATTTGGTAGACTTGAATGGTACTGATGATTCAGTCGCAGGTATATGCCTCTTCTTTTGTCTTCTTCCTTGTAAAATCTCTACATCGGGAGGTTTTGTGATTTCAGATTGTACATTTTCTGGTATTTCCCATGATTGTTGATCTCCCACGGTATTCACATGCCCTTCATATGTTTTCAACCATGTTTCCGTTGAATACCAATTTGAGCAGTAATCAGATTTCTGCAAATATCTCTTATTAATAGCAGCAATTGCATGTGGACAGGGCAATTCATCAAGTTGGAATTCCAGGCAGTCACAAGTTCTCTTCTTTAAGTCCACAAAGAATTCGATTCCTTCACTATTTATTCTAAACAACATTGAGTCAAGGTTGAACACCTAACAAGGAATAAAAAATTAAAACAAATTATATTAGTGTATTTTTCCTTCAAAACGAAAAAGTATGAAATTTTTTAAATGTAAGCAGTAAATCACTGCAACAGATCTAAAAAGCTGAAGTTAACAAATATACTCACAAACATTTTGCAAGCCAAGTCCATCTTCTTAGTCATCTCTTCTTCTGCCCATATTGATACTCTGTGAAAAGTTTCATTTGCCTTTTTCCTCGGTTCATAAAACCACTCTCCCAGCTTTTCTTGGATGAAATATAACATTCTTAAAATAGGCATTTCTCTCCCTTTTAATAAAACAGAATTCATTGATTCTACCATGTTTGTTGTTAGCATATCATAACGTCGCCGTGGGAACCACGATCGAGCCCATCTCTCAGGAGGCTCTTCCATTATGTAATTGTATGTTTTCTTGTCAATACTTTTGAGTTGGGACATTAACTGATTAAAATCTTCACGTTTGTATGATCTTGCAGCACTTTGAAAAAGATTTATTACCATGGCCTTTGCATGTCTTTGCTTTAAATTTTCTCAAAGTGATATAGGCAGATACCATGGTGAGCTTCAGGAAAAACTCTTCTAATACCATTTGCGATCGATTGGTTTCTATCTGATAAGAAAACCAGTTCACGACGAACTTGAATTGCTTTTCTCATTTCCCCAAAGAACCAAATGTATGCCTCATTGTTTTCTGAATCTGCTACACCAAAACATAAAGGAAAGATTTGATTGTTTGCATCCTTTGATATAGCAACAAATAGAACACCACGATATTTTGACTTCAAAAACGTTGCATCTACTGCAATAACAGGTCTACAGTAGGACCAACCAGCTAGTGATGTGTCACGACCCAATTTCCAACCCGGTCGTGATGGCGCCTCTCGTGAAGACAAGGCCAGCCAACTACCCCAAATCGTCTCTTTAACAATTATTAACATAAATGAATAGATAAATACAGCTTAACGACAATAATAACCAGTATTTACAACCCTGCACAACCCGACCGGGGTGTCACAAGTCACGAGCATCTAGAGAAGTCTAAATACAACTACAGGGCCAACAATATGCGGAATAAAATTTAGAACCAAAGGGAGTAATCCGGTGCCGCGAACGCTGGCGGTCACTCGGCTCAGCTACGATAGCAATACCTTCAACCAGCTCAAAACCCACTACCGGGTGAACAATACCTGCAACTGCATGCGAGGTGCAGGGAGTAAAGTGAGTACTTCCAACTGAGTGAGTAATAGAAGTAAATAATAGCTGAGCAGCAAGAAATCACGTAAAGCAACCAACGGGCTGTACAGAAGCCGGGTACAATTTCCGAGAAAACAGTGAAATCAGAGAACTCTTTAGAAATGTTTTGGTTCAGTTCAAATCTCTTTCGAAAATGGTCCTTTCAATAATTACGAAACTGTTCAAAATAGTTAGTGCTGATAAACACAGAAAATCCACCCCTCGGGCACAAATATCACAGCGTAGCAGGTAAAAATGCAAATAAGTATGCAAGATGAACACATAAAAGTTCGCCCCTCGGGCATGAATTTCGTTACTAGTCAGCCATTGTTACCTGACCGGTCAGCCATTGTTACCTGACCCAACGCGTGTTTCAGTGCCATTGTTACCACCGGTCAGCCATTGTTACCTGACTGGTCAGCCATTGTTACCTGACCAAAACACGTATGACAGTGTCATTGTTACCACTGTCCAATTCTAAATGGGTACCCGCGCTCACTGTGGGTGTGCAGACTCCGGAGGGGCTCTACATATCAACATAAGGCCTGAAAGCCTGTCACATATCAACATGAGGCCTGAAAGCCTTCTCACAGCACACTCGAGGCCTGAAAGCCTCCTCACAATACACTCGAGGCCTGAAAGCCTCCTCACATCACTCAGCATATCCTCACATATGGCCCTCGGCCTCAATCAGTCCAAAATAATCATAAGCCCCTCGGGCATCAGTAAAGAAACAATAATGCTCAGCTCAAACAGTAGCTCAAATATCAGTTAAAACTCAAGGTTGAGTAAAAATATAACTGAGTTCACGAAACAGTGTAATGACGTTGGACTGAGTTCAAATAATATTTCAAATAGTGAGGAAAAACAATGATGATAGCTCATAGGGAGTTCAAACAGTCGGCAATAAGCCCCAAACATGGCAATAAGCCCAAGTCATAGGGAAAAACAACAAGTCATAGCGAAATACGCGGTAAAATCAACAACCGGGACGGACCAAGTCACAATCCCCAACGGTGCTCTACCCCACGCTCTCTATTCGGCGTGCAAGTCACCTCAATATAGCACTATGGGTGCAAATCCGGGGTTTCAAACCCTCAGGATATCATTTACAATCATTACTCACCTCGAACCGGCAAAATCTCTAGCCCGCGACACCTTTGCCCCTCGAATCGGCCTCCACGCGCGTCGAATCTAACCAAAATCAGAGCGAGTACATCACAATATGCCAAGGGAACGATGCCCAATCGAAAACAATCGAAATATAGCAAAAAGCTCAAAACTAGCAAAACCCGAGCCCCGGGCCCACTTCTCGAAAAATTACAAAACTCACATTACGGATTCCTCGTCTCGCCACGAGTCCATACATATCAAGTTTACCAAAATCGGAGTTCAAATGCCCTTTCAAATCCCGAATTTTCATTTCAAAAACCAAGCCCTAGTTCTTCCAATTTTTACACAAATTTCCAAGAATTAAAGGTTGATTCTTTAATAAAAATGACGTTTCTAGGTCATGAGACTTACCTCCAATTGATTCCCGTCAAAATCCTCTTCAATCTCTACCAAAAAGCTCTTAAGGTGGTCAACAATGGAGGAAATCATCCCAAGCTCGCGGATGAAATATTGAATAAAAACCCTCCTAAACAGTCCAGTTCTCGCTTCTGCGGTCCCCACGCCTGCTTCCGCGTGACCGCTTCTGCGGTCCTTGTCCGCTTAAGCGGAAATTCATTAAATCACAAGGGTCGCTTCTGCGACACAATTTCTCGCTTCTGCGAAGTCTCACCTCCAAGCCCAAATCGCTTCTGCGACTTCTTGTCCGCTCCTGCGGACTCGCTTAGGCGAAAATACTTCCGCTTCTGCGGAACTGCTCAACCTTATCCTATTCCGCACCTGCGATGTTTTCTCCGCTTCCGTGCAACCGCATCTGCGGTCTCCTTTCCGCAGATGCGGAAATACCTGCTGCAGCCAAGAACCTGCAATTACCAACTTCAAATTTTCTTCCAATGGCCACCCGAAATCACCCCGAGGCCCTCGGGACCTCAACTAAAAGCACCAACATGTCTTAAAACATTATTCAAACTTGCTCCAATCAACGAAACACCTCAACTAACACTAAAATCATTAAATCACTTCGGATTCAAGCCTAAGTTCTTCAAAAACTTCTGAAACACGCATTTGATCAAAAACCCGCTCAAAACACCTCCGAATGGTCTGAAATTTTGCACACACATCACAAATCACATATCGAAGCTACAGCAACTCTCGGAATTCCATTCCGACCCTCGGATCAAAATCTCACCTATCAACCGGAATTCGCCAAAATACTAACTTCGCCAATTCAAGCCTAATTCTACACCGGACCTCCAAAATCAAATCCGATCGCACTCCTAAGTGACAAATCATCCCCCGAAGCTAACCGAATCACCGAAAATCACATCCGAGCCCTCTAACTCAATAGTCAACATTAGGTTGACTTTTCCAACTTAAGCTTTCCTTAAAGAGACTAAGTGTCTCATTTCTTATCAAAACCAATCCAAATCAACTCTAACACACCACATACCGATAACGAAACATGAAGAAGCATGAAATGGGGGAAACGGAGCAATAACACATGAGACGACGGGTCGGGTCGTCACATGATGCCGCAGGAGCAAAGAACAAGTAAGCAAATCTGTACATTGAAACACAGAAAAACAAATTATAAGGTTTGAAGTTTTTCAAATAGTAACATTTGAATTTCAGGCTGATTGTTAGTATTGTTTTCCTTACCTATTGTGCGCATCTCTTTTTATGCTTGTGTACGTTCCTGGGTTTTTGGCCACCATCATGTGTAGGTATGAAGGAAGAATCTGGTAGTTCTCTTCAGGTGTTCCCCTTATGCAAGCAACAACTTTTTGAATAGCACGCCATGCCTTGTGATAACCAATGTCAATTTCAAATTTCTTTTTCATTTCATTTTCTACAAAGGCTGGTGTAACCTCTATCTTTTTGTCTCGAACATGTTCTATAATTTGTTCGCTTATAAAATTTGATGTAGCATGCTTCTGATCTGATTTTCTTGCATCAACCGAGCATTCATGGATGTTATGATATTTTATCACCTTGAACAATGTGGAATTTTTTATTCTGGTAGCACGTACATTCCAACCACATTTGTCCACGATGCATTTCAGCTCGTATCTCTTGGAACATGATCTAACAACAGTGAATTCAACTTTTTGATTTATTTCCAAGCTGCAGAAAAATTTAGTCATGCTTTCTTTGTTCTCAAAGATTGATCCAACTCTTACTTCCTCAGGCAACGCATCGTGCCTTAGTATTTTACATGGTGGAGATTCTTTGACCTTTCTCCTCACTCTTTTTCTTGATTATTGAGAAGCACAAGAACTTTCAGTAATTTCTTCAATTCTATGTGATGTTATCGGTATAAGCTCCATGTTTACTTCATCTTCATTGTTATTTATCATTGCAGAAGGTGAAAAAAAGCTTTGTTGGATTTTGTGTTGGTTGTCAATTTGCATTATTAGCTGTCCTTCTTCTTCTTGGTCATCGAGAAACTGGTATGAATTTATTGGCGGAGGGGCTAATTGTTGCAGCACTATGTATTCTAAAGGAGCTGTAATGTTAGAAGGTTGTTGCCCTTTGTCTACTTCCATTACTGGCTGTCGTACTTCATATTGATACTCAACAATAGGCTCTGAATCTATTGCACATGCAAGAGATTGGTTGAATGCTGCTGATTCTGAAAGTTGTATTTTTTCGATGACAAAATGGCAATTTTTGTAGGGTGAATCAGTTGTAAGCAAATGTATACAGGTAGTGAGTTCTTCATCTGAAGTTACAAGCATTCCTTTGCTTGTATTTAGTTTGATATCAAACCACACTTTTAATGCATATCTGGTTGAATCAATATTTGCAACTTCACTAATTTTCTTCAGGAAAGTATTGAATGATATGTCCTTATTAAGTAGAACAAGTTTTGTATCATGATCCAAGTATTTGAAATCAGGAGTCCATCTCCCATTGAATGTTATAACAACGCAAATCGAACTCATCCTGCAGATTCATGTTTAGTGGCAACTATTAGGAAAGTGAACAGAAGAATTTTTATGTTGTATGTGCTGAAGTTTTTACAAATAAACTAAATCACTTAGGCATCTTCTGCTGAAATTTTTTTGGAAAAAGATGTACGACATAATTAATGAATTCTACAAAGAAAACTTCAGCTTATAACTGCTAAAGTTTTTAGAGATAACCTTAATAACTTCAGCATATTAGCTGAAGTTTTTTTATCATGGTGGTTCATAAATGCAGGGGAAAAAAACTTCAGCAGGTAAGTGCTGAAGATTTTAGAAATGAACTAAAAAACTTCAGGAGATTAATCCGAAGTTTTTTACAGAAAACGATAGCATGTTTCAGCATTAATTGCATAGTATACAGCCTTAACCTACACAATTAAAGTAGTAATTATATTGCGTTTGGGGGTATGTGTTAGTGTAATAAATACATTCCTATCATATTCATGCACACTTTTCATTAGACAACCTTTAAAATTCCTTTTTGCCTTTTCATATACCATGCAGAAGTTTTTCCCCCCTATATAAGCACGCTATTCCTTCTGAGTTTATTCACTCAAACACATACATTTTAGCAGATATAAAATACAAAAAGGAGAAAAATGGATGCTGTCATTAGGCAAATAGTGGACGAGATCAAGGAAGACATATGAGGCATTTGAGTTGAAGCTTGATGAGGTCATAGAAAAATACGACAAGGAGCTCAAAGAAATTAACAACAAGCTTGATACGCTTGTCATGTATGCAAGATTTGACAATCTTGCTGATGAAGATGCTCGTCCATCTGGATGCGACAACGATGATGATGATGGAATGGACGATTAATTTTTTTGTTTTGTTTGTTTATGTAATTTGTTTTTATCTTTTATTGTGTTTTAATGAAATAACAAAAAAACATCAACTGCTTATCCGAAGTTTTTTTTAGTGCAATATGATTTTTTAGTTTAGCCAGTGTAGGAGGAAAACTTCAGCCTCCTGCTGAAGTTTTTTAAGTGATAACAAAAAAACTTCAGCTCCTAGGCCGAAGTTTTTTAGTGCAATATGATTTCTTTTAATTTAGCCAGTGTATGTGGAAAACTTCAGCCTCCTGCTGAAGTTTTTGAGTAATAACAAAAAAACTTCAGCTGCTTGGCCGAAGTTTTTTTAGTGCAATATGATTTTTTTAATTTAGCCAGTGTATGTGGAAAACTTCAGCCTCCTGCTGAAGTTTTTAAGTAATAAATTAAAAACTTCAGCTGCTAGGCCGAAGTTATTTTAGTGCAATATGATTTTTTTAATTTAGCCAGTGTATTCAGCCTCCTGCTGAAGCTTTTGAGTAATAACAAAAAAACTTCAGCTGCTTGGCCGAAGTTTTTTTAGTGCAATATGATTTTTTAATTTAATCAGTGTAGGAGGAAAACTTCAGCCTCCTGCTGAAGTTTTTAAGTAATAAATTAAAAACTTCAGCTCCTAGGCCGAAGTTTAATTTAGCTAGTGTAGAAGGAAAAGTTCAGCCTCCTTCTGAAGTTTTTAAGTTATTACTTAAAAACTTCAGCTCCTAGGGCTAAGTTCTACTAACATATCACACATTAAATTACAATTCAGTGAGTTAATCAGAAAACATTTTGAATTCTGGAGATGAATTTGAATTTGAATATGGAATTTAAATTCCTTCAGTGAAATTCGTCAAACAACTTCAATCAATTAATCAAAATACTTACAATGTATTTGAATTAAACATATAATTCAAAAACTATTTTGAATTCTGGAGATGAATTTGAATACTTACAATGTATTTGAATTTGAATTTGAATATGGAATTTGAATACGAGACGCGTTCTCAGGAGGAACTGACTTATGGAGGAGATACGGAGGAAATCTGTAATTTGAATTTGTGAATACGGAGGAGTGACGCACTTTTATATGTTTTGGAAGGGGTATAATGGTCATATTAACACGGATTTTCTGTTAGTTGGTTACGAAATCAATAATTTTTAAAAACAGGGTATAGGTTAAAAGGTGGCATAAAAATAGGGTACCGCTGCAAATCACCCATTAAAAATTAACAGTATTTGCCAAGTTATTGAAATATAGCCATGATTTTATGCGGAAATGAAATTTAGACAAAAATAGACTAGCTGAAACATGGAAGTTTTAGCATAATATGCTAGATTATGGAGCTTCTGCATATGGATGAAGGAGACAAAAGACCATAAGGAAAAAGAGGAGAAAAGTAGCATCACATATTAACAATCAGGGAGCAACACACAAAAACAAGGAAATTGTGAAAAAGTTGATGCACATTAAACATCAACTATATTAATGTATTTGTTGAACAATGGTCCCTTTCTGGACCTCTTAATTACCTAACTAGTATAATGTATTCTTCTTCTCTACAAGTAAATAAAAAAATTAATTTTATGAATATAACTGGCCGAGCACAAAGACCATGCCTTGTGTACAAAAACTATGTAAAGATCAGGCTACTCCTGAACACAATCTATCACAGAAAATAAAACTAGCAGTTGTTAAGTATGTTGCAATTGATTCAAACAATAGGGGCCAAATCAGTACGAAAAGACAATTGAAGCATGTGGAGAAGATCTTGGAAAGCTTAGGAACTCCTGTTCGATATTAACATAATCCCGAGACACATCACTCCCTTTGTATATGGCAGCAATGACGAACTTTCTAGCACGATTGCATGCTTGAGCAAATACTTCACCAATGGCTGTATAGACCTTTGTTCATCCTTATTTGTGTACTTCAACAGATGATACTGCAGAAAAGAATCCACATTCTTTAAATGAAAGGGTTAAAGAAAGCCAAGGATTTGATTGTGGATAAAATGAAAGGGTTACGAAAAACACATCAAGTGCTAATCAAATGTAAGAAAGTGGTACACGCAAACAACAAAAAAGTGTTTAAAAACTTCACTGAAGCTAATGGTTTGTCTCCTCGGTCGCAGGAAGGTGAATACAATCCCCTTATTAAACATCTTTTTTCTACAATTATAGAAAAGTTGACTGTTGAACTGCATAGAATCAATCTTGATAGTGGCAACATGAAATTTCTGTGAAAGCAACTCATGCTGAACTATTTTCTTGAGGAAAATAAATGGTTTTTCAAACTGTTAAAAAGTCCGTCTTTGGATCTCTAAACCAACTTTGAACAGTTTGATGTGGCAAAATGGAGTCGTATAGTCCAAACTATTTTTACGAATTATGCAACTATTTTCATGTCATTTATCAAGTATGTAGCATTTTCTTTCTGTTGGCATATCCTGGTTTATCTATTTGGTTTATAAGTGACTGTCCATACTGGAGTTGAAAGGGTCGAAGTCTCCACCATCAAGCCGAGAATTCTTAAAACTTGATGCAGCCTTAGAACAGTTGGACTTACCTGGAGTTTGTAGCTTTCTACAGGTTCATTGAATCTTGAGACATTGGCATTGACTGGTACAATCAAGGAAGAGTAAGCTTCCTTTATACCTTTATTTTTCTTAAGTTTCCTTCATACATTTATTTTTCTAACTCCATTTTATTAACATCAAATAACTAATAATGGAATAAGAAGACCATATATATCAACATATTTCTGATCTTACATTACACTAAGAAAGAAATCATAATACTTATTAAAAACCCACCTTAGCAAGGGCATCTTCATAAAATTAGTGGCCTAAAGCCAAATTTTAATAAGAGGCCTTATACTTTTTTTTTATAGTACGTATACACACATATATGCAAAAGAATTAGTCTTGCCATTTTTTTCATACTTGTTGTTTATAGTATACATATTCTTAAACGACATAAAATCTTTAACTTCACATAGTAACATTATTATTTATATTAGAAAAGGGTAATTTAAATAAATGAGATGTTAGACATGTGTTTGCAATATGTTACCTTTGATATTGTTGTAAATAATATATTTACTAATATGAAGATTTAAACAATTTAATTTAAAGTTTTAAAAATATTTTACTATTAAAGAGTAGACATCTTTCTTTCTTTTTTACAAATCTCTTGTATTTTTTAATTTTTTCCTATGAATATTAATATTATCTAATTTGAAATAAAATTATGAAAATCAAATTTTATAGAGTCTCAATTAAGATAAACAACAATGACAAGAACAATAAAGGCACTGAGTGTGTCATTCAGTTACCAAATGTGAAGTTGGTTGAATAACACGTTCATGGTGGGGCAGTAGTCTCTAAATAATTATTGATCATCAATGTCACGACCCCGATTCGCCCTTCGTAAACCATCGTGACAGCACCTAGTCCCTATGACTAGGTAAGCCTAAAATGCGAAAAAATAAACTAATTTGCGGAAGAAAACAAGTAAAAACCAAAATAGTTAATAAAATAGTGTTTAATAGTGCCGCTCGGCATACACCACATCAACTTTCGAATACTAATACTTTTCCCAAAATCCGAAATCTCATGATCATAAGCTAAGGATAACTACATAGTGCTCTAACTCCAGAATGTCTAAAACAAATTAAATACAGAGGGGCTGTAACTATAAGAGAGAATGGAGAGAGACTCTTCGGTCTGCAAATGCGACAGATATACCTCGAAGTCTCCGAAAGATCGCCTCGCCTCAAGGATGGTAAGTCTGAGTAGAGGTACCTAAATTTGCACAAGAAAAACATGCGCAGGAAGGGTATGAGTACACCACAGTAATACTCAGTAAGTGCCAAGCCTAACCTCGGTTCGGTAGTGACGAGGAAGTTCAGGGCCCTACTTGTAACGACCCGACCGATCGTTTTGCCTTTTAGAACCCCGTTCCCCTAAATTAAGCCTTACGTACTTGCTTCAACTAATTCACGACTTGCGGGGGCGATTGGTTTGGAAGTTGGAAGGGTTTAGAGCAAAATATGCCCAATTTCTTCTTTAAGATTTCTTAAAAGACCAAGTTTAACTTCGGTCAACATTGTGGGAAAACGGTCCCGGAATTGTAATTTGACAATTTCTGAGGGTCCATGGGAAAATATGGGACCTGGGCGTATGCCCGGAATCGAATTCCGAGGTCCCTAGCCCGAGTAATGAATTTTTATCTAAAATTATTTAATTGAAGCTTTAAAGAATTAAAGAAACTAAGAAATCATTGATTCCCTAGGTATCGGGCTCAGATTTTGGTTCCGAAGCTTGGTACAGGTCCGTAATGTCATTTAAGACTTGCCCATAAAATTTAGTACCAATCCGAGTAGTTTAAGGGCGTTTTGACCCGGTAGTGGAGAGTTAAAAACTTGAAGATTCAATAGTTTGATTCATTTGGTTTTAGGGGGTGATTCCAAGATTTAGCGTTGTTTTGGGAGTTCCGAGGGTTCGAGTAGGTCTGCCTCGTGATTTCAGACTTGTCAGTATGTTCGGGCGGGGCTCGGGAGCCCCGAGCGTCAAACAAACGAGGTTCGAGCGAAGTAGAAAACTTAGAAAGGGCTGGAGGTTGCTGCTTCTATCATAACCGCATCTGCAGTTCTTGAGCCGCAGAAGCGGGACCGCAGATGCAGTCATGCCATCACAGAAGCGAAAAGGGGGAGGCCCAGGGACCGCAGAAGCGGTCCCGCTTATGCGATCCCCAGACCGCAAATGCGGTCCAGCTATTTAAGGCCCAAGCCGCAGAAGCGGCCAGGTAACCGCAGGAGCAGTTCCGCATGTGCGGGCCTCAAACTGCAGAAGCGGTCCAACCCCCCCTCACCCACTTTCGCAGATGTGGCCACCTCTCCGCAGGTGCGGGACCGCAGATGCGGTCCCCTAACTGCAGAAGCAGAAATCGCTGGAAGGCAGTGAATGCATTTAATCCGAGTTCAAAGTCATTTGCCCCATACACTACTCCACACTTGGGCGATTTTGGTGGTTCCAAAGAGAGGGTTTCAACATATTATTGCAAGGTAAGTAATCTCCCACCATTATGAGTTAAATTACATGAACATTAGGTGGATTAAACACTAAAATTTAGTAAAAATCAAGGGTTAGAGCTAGACCTAGGATTTTAGCAAAACTAAGATTTAAGCATGGAATTTGTTATGAAATGGACTAGAAATCATATATTATTGATCCTTAGGTTGTAGAGAACAATTTTCTTCGAAAAATATCGGAATCCGGGCGCGTGGGCCCGGGGTTGGAATTTAGGAAACTTGTGGAAAAGGGTGGAAAAATAATTAAATAGTTAGAATTCGACCTTTTAAGCCCTTATTGACTAGTTCTTACCTATTTTAACTAGCTTGTGATCGTTCGGCTACGAATTAAGAGCTTGGGCTTGTTCTTGATATCGGGAGCGCGCTTCGGAGCGAGGTGAGTCTCCTTTATAACCTTGTAAGAGGGAATTGTCCCCATAGGATTAATATTTGAGTATTTGTTGCTAAATGCGGGGGCTACGCATGCGCTAGGTGACGAGAGCCCATGCGTAGCTACTACTATGTTAATTGTCCGGGTAGCTTAGGACCCACAACATGCCTATTAAATATAACTCTCTATATTATCTTGTTAATACGAGCACTTGATATTGCCTCCCATGGGCTAAAATGAATTGATAAATGTAACTGTAGAACTTGATTTTCAAGGATTTAATGAGATTATGAATTATATACCTGTTGTAAACTGTTGCGTATCGAATACTTATTATTGTTAAAATCATATTTAAAATATATTTGACCCTAGTGAGTATCAAGTCGACCTCTCGTCTCTACTTCTTCGAGATTAGACGGGATACTTACTGGGTACATATTGTATATGTACTCATGCTACGCTTTTGTACTTAAATGTACAGGGTTTGAGGCAGGTGGATCTGGTCATTACTCTGGTACGCAGTCGTGAGCCGGCGTGGGACTTCTACGGTGAGCTGCTTTTCCCTCCATTGTCGATCCGCAGCCGAAGAAGTCTCTCTTTTGTATTTCTATTTTTGTCTATTTGGACTCAGACAGTAGGATAGTATGATATTCTTTTGGTTTGTATATTCTACTAGTTGCCCGTAGCTTGTGACACCAGGTTCTGGCACACACTTTAGTAGACGGTCATTTTTGGGGTTGTGTAATTATTCTATCATAGTATTTGTCTCTTTTGGTTTTAATTTCCATGTTGAGTGTTTACTCCGCGTAATTCTAATTAAAAGTAACATAAGCATTATAATAATATTTCAATATGGCTTGCCTGGCACGGGTGTCAGGCGCCCTCACGACCTATTGTGAAAATGGGTCGTGACAACATGGTATCAGAGCACTAGGTTCACGTAGGTCTCACGAGTTATGGGCAAACCTGACAGAGTCTTGTTGATCGGTACGGAGACGTCTGTATTTATCTTCGAGAGGCTATAGGGTTAGGAAAGGCTACTCTTTATTCACTTCCTGTCGTGCAATACTTGGAGTACTAAATTTCCCTCTTCTATTCTCTCGCAGATGGTGAGAACTCGTACTGCCGACGTTCTGGACCTGGGAGGAGCTACTCCCCCCGTTGCTAGAGGCTGAGGCTGAGGCCGAGGGAGGGCACCGGCTCGTGGTAGGGGGCGAGGGCGTCCCATAGCCGTTTCAATTGTACCACCGGCAGATCCTGTGGAGGACCCTATTATTGAGGAGCAGGGCGAGGTGCCCATAGCTGAGCCTACCCCGGCGGATTTCATGACAGCACCAGGATTTCTGGAGGTCATGGGCCGCATGCTACGGTTCATGGACACTATGACTCAGGCTGGTTTATTTCCAGCAGACCTAGCCACTTCACAGGCAGGAGGGGGAGCCCAGACCCCTACTGCTCAGGCTCCAGGCCATGCAGCTGCCGTATATCAGACTCCGGGTGCACTACCCGCAGATGGGGCTCAGCCAGTTACTGCAATGGCACCCCAACCCAGGCCAGTTATGGATGGTGACCCACAAAAGCTATTAGACAGATGGACCAGGCTTCATCCTCTGGTATTCGGGGGCGAGCGACATGAGGATGCCCATCACTTCATTGACCGGTGCAGGGACAGACTGCACAACATGAGGATATTGGAGTCGCATGGTGTTGATTTCACTACTTTTCAGTTGGAGGGCAGTGCCCGTAGATGGTGGCAGTCTTATATTCTTGGCAGGCCAGCGGGTTCTCTTCCCATCACTTGGGGTGAGTTCGTGCAACTATTCTTGGACAGATACATTCCGCCCTCTGAGAGGGAGGAGCTGCGGTACCAGTTTGAGCAGCTCGAGCAGGGTCAGCTATGACTGACTATGAGGCGAGGTTTTCTGAGTTGTCCCGCCATGCACTCATGATACTTCTTACAGATGCAGAGAGGGTACGGAGGTTCGTCGTAGGGTTGCAGCCTGGGATTCGGTTTGGTATGGCTTGAGAGGTAGAGATGGGTACAGGGTATCAGCTAGTGGTCGAGATTGCTCGTCGGATTGAGGGATATCGCTAGAGGGGTAGAGATCAGATACATCAGGATAAGAGAGCTAGGTTCTCCGGTGAGTTCAGGGGTGCCACAGCTAGGGGCAGAGGTCAGTTTGGGAGGGGCCAGTCCAGTAGGCCACCAGTTTCTACACCACCACCTGCCCAGGGGCCTCCAGCACGCCCCTATCTCAGTGCTATGCCAGAAGCTTCCTACCGCCCGCTAGCTATTCAGGGTTCCTCTAGTGGGCATTCAGGCCCCCATGGTCCCCCTGACCCTTATTTCAGTGCCATGCCGGAGAGTTCATGTCGTCCTCCAGCTATTCAGGGTTCTTCCAGTGGGTATTCAGGTCGGCAGACTCAGACTCCAGGGCAGCAGGCTATGGTTCCTAGAGCGTGCTACGAGTGTGGAGATCCGGGTCATCTGAGGAGGACTTGCCCTAGACTTTGGGGTAAGGCAGTACAGCAGGGTCAGCAGCTGCCCAGCCACCTAGAGGTGGAGGGAAGACGGGTAGAGGTCGTCCTAGAGGTGGAGGCCAGACAGGTAGAGGTCAGCCAGTTACTTCCCAGTCAGGTGGGGGCCAGCCATCAGGTGCCCCAGCCAGGTTCTATGCTCTTCCAGCCAGGCCAGATGCATTGGCCTCAGATGCCGTCATCACAGGTATTATTTCCGTTGGTGGCAGGAATGCTTCGATATTATTTGATCCAGGGTCTACTTATTCATATGTATCATCTCTGTTTGCTCGCTTTATGGTTGTCTCTCCTGAGCCTTAGGTATTCCTGTTCATGTGTGTGGATCGGATCTACTGGACTTGTGTGGTTACTTTCTGCGGTTTCGAGATTAGAGCAGATCTTCTGTTGCTGGACATGATCGATTTCGAGGTCATCTTGGGCATGGATTGGCTATCTCCACATCACGCCGTCCTTGATTGCCATGCCAAGACTGTCTCACTAGCCATGCCAGGGTTGCCAAGATTGGAGTGGAAGGGGTCCACAGTTGATATGCCTAGCAGGGTTATCTCTTTCCTGAAGGCTCAGCACATGGTTGCAAAGGGGTGTTTGGCTTACTTGGCTTATGTTCGAGACACCACCGCAGAGTCTCCGATGATTGATTCAGTGCCAGTAGTCCGAGAGTTCGCCGATGTGTTTCCTTCCGATCTTCCTGGTATGCCTCCGGATCGTGATATTGATTTCTGCATTGATTTGGCCCCAGGCACTCAGCCTATATCTATTCCATCGTACCGTATGGCTCCTAAGGAGTTGAAGGAGCAGCTAGAGGAGTTATTAGCAAAGGGGTTTATCAGGCCCAGTGTGTCGCCTTAGGGCACACCAGCGGTGTTCATGAAAAAGAAGGATGGGACTATACGAATGTGCATTGATTACCGCCAGTTGAACAAAGTCACCATCAAGAACAAGTACCTGTTGCCTCGTATTGATGATTTGTTTGACCAGCTGCAGGGTGCTAGGGTGTTCTCTAAGATTGACCTGAGGTCAGGGTATCATCAACTGATTATTCCGGACTCGGATGTTCCGAAGACTACATCCCGGACTAGATATGGCCATTATGAGTTCCTAGTGATGTCCTTTGACTTGACCAATTCACCAGCATCATTTATGGATCTGATGAACAGGGTATTCAGGTCTTATATTGATTCCTTTGTCATCGTCTTCATTGACGACATCTTGATATACTCACGTAGCCTGGGGGAGCACGAGCAGCATTTGAGAGTAGTGCTTCAGACCTTGCGAGAGCAGAAGCTGTATGCTAAGTTCTCCAAGTGTGAGTTTTGGCTTGAGTCAGTGGCATTGTTGGGGCATATTGTGTCCGGAGAGGGTATTAAGGTAGATCCCAAGAAGATTGAGGCAGTTCAGAGTTGGCCACATCCCACTTCAGTGACCGAGGTCAGGAGTTTCCTGGGATTAGCGGGTTATTACCGGCGATTTGTGCAGGGTTTTTCATCCATTGCCTCACCCTTGACTAGACTGACCCAGAAGGGTGCCCCATTCATTTGGTCCGATGATTGCGAGGAGAGCTTTCAGAAGCTCAAGACAGCTTTGACTACGGCACCAGTTCTTGTATTGCCTTCTGGTACGGGGATGTATACATTGTGTATTGTGACGCCTCACGCGTTGGTCTGGGATGTGTGTTGATGCAGGAGGGGAGAGTTATTCCATATGCCTCGCGTCAGCTGAAGATTCATGAGAAAAATTACCCTGTCACGATCTGGAGTTGGAAGCGATTTGTTCATGCTCCAGCCATCAGAGTGCCCCAGCCAGGTTCTATGCTCTTCCAGCCAGGCCCAGATGCATTGGCCTCAGATGCCGTCATCACAGGTATTATTTCCGTTGGTGGCAGGAATGCTTCTCGATATTATTTGATCCAGGGTCTACTTATTCATATGTATCATCTTTGTTTGCTCGCTTTATGGTTGTCTCTCCTAAAGCCTTTGGGTATTCCTGTTCATGTGTCCACTCCTGTGGGGACTCTATGATTATGGATCGGATCTACTGGTCTTGTGTGGTTACTTTCTGCAGTTTCGAGATAGACAGATCTTCTGTTGCTGGACATGATCGATTTCTAGGTCATCTTGGGCATGGATTCGCTATCTCCACATCACGCCGTCCTTGATTGCCAATGCCAAAGACTGTCTCACTAGCCTATGCCAGGGTTGCCCAAGATGAGTGGAAGGGGTCCACAGTTGATATGCCTAGCAGGGTTATCTCTTTCCTGAAGGCTCAGCACATGGTTGCAAAGGGGTGTTTGGCTTACTTGGCTTATGTTCAAGACACCACTGCAGAGTCTCCGATGATTTATTCAGTGCCAGTAGTCCGAGAGTTCGCCGATGTGTTTCCTTCCGATCTTCCTAGTATGCCTCCGGATCGTGATATTGATTTCTGCATTGATTTGGCCCCAGGCACTCAGCCTATATCTATTCCACCGTAGTATGGCTCCTAAGGAGTTGAAGGAGCAGCTAGAGGAGTTATTAGCAAAGGGGTTTATCAGGCCCAGTGTGTCGCCTTAGGGCACACCAGCGGTGTTCGTGAAAAAGAAGGATGGGACTATACGAATGTGCATTGATTACCGCCAGTTGAACAAAGTCACCATCAAGAACAAGTACCTGTTGCCTCGTAATTGATGATTTGTTTGACCAGCTTGCAGGGTGCTAGGGTGTTCTCTAGATTGAACCTAGAGTCAGGGTATCATCAACTTATTATTCCGGACTCGGATGTTCCGAAGACTGCATCCCGGACTAGATATGGCCATTTATGAGTTCCTAGTGATGTCCTTTGACTTGACAATTCACCAGCATCATTTATGGATCTGATGAACAGGGTATTCAGGTCTTATATTGATTCCTTTGTCATCGTCTTCAATTGACGACATTCTTGATATACTCACGTAGCTTGGGGAGCACGAACAGCATTTGAGAGTAGTGCTTCCAGACCTTGCGAGAGCAAGAAGCTGTATGCTAAGTTCTCCAAGTGTGAGTTTTGGCTTGAGTCAGTTGCATTTCTGGGACATATTGTGTCCGAGAGGGTATTAAGGTAGATCCCAAGAAGATTGAGGCAGTTCCAGAGTTTGGCCACATCCCACTTCAGTGACTGAGATCAAGGAGTTTCCTGGGTTTAGCAAGTTATTACCGCGATTTGTGCAGGGCTTTTTCATCCATTGCCTCGCCCTTGACTAAGGCTGACCCAGAAGGTGCCCCATTCATTTGGTCCGATGATTGCGAGGAGAAGCTTTCAGAAGCTCAAAGACATCTTTGACTACGGCACCAGTTCTTGTATTGCCTTCTGGTATCGGGGATGTATATTGTGTATTGCAAACGCCTCACGCGTTGGTCTGGAATGTGTGTTGATGCAGGAGGGGAGAGTTAATTCCATATGCCTCGCGTCAGCTGAAGATTCATGAGAAAATTACCCTGTGCACGATCTTGGAGTTGGAAGCGATTGTTCATGCTCCAGCCATCAGGTGCCCCAGCCAAGGTTCTATGCTCTTCCAAGCCAGGCCAGATGCATTGGCCTCAGATGCCGTCATCACAGGTATTATTTCCGTTGGTGGCAGGAATGCTTCGATATTATTTTGATCCAGGGTCTACTTATTCATATGTATCATCTCTGTTTGCTCGCTTTAATGGTTGTCTCTCCTAAGCCTTTGGGTATTCCTGTTCATGTGTCCACTCCTGTGGGTGACTCTATGATTGTGGAATCGGATCTACTGGTCTTGTGTGGTTACTTTCTGTAGTTTCGAGAACTAGAGCAGATCTTCTGTTGCTGGACATGATCGATTTCTAGGTCATCTTGGGCATGGATTGGGCTATCTCCACATCAACGCCGTCCTTGATTGCCATGCCAAGACTGTCCTAAGCCAATGCCAGGGTTGCCAAGATTGGAGTGGAAGGGGTTCCACAGTTGATATGCCTAGCAGGGTTATCTCTTTCCTGAAGGCTCAGCACATGGTTGCAAAGGGGTGTTTGTTTACTTGGCTTATGTTCGAAGACACCACCGCAGAGTCTCCGATGATTGATTCAGTGCCAGTATCGAGAGTTCGCCGAGTGTTTTCCTTCCGAATCTTCCTGGTATTCCTCCGGATCGTGATATTGATTTCTGCATTGATTTGGCCCCAGACACTCAGCCTATATCTATTCCAACCGTACCGTATGGCTCCTAAGGAGTTGAAGGAGCAGCTAGAGGAGTTATTAGCAAAGAGGTTTATCAGGCCCAGTGTGTCGCCTTGGGGCACACCAGCGCTGTTCGTGAAAAAGAACGATGGGGTTATACGGATGTGCATTGATTACCGCCAGTTGAACAAAGTCACCATCAAGAACAAGTACCTGTGCCTCGTATTGATGATTTGTTTGACCAGCTGCAGGAGACTAGGGTGTTCTCTAAGATTGACCTGAGGTCAGGGTATCATTAGCTGAAGATTCCGGACTCGGATGTTCCGAAGACTGCATCCCGGACTAAGATATGGCCAATTATGATTTCCTAGTAATGTCCTTTGGCTTGACCAATCACCAGCATCATTTTATGGATCTGATGAACAGGTATTCAGGTCTTATAATTGATTCCTTTGTCATCGTCTTCATTGACGACATCTTTGATAATACTCACGTAGCTTGGGGAGCACGAACAACATTTGAGAGTAGTGCTTCAGACCTTGCGAGAGCAGAAGCTGTATGCTAAGTTCTCCAAGTGTGAGTTTTGGCTTAAGTCAGTTGCATTTCTGGGACATATTGTGTCCGGAGATGGTATTAAGGTATGATC
>NC_031998.1:3705040-3717513 GCF_001879085.1 Nicotiana attenuata
GTCGTGGGAGTGTGTGTTGATGCAGGAGGGGAGGAGTTATTTCCACTATGCCTCGCGTCAGCTGAAGATTCATGAGAAAATTAACCTCGTGCACGATTTGGTAGTTGGTAAGCGATTGTTCATGCTCCAGCCACTCAGGTGCCCCACGCCAGGTTCTATGCTCTTCCAGCCAGGCCAGATGCATTGGCCTCAGATGCCGTCATCACAGGTATTATTTCCGTTGGTGGCAGGAATGCTTCGATATTATTTGATCCAGGGTCTACTTATTCATATGTATCATCTTTGTTTGCTCGCTTTATGGTTATCTCTCCTAAGCCTTTGGGTATTCCTGTTCATGTGTCCACTCCTGTGGATGACTCTATGATTGTGGATCAGATCTACTGGTCTTGTGTGGTTACTTTCTGCGGTTTCGAGACTAGAGCAGATCTTCTGTTGCTGGACATGATCGATTTCTAGGTCATCTTGGGCATGGATTCGCTATCTCCACATACGCCGTCCTTGATTGCCATGCCAAGACTGTCTCACTAGCCATGCCAGGGTTGCCAAGATTAGAGTGGAAGGGGTCCACAGTTTATATGCCTAGCAGGGTTATCTCTTTCCTGAAGGCTCAGCACATGGTTGCAAAGGGGTGTTTGGCTTACTTGGCTTATGTTCGAGACACCACTGCAGAGTCTCCGATGATTGATTCAGTGCCAGTAGTCCGAGAGTTCGCTGATGTGTTTCCTTCCGATCTTCCTGGTATGCCTCCGGATCGTGATATTGATTTCTNTTCATTTAATTCGAACTCAAACACCATTTTTTCATTTTACACTCCACACTTAGGCGATTTGGGGGCTTCCAAAGAGAGGGTTCCAACATAGCACTTCAAGGTAAGTTACTCCCATTCATTATTAGTTTAAATACATGTATATTAGGTAGATTTAACACTAAAAATTAGATAAAATCAATGGGTTAGAGCTAGACCTAGTGTTTTGATAAAATTAAGATTTAAGCATGAAATTTGTTATGGAATGGACTAGAATTTATATATTATTGATCCTTAGGTTGTAGAGAACAATTTCCTTCGAAAAATATCGGAATCCGGGCACGTGGGCCCGGGGTCGGAATTTAGGAAACTTGTGGAAAAGGTTGGAAAATTACTTAAATAGTTAGAATTCGACCTTTTAAGCCTTTATTGACTAGTTCTTACCTATTTTAACTAGTTTGCGATCGTTCGGCTTCGAATTAAGAGCTTGGGCTTGTTCTCGATATTGGGAGCGCGCTTTGGAGCGAGGTGAGTCTCTTTTCTAACCTTGTAAGAGGGAATTGTCCCCATAGGATTAATAATTGAGTAATTGTTGCTAAATGCGGGGGCTACGCACGCGCTAGGTGATGAGAGTCTGTGCGTAGCTACTACTATATTAATGGTCCGGGTAGTTTAGGACCCATATCATGCTTATTTTATGAGGCTCTCTACATTATCTTGTTACTATGAGCACCTAGGATATGCTAGAGATTTAAAAAAGGAATAAGAACGTACTTGTACAATTGTTGAGGTCTTGCTTGGCATTTATGACTATTGATGTGCCTTGTGTGTATACTTGATATTTCTTCTTATTTGTGGATCGGGCTGATCGCCTCGGTATGAATAGATGCATCTATAGGCGCGCCGTCGACCCTCGGCAAGTGCACAATTTATTTCTATTGGTTCGGGCCGTCGCCTCGGCATATTTGCGCATGCTTATATAGCTTTGCCTGAGAATGTTAAATGTTGATATTGCCTTCCATGGGCTAAAATGAATTGATAAATGTAACTGAAGAACTTGATTTGCAAGGATTTTAGTGAGATTATGAATTATATACATGTTGTAAACTGTTGCGTATCGAATACTTTTTATTGTTAAAATCATATTTAAAATATTATTTGACCCTAGTGAGTATCAAGTCGACCTCTCGTCTCTACTTCTTCGAGATTAGACGGGATACTTACTGGGTACATATTGTTTATGTACTCATGCTACGCTTCTGTACTTAAATGTACAGGGTTTGAGGCAGGTGAATCTGGTCATTACTCTGGTGCGCAGTCGTGAGCCGGCGTGGGACTTCTACAGTGAGCTGCTTTTCCCTCCATTGTCGATCCGCAGCAGAAGAAGTCTCTCTTTTGTATTTCTATTTCTGTCTATTTGGACTCAGACAGTATGATAGTATTATATTCTTTTGGTTTGTATATTCTACTAGTTGCCCGTAGCTTGTGACACCAGGTTCTGGCACACACTTTAGTAGACGGTCATTTTTGGGGTTGTGTAATTATTCTATCGTAGTATTTATCTCTTTTGGTTTTAATTTCCAAGTTGAGTGTTTACTCCGTGTAACTCTAATTAAAATAACATAAGCATTATAGTAATATTTCGAAATGGCTTGCCTGGCACGGGTGTGAGGCGCCCTCACGACCTATTGTGAAAATGGGTCGTGACACTACTGAGGTTAAATAAAATATAAGGTATAACAGTGTAGAATAAGACAGTATAATTGAGTTCAACAGAAATAAGTAACCCAGAATAGAAAGAAGAACAATAACTAGAACAGAGACAAGATAATCACGGAAGGAAATACAGCTCAACATAGAGGTGACAACCGGGGATCTCCTAGGATACCGTCCTGTAGTCCCATTTACAACTATCCGGTGGATCTCCCGGGATACCGTCCCGTAGTCCATCATATATATATCCGAAGGATCTTCCAGGATCTTGTCCCGTAGTCCACCTGTCAGTGCGCGGGGAGCTATCGGAATCCCGATCCGTAGTCCCAAATGTAAATACCCCAGTACTGGGGGAATCTACCGGGTGCAGTCCCGTAGTTTCATATAACTGTGCAGGGGGATCTACCGGAATCCCACATCCGTAGTCCCAAATAAATAGACAAAGGGGGGGGGGGGTTCTACCGGAATTCCACATCCGTAGTCCCAATGTAAATACACAGCAACAACACGAAGAATACTCAAAAATTGTCAACTTCATATCAAGGCAAACAGGTATTACTAAACTAGCATGCTGCACAGAATTCAGGCAAAACAGTTTGAGTAAATAAGGCAATTAAGTCACTTAGACATGCTTCCCCAAGCTAACAACAGGCTCAAACTGCAAGTAGTAAATACAGGAGACGAAAACACAATCTTAGTTACTTAGCAAAAACCGCATTTTCAATAATTAGCACAAGTACGCACTCGTCAACTCACGTACAAGGCATTTCAATTAACCATAATACCAAATCCTAAGGGGAAGGTCCCCCACACAAGGTTAGGCAAGCCACTTACCTCGAACCAGCTCAAAATCAACCTGAAACCACGTTCTTGCCACGAGTATTCGACTCCAAATGGCCCAAATCTATTCAATTCAATTGCATAATGTAAATAATACTTCAAGTAACTAATTATACAAATAAATTCTAAGCTAATACGCGAAATTAGGTGAAATGATCAAAATGCCCCTCGGGCCCACGTCTCGGAATCTGGTAAGATTTATAATTTCAGAATCCTCATACTCTCACGAGTTCATGCATACCAAATTTATCAAAATCCAAGGTCAAATTCCCCATCAAAATTCGAATTCTAGGTCTAAGAACTTTCTTCCCATTTTTCTCAATTTTCATCTCCAAATCCGAATTTAAATGACAAAACTAAGATAAGATTAATGGAATATAACTAGAAAGGAACAAGGAATCGTTACCCAATGATCTTCTCTTCGAAAAATCTCACAAAATCGCCCTACCCCGAGCTCCAAATTGATTTTTCCAAGTTTTGAACAAAACCCTCGATTCTTCCCCTTTTCTGCCCAGTTAAATCGCATCTGCGGTCCCGCTTCTGCGGAGCCAAGGTCGCACCTACGACTTCCCATTAAATAGATTTGTCCGTTTCTGCGACACACTTTCCGCACATGCGGTCTCGCAGGTGCTTTAACCTTCTCGCACCTGCGGCTCTTGGAGCTGGACCAAAATTTCCGCTTCTACGGTGCCGCACCTGCAGTCCCACACACGCAGGTACGGTTATGACAGGTTCAGCAATGCAAAAATCTTCCTAAGTCCAAATTCAACTTCCGTCAAGCACCCAAAACTCACCCGAGGCCCCCGGGACCTCAACCAAAAATACAAACAAGTATAATATCACTGCCCAAACTTATACCAATCCTTAAAACACCTAAAATAACATCGAATTACCAATTTAACATTGAATTCAAGCCTAAGAACTTCAAAAACTCAAAGTTTACGCTTTCGATCAAAAAGTCTACCAAACCTCGTCCGAATGACCTGAAATTTTGCACACACGTCACATTCAACATTACGGAGCTACTCCAACTTCCGAAATTCCATTCTGACCCTCGGATAAAAATCTCACTATCGAACCGGAACTTCAAAAATCCAACTTCCGGCATTTCAAGCCTAAATTAGCTACGGACTTCCAAAATGAAATTTGATCATGCCCCTAAGCCGGGAATCACTCAAAGAAGCTATCGGAATCATCGAAATTCCATTCCGAGGCCGTCTTCACACTGTTCCGACTACGGTCAAATTTCCAACATTTAAGCTCTCATTTAGGGACTAAGTGTCCCAAAACTCTTCGAAACTCAAAATCGAACATCCCGGCAATTTAAAATAGCGAAAATAAATACGGAGAAAGCAGTTAATAGGGGATAGGGGCGTAAATTTTAAAAACGACCGGCCGGTTCGTTACAATCAACGAGGGGCGGCTCAACAGAACTGGTGGCCTAAAACCAAAATATATTAAAAGACCATGCAACTTCTTTTATAAAGTCCATAAATATTGAGACACAAAAAACCTACATGACTTTGATAGAGCACAACTCAAGATGTATGGGTTAGGTGCACGTCATATGATATTGAATTCTTACCTTAAGTAAAAATGGTAAAAGGGTGAGCCCATTATCCATCGTGTTTTGAGACTTGTGATATTTGTCTCGGGGATATCTTAGTTAAAAAAGATGAGACACAAACAAATTTGCTTTCTGGTGTGTGGATCAATCAAATATGACAAAAATAAATAGATGATTTAGAGAATTTGAATTGAAATTAGAAAATAAAATCGTGAGAAACGTAAAAAAAGACAATACATGAAGGAAGAAAAATAGAATGATGAGAAGGTAAATATGTTATTTAATTTAGTGAGAGAAAAAAATTATTTTATTAAGTCACTCAGTCCTACCTCTACCAAATTTTAAAAATTATTACAATTTGAAATCTTTTCTTAATAATTATATAAATACAAATTTGGAGTATATATTATATAATAATATAGTCTCTCTGTTCCAGTTTATGTGAACCTATTTTCTTTTTGGTCCGTTCCAAAAAGAATGACCTCTTTCTAAATATGGTAATAATTTAGCTTAAACTTACAATTGTACCCTTAATGCAAAGTTTTTATAACCACACAAATACTCTGGAATGCCATCAGTGTCTAGTTTATATTCTAGAAATTTCTTTCCAATTCTGATGTGCAAGGATTTCAGAATCTGCTTTTTAGTCTTGTAGTTGATGGTTTCTCTTTGCTAAATCGGCTGCAGCAGCGGGCTTAATTTTCTAGTTTTTTTCTTTCACATGACTTAAGGAGTATGATCAATGTAATCAATCCAAATTTTACATGTTCCTCAGTCCATTGCAAAGTCTTTATTCTCTGCGTTCATCATCCAAAATTTTATCCAAAAGATCTGCCACTGTCCATCTAGATTGGCCGTAAGAATATAATTATCTAGTATTTAACAACTAAGTTATCATATTCCTAAATACTTGCACTTTCCTCATTTGCACAGTTTTTTTACGATCAATTTTCTCAGCTTCAAATTGCTGATTTCCACAGGATGAATGCCCTCAACATCATGCAATTGCAAGCACTCCAAGTTAGGGCAACCTGATAATACTTTTTTATGGCATCTTCCTTCAATTCCACATTCCCAAATGAAAGAGAAAGTAGAATACTCCAGTTCACACTACCAGTAGGGTTCAATGTGCAGTATTGTAAAACCAATTTCTTCAAAAAGGTATTCTTATATGCAATTTGAGGAAATTCATAGCCTAAGCAATATTCAAGTTTAAAATCTTCAACTTTAGCAATTTTAGTCGCAAAATGTACCCAAAGATCAACATCTATAGCAAAAAACTCAATGCCGAAACTGAAAATGACCTCGAGTTTTCGGATTTTCCGGCAATACCTCCAGTAATGAAGCTCTCTATGGGTAGAAGCCACGAAATTACTAGCCTTCTTTTCGTCATGCCCAGGGAGGACAAAATAGAGTGATACTGGAACTGATTTCCACAGAAACTGCCATCGTTTAGATAATACACTCGTTCTCACAACTGCTTTATTTTTCAGCAACATAGAGAGGATGTGAATTAGAGCAAATTACTGAGTCGGTCTCGATCTCCTCTCTTAGAATCAGCCATGGAAATGGAGAAGAAGAGTGAAGCAGAAAAGCAATTTGGGAAATTTCACTGTTACATTAGCAATAGTGACGTACATGTTGTTATATACAACTGCACTACCTAACTAACTTAACAACCAAACTTTCTAGAATAATAATAAGGGACTCTAACATCTATTATTTATAAATTGACCCCTAAGATTAACAGTTAACTAATTGCTAAACTTCAAGCATGCCCTATACAATTAAAATACTTATTTTATATTGTATACCTACTTCATAAATGTATTTGATCATGTATACCTACTATATTTTATAATGTATTGTACTGTATTGTATTGTATCTTGCTGTATTGTATTATATTATTGGATGAATACAACATTTGGATAGATTGTATCATTTTTGGTTCTTTCGTGATGTCACCCTATGAAAAATTGTCACGACCCAAACCCCGGTCGTGATGGCGCCCAACACCTTGTTAGGCAAGCCCGACCATTCAACAAATACACCAACTATTGGTGATTCAAGAGTTTAAACACAGTTATTAAATTACCAAACCAGTATACAAAAGGCTATAAATACGGAGAAAGTGTACTGAAATCCAACAGAATACAAGAAGCATAAGCCCATAACAGGATTCGGTGTCACGACCATGAGCCTCTAATACAGAGTGTCATCCTAACAATACTGTCTAAGAAGCAGAATAACAAAAGATAAGGGTAGGAGGGAAGAATCAGGGCTGCAAATGCCAGGCAGCTGCCTCGATGCTCCCGAAGAAATGCTGATCCGCTAGATAGGTTCTCCCTCAGACTGTGATGCACCTGAATCTGCACACAAGGTGCAGGGAGTAAAGTGAGTACTCCGACTCAGTGAGTAATAGCAATAAATAACGACTGAAAGTAAGAATTCTCGTAAAAACACGACACAGTTCTATAACAAACAGTAAAGGCAGTAGACAACAGCTAAGTAGGGAAAAACAAGTGAATATCTCTCAAAGTCCGGCAATTTACCTACACTGCTGTGGCGTGCAACCCAATCCGTACAGGATACTGCTGCGGCGTGCAGCCCGATCCGATAATAGTATATACTGCTGCGGCGTGCAGCCCGATCCAATAATAATAGTCGACTGCGCTCACTGGGGGTGTGCAGACTCTGGAGGGGCTCCTACAACCCAAGCGCTACACTACTGCGGCGTGCAGTCCGATCCATATAATATATCACCGCGGCGTGCAGTCCGATCCATATATGTATGTATATATATATATATATATATATATATATATATATATATATATATATATATATATATATATATACTGCTGCGGCGTGTAGCCCCATCCGGTGATATCAAATACCCTCACTATGGGGTCCTCAACCCCTCTCATTCAATACAGACTTGGCCACTCGGGCTCACTCAGCTAAGACAGGGTTTCCAACCCCAGGTATTTCTCATTCAATCTCTCAATTTCCAAATCCGGTTCATATTATGTTTTACAGTTATGAATATGACTGAGAGTATGATTTCAACAAGTAAAGTGAGGTCAACTAGCACAACATACCCCCTAAGGGTTCTACAGATCGGCACAAGGCCCCAAACATGGCAACTAGCCCAAAATATACTGATATTAATTAAGTCTCAGTCAAAAATACAGCAGAGTCATCAATCGGGATGGACCGAGTCCAAATCCCCAGCAGTAACAACACCACGCTCTTCATACAGCGCGTATCTCATCTCAACATAGCACCAAGTAGTGCAAATCCGAGGTTTCAAACCCTCAGAACATCATTTATAACCATTACTCACCTCAAGCCGGCCGAACTCCTAGCTCGCCTTACGCTTCCCTCGCAAATCCACCTCCTCGTGCGTAGAATCTGGTCAAAACCACAAGGAATACTCACAATAGGCTAAGGGAACATAACCCAATCGAAAAGACTCGAAAATTATCAAAAATCACGAAGTTGGTAAAACCCGAGCCCCGAGCACACTTCTCGAAAAATTACAAAATTCACATCACCGGATTCCTCGTCTCGCCACGAGTCTGTACATATAAAATTTACCAAAATCGGAGTTCAAATGCCCCCTCAAATCCCAAATTTTCATTTCAAAACCCAAGCCCTAGTTCTTCAAATTTTCACCCAATTTTCCAAGACTTAAAGGTTGATCCTTCAATAAAATAGCGTTTCTAGGTCACGAGACTTACCTCCAATCAATTCCCGTCAAAACCCTCTTCAATTTCTACCAAAAAGCTCTTGAGGTGGTCAACAATGGAGGAAAATAATGAATGGGTCGCGGATGAAATAACATAATAAACCCTTCTGTCGCCCAGCTTTTAACCCTACGCGAACGCGGTCAACACCCCGCGTTCGCGATGAACAAATTCCGTTGACCAAAATATTACTCTACGCGAACGCGTAAAACCACATGCGATTGCGATGCTCTGAGTCCTCCAACTACGCGAATGCGACACCTACTACGCGAACGCGATGCATAGGGCCCTCAACCTACGCGAACGCGAGCCATCACATGCGAACGTGTGGCCTAGGAAACTCTACTATGCGAACGCGAAGGTCCCTTCCGCGAACGCGAAGGCCAAATTTGGCCTGCAACAGCTGTGCATTTCCTGCAATATCTTAAGTCCAAAAAATCCTCCGTTTAGCCATCCGAAATCACCCGGAGGCCCCCGGGACCTCAACCAGAAGCACCAACATATCCCAAAACATCATACGAACTTGTTCCAATCACCAAACCACGTCAAACAACGCTAAAATCATCAATTCACATCGGATTCAAGCCTAAGTTTCTTCAAAACTTCCGAAACACACATTCGATCAAAAACCCAACCAAAACACCTCAAAATAACCTGAAATTTTACCCGCACATCTAAAATACCCTAACGGAGCTACTACAACTCTCGGAATTCCATTCCGACCCCCGGATCAAAATCTCAACTACCAACCGGAATTCGCCAGAATACTAACTTCGCCAATTCAAGCCTAATTCTACACCGGACCTCCAAAACCAATTCCAATCGCACTCCTAAGTCACAAATCATCCCCCAAAGCTAACCGAATCACCGGAATTCACATCCGAGCCCTCTAACTAAATAGTCAACTACCGATTGACTTTTCCAAAACAAGCTTTCCTTTAAGAGACTAAGTGTCTCATTTCCATCTAAAACCAATCCAATTCGACTCAATCACCTCAAATACCGATATTGAAGCATAGAGAAACATAATATGGGGGGAACGGGGCGGTAACTCACGTAACGACGGGCCGGGTCGTCACATCCTCCCCAACTAAAACAAACGCTCGTCCTCGAGTGGGTCAAGAAACATACCTGGAGCCTCAAACAAGTGAGGATATCTGCTCTTCATCTCCCGCTCGGTCTCCCAAGTAGCCTCCTCCACGGGCCGACCTCTCCACTGCACCTTCACCGAAGCTACATCCTTTGATCTCAACTTCCGAACCTGACAACCCAAAATAGCCACTGGCTCCATATCATAGGTCAAATCATCATCCAACTGAACTGTGCTGAAGTCCAAAACATGGGACGGGTTCCCAACATACATCCGGAGCATAGACACATGGAATACCGGACGAACCCCCGACAAGCTGGGTGGCAAAGCAAGCATATAGGCCACCTCCCCAATCCTCCTAAGAATCTCAAAAGGCCCAATGAACCGCGGACTCAACTTCCTTTTCTTTCCAAATCTCATAACGCCCTTCATGGGCGAAACCTTTAACAAGACCTTTTTGCCCACCATATAAGATACATCCCGAACCTTCCGGTCCTCATAACTCTTCTGACGCGACTGAGCTGTACGAAGTCTCTCCTGGATCACTTTCACCTTCTCTAAGGCATCCTGGACTAACTCTGTCCCCAATAGCCTAGCCTCGCCGGGCTCAAACCAACCAACCGGAGATCTACACCGTCTCCCATATAAGGCCTCATACGGCGCCATCTGAATACTGGATTGATAGCTGTTGTTGTAAGCAAACTCTGCAAGCGGCAAGAACTCGACCCAAGAACCTCCAAAATCAATAACACAGGCTCGCAACATGTCCTCAAATATCTGAATAGTACGCTCGGACTGCCCGTCCGTCTGAGCATGAAACGATGTGCTCAACTCCACCTGTGTGCCCAATTCCCGCTGAAAAGTCCTTCAAAACTGGGAAGTAAACTGAGTACCTCTATCTGAGATAATGGAAACTGGGACCCCATGCAACCGAACAATCTCTCGGATGAAAATCTCTGCCAGCGGCTCCGAAGAATAAGCAGTACACACCGGAATGAAGTGCGCGAACTTGGTCAGCCAGTCCACAATCACCCAAATCGAATCAAACTTCCTCGAAGTACGAGGAAGACCACTCACGAAATCCATAGTAATCCTCTCCCACTTCCACTCTGGAATATCCATCCGCTGAAGTACACCACCTGGCCTCCGATGCTCATACTTGACCTGCTGACAGTTGAGACACCGAGCTACATAACTCACGATATCCTTCTTCATTCTCCTCCACCAGTAGTGTTGTCTCAAATCCTGATACATCTTCGCGGCACCTGGATGTTTAGAATACCGCGAGTTGTGGGCCTCCTCCAATATCAACTCCCGAAGTCCATCTACATTGGGAACACAAATCCGGCCTTGCATCCTCAACACGCCATCACTATCAATAGTCACATCCCTAGAATCATCATGCTGAACCCTGTCCTTAAGGACAAGCAAATGCGGATAATCATACTGGCCTCTCTGATGCGGTCATACAAGGAAGATCGAGAAACAACGCAAGCAAACACCCGACTAGGCTCCGAAATGTCTAACCTCACCATCCGATTGGCCAAAGCCTGGACATCAACTGCAAAGGGCCTCTCGCCAACTGGAACGTACGCCAAACTACCCATACTGACCGCCTTCCGGCTCAAAGCATCGGCCACCATATTTGCCTTCCCCGGGTGATACAATATGGTAATATCATAGTCCGTGAGTAACTCAAGCCACCTCCGCTGTCTCAAATTAAGATCCTTCTGTTTGAACAGATGCTGAAGGCTGCGATGATCAGTATACACCTCACAAGATACGCCATATAAGTAGTGCCTCCAAATCTTCAAAGCATGAACTATAACAGCCAACTCCAAATCATGTACGGGGTAGTTCTTCTCGTGAGGCTTCAACTGACGAGAAGCATATGCAATGACTCTACCCTCCTGCATCAACACACATCCTATCCCAACTCTCGAAGCATCACAATACACAGTATAAGAACCTGAAGTTGATGGCAATACCAACACTGGAGTCGTGGTCAAAGCTGTCTTGAGCTTCTGAAAGCTCTCCTCACACTCATCCGACCACACAAATGGAGTACCCTTCTGAGTCAACCTGGTCAAGGGCGATGCAATAGAAGAAAATCCCTGAACAAACCGGCGATAATACCCTGCCAACCCAATGAAACTACGAATCTCTGTGGCTGAGGTCGGTTTAGGCCAACTCTGCACCGCCTCTATCTTCTTCGGGTCGACCTGAATACCCTCGCTGGACACCACGTGCCCCAAGAAAGCCACTGATCCAAGCCAAAACTCACATTTGGAGAACTTTGCATAAAGCTTCTCCTCCCTCAATCTCTGTAATACCACTCTCAAGTGCTGAGCGTGCTCCTCCTGGCTACGCGAGTACACCAATATATCATCAATAAAAACAATCACAAATGAATCCAGATACGGCCGAAATACACTGTTCATCAAGTGCATGAACGCGGCTGGGGCATTAGTCAGCCCAAAAGACATAACCAGAAACTCATAATGCCCATATCTAGTCCTGAAGGCAGTCTTCATAATATCCGAATCCCTGATCTTCAGCTGGTGATAGCCTGAACGGAGGTCAATCTTAGAGAATACCCTTGCCCCCTGGAGCTGGTCAAACAAATCATCAATGCGCGGTAGAGGATACTTGTTCTTCACTGTCACCTTGTTCAACTGCCTGTAGTCAATGCACATTCTCATTGTGCCATCCTTCTTCTTCACAAATAGGACCGGTGCACCCCACGGTGACACACTAGGACGAATAAA
>NC_031998.1:3718901-3729986 GCF_001879085.1 Nicotiana attenuata
AATACAGACTTGGCCACTCGGGCTCACTCAGCTAAGACAGGGTTTCCAACCCCAGGTATTTCTCATTCAATCTCTCAATTTCCAAATCCGGTTCATATTATGTTTTACAGTTAAGAATATGACTGAGAGTATGATTTCAACAAGTAAAGTGAGGTCAACTAGCACAACATACCCCCTAAGGGTTCTACAGATCGGCACAAGGCCCCAAACATGGCAACTAGCCCAAAATATACTGATATTAATTAAGTCTCAGTCAAAAATATAGCAGAGTCATCAATCGGGATGGACCGAGTCCGAATCCCCAGCAGTAACAACACCACGCTCATCATACAGCGCGTATCTCATCTAAACATAGCACCACGTAGTGCAAATCCGGGGTTTCAAACCCTCAGAACATCATTTATAACCATTACTCACCTCAAGCCGGCCGAACTCCTAGCTCGCCTTGCGCTTCCTTCGCAAATCCACCTCCTCGTGCGTAGAATCTGGTCAAACCCACAAGGAATACATCACAATAGGCTAAGGGAACATAACCCAATCGAAAAGACTCGAAAATTATCAAAAATCACGAAGTTGGTAAAACCCGAGCCCCGAGCCCACTTCTCGAAAAATTACGAAATTCACATCACCGGATTCCTCGTCTCGCCACGAGTCCGTACATATAAAATTTACCAAAATCAGAGTTCAAATGGCCCCTCAAATCCCAAATTTTCATTTCAAAACCCAAGCCCTAGTTCTTCAAATTTTCACCCAATTTTCCAAGATTAAAGGTTGATCCTTCAATAAAATAGCGTTTCTAGGTCACGAGACTTACCTGCAATCAATTCCCGTCAAAACCCTCTTTAATTTCTACCAAAAATCTCTTGAGGTGGTCAACAATGGAGGAAAATAATGAATGGGTCGCGGATGAAATAACATAATAAACCCTTCTGTCGCCCAGCTTTTAACCCTACGCGAAGGCGGTCAACACCCCGCGTTCGCGATGAACAAATTCCGTTGACCAAAATATTACTCTACACGACATGTCAAACCACACGCGATCGCGATGCTCTGAGTCCTCCAACTACGCGAACGCGACACCCACTACGCGAACGCGATGCATAGGGCCCTCAACCTACGCGAACGCGAGCCATCACATGTGAATGCGATGGCCCAGGAAACTCCACTATGCGAACGCGAAGGTCCCTCCCGCGAACACTAAGGCCAAATTTGGCCTGCAACAGCTGTGCATTTCCTGCAATATCTTACGTACAAAAAATCCTCCGTTTAGCCATCCGAAATCACCCCGAGGCCCCCGGGACCTCAACCAGAAGCACCAACATATCCCAAAACATCATACGAACTTGTTCCAATCACCAAAACACATCAAACAACGCTAAAATCATCAATTCACATCGTATTCAAGCCTAAGTTTCTTCAAAACTTCCGAAATACACATTCGATCAAAAACCCAACCAAAACACCTCCAAATGACCTGAAATTTTACCCGCACATCCAAAATCCCCTAACGGAGCTACTACAACTCTCGGAATTCCATTCCGACCCCCGGATCAAAATCTCACCTACCAACCGGAATTCGCCAGAATACTAACTTCGCCAATTCAAGCCTAATTCTACACCGGACCTCCAAAACCAATTCCGATCGCACTCCTAAGTCAAAAATCATCCCCCGAAGCTAACTGAATTACCGGAATTCACACCCGAGCCCTCTAACTAAATAGTCAACTTCCGGTTGACTTTTCCAAAACAAGCTTTTCTTTAAGAGACTAAGTGTCTCATTTCCATCTAAAACCAATCCAATTCAACTCGATCACCTCAAATACTGATAATGAAGCATAGAGAAACATAATATGGGGGGAACGGGGTGGTAACTCACGTGACGACGGGCCGGGTCGTCACATCCTCCCCAACTAAAACAAACGCTCGTCCTCGAGCGGGTCAAGAAACATACCTGGAGCCTCAAACAAGTGAGGATATCTGCTCCGCATCTCCCGCTCGGTCTCCCAAGTAGCCTCCTCCACGGGCCGACCTCTCCAATGCACCTTCACCGAAGCTACATCCTTTGATCTCAACTTTCGAACCTGACAACCCAAAATAGCCACTGGCTCCACATCATAGGTCAAATCATCATCCAACTGAACCGTGCTGAAGTCCAAAACATGGGACGGGTCCCCAACATACTTCCGGAGCATAGACACATGGAATACCGGATGAACCCCCGACAAGCTGGGTGGCAAAGCAAGCATATAGGCCACCTCCCCAATCCTCCTAAGAATCTCAAAAGGCCCAATGAACCGCGGACCCAACTTCCCTTTCTTTCCAAATCTCATAACGCCCTTCATGGGCGAAACCTTCAACAAGACCTTCTCGCCCACCATATAAGATACATCCCGAACCTTTCGGTCCGCATAACTCTTCTGACGCGACTGAGCTGTACGAAGTCTCTCCTGGATCACTTTCACCTTCTCTAAGGCATCCTGGACTAACTCTGTCCCTCATAGCCTAGCCTCGCCGGGCTCAAACCAACCAACCGGAGATCTATACCGTCTCCCAAATAAGGCCTCGCAAAGGGCCTCTCGCCAACTGGAACGTACGCCAAACTACCCATACTGACCGCCTTCCGGCTCAAAGCATCGGCCACCATATTTGCCTTCCCCGGGTGATACAATATGGTAATATCATAGTCCGTGAGTAACTCAAGCCACCTCCGCTGTCTCAAATTAAGATCCTTCTGTTTGAACAGATGCTGAAGGCTGCGATGATCAGTATACACCTCACAAGATATGCCATATAAGTAGTGCCTCCAAATCTTCAAAGCATGAACTATAGCAGCCAAATCCAAATCATGTACGGGGTAGTTCTTCTCGTGCGGCTTCAACTGACATGAAGCATATGCGATGACTCTACCCTCCTGCATCAACACACATCCTATCCCAACTCTCGAAGCATCACAATAAACAGTATAAGAACCTGAAGTTGATGGCAATACCAACACTGGAGTCGTGGTCAAAGCTGTCTTGAGCTTCTAAAAGCTCTCCTCGCACTCATCCGACCACACAAATGGAGCACCCTTCTGAGTCAACCTGGTCAAGGGCGATGCAATAGAAGAAAATCCCTGAACAAACCGGCGATAATACCCTGCCAACCCAAGGAAATTACGAATCTCCGTGGCTGAGGTCGGTTTAGGCCAACTCTGCACCGCCTCTATCTTCTTCGGGTCGACCTGAATACCCTCGCTGGACACCACGTGCCCCAAGCCAAAACTCACACTTGGAGAACTTTGCATAAAGCTTCTCCTCCCTCAATCTCTGTAATACCACTCTCAAGTGCTGAGCGTGCTCCTCCTGGCTACGCGAGTACACTAATATATCATCAATAAAAACTATCACAAATGAATCCAGATACGGCCGAAATACACTGTTCATCAAGTGCATGAACGCGGCTGGGGCATTAGTCAGCCCAACAGACATAACCAGAAACTCATAATGCCCATATCTAGTCCTGAAGGCAGTCTTCACAATATCCGAATCCCTGATCTTCAGCTGGTGATAGCCTGAACGGAGATCAATCTTAGAGAATACCCTTGCTCCCTGGAGCTGGTCGAACAAATCATCAATACGCGGTAGTGGATACTTGTTCTTCACTGTCACCTTGTTCAACTGCCTGTAGTCAATGCACATTCTCATTGTGCCATCTTTCTTCTTCATAAATAAGACTGGTGCACCCCACGGTGACACACTCGGGCGAATGAACCCCTTATCTAGGAGTTCCTGAAGCTGCTCCTTTAACTCCTTTAACTCAGATAGTGCCATACGATAGGGAGGAATAGAGATAGGCTGAGTGCCCGGCACCAGATCAATACCGAAATCAATGTCCCTGTCCGGTGGCATGCCCGGCAGGTCCGCTGGAAACACATCTGGAAAATCCCTCACAACGGGAACAAGAGTCAAGACTAGGAGTCTTAGCTCCAATATCTCTCACAAAAGCCAAATACGATAGACAACCTTTCCCAACCATCCGCTGGGCCTTAAGGAAGGAAATCACCCTGCTGGGAACATAGTCAGTCATACCACGCCACTCAATCCTCGGAACACCCGGTATAGCCAATGTGACTGTCTTGGCGTGACAGTCTAGAATAGCATGGCACGGAGATAGCCAATCCATGCCCAGAATAATATCAAAATCTACCATGCTCAGCAGCAACAAGTCAACTCGGGTCTCCAGACCCCCAATAGTAACAAGACAAGATCGATATACATGGTCCACAACAATAGCATCGCCCACCGGGGTGGATACGTGCACAGGTAAAGCAAGACACCCTCGGGTCGTACCCAAATGATGAGCAAAGTATGAAGATACATAGGAATAAGTAGAGCCGTGATCAAATAAAACTGAGGCATCCCTGTGGCAGACTGAAATAATACCTGTGATAACTGCATCCGAGGCAATAGCATCTGACCTGCCCTGAAGAGCATAGAAGCGGGCCTGACCACCGCCCGATCGGCCTCCCCCTCCGGGGCGACCCCTGACTGTCTGACCCTCACCCCTAGCTGGTGGGGCGGGTGCTGAAGATACTGGGCCAGAAGATGAGGGCTGGCCACTCTGCTGAGATGAACTGGCTGCACGGCGAGGACACTCCCTCCGCATATGCCCAAACTCACCACACTCGTAGCAACACCCGGGTGCTGGGAAGTGGGACTGAAGGGAACCACTCGCGCCAGAGTGGATAGCTGATGCACTCGACCGGGATGAACCCTGAACAGATGGGGCATGAGACGAACTCTACGCTGGAAGTGCACTAAGAGATGGCTGACTCTGCTGAGAGCCCTGATAACCCCGACCAGAAGATGACCCACGATACTCAGAGCGAGCTGTCTGAGGAGGCCTGAATGATCGACCTCTGCTCTGCTGGAACTGACCCCTAGACGGGGCACCACTGAAGCTACCAAAACCTCGAGGCCTCTTGGCCTCCCTCGCCTCTCTGTCCTGACGGCGATCCAACTCAATATCACGAGCAATATCAACTGCATCCTCAAAGGAAATACCCAGAACTCTCTCTCGAGTCATCAGAATATGAAGGTGATAGTTAAGTCCATCTACAAACCTCTTGATCCTCTCACTGTCGGTCGGAACCATCCATGAGGCATGACGGGCTAACTCAAAAAATCTCGCCTCATACTGGGTCATAATCATGTCTCCCTGTCGAAGCCACTCGAACTGCCTACGCAGCTCCTCCCTTTGAGACCGCAGAACCCACTTCTCAAAAAAGATAGTGGAGAAATCCTGCCATGACAAAGGCGCTGCACCTGCCGACCTACGCCGCTCATATGCCTCCCACCATGTGAAGGCAGCCCCAGTGAACTGAAATGCGATAAATGCTACCCCGCTGGACTCCAAAATCTCTGCCGTCCGAAGCATACGCTGGCACTTGTCAAGAAATCCCTGGGCATCCTCGCCCACTGAAAACTGGAGGCTGAAGCCTAATGAAACTCTCGAGACGACACTGCTCATCGTATGGCGTAGCTGGAACCACAAAATCCTGAGCTGGTACAACCGGCTGAGCTGGAGCTGCTCCCGGTGTCTGTAAACCCTGCATCACCTGCTCGGATGTGCGAGCAGCGGGGGTCTGACTGCCTCCCCCTACCTGAGAAGTAGCTGCTGCAGTGGTGGCTGAGACTACCTGGGCTAGGCCAGTGCAAACCGATAGTATCTGGGCCAAGATCTCCTGGAGACCCGAAATCACAATGGGCACTGCTGGTGCCTGCACAGGTGCTGCTGGAGCATCAACAACTGGGGTCTGGCCCTGAACTGAGGCAACCGGTGGGTCAACACGTGCTGCCCCTGCTGCTCTGCCTCGACCACGACCACGACCGTGTCCACGGCCTCGAGGGGGTGGTACTGGTGGTCGTCCTTCACGTCCGGTAGCACGGATTCTCGCCATCTGCGAGAGAATAGAATACAGAAGTTTAGTTCTCGGATCAACCAAGTCGCACGGCAGATTCAGACATGAAGTTTCCAAGGTTCTACAGCCTCCTGAGGAGAAATACAAGCGTCCCTGTACCGCTCTGCGAGACTCTACTAAACCGGCTCATGATTCGCGAGACCAGGTAACCTAGGCTCTGATACCAACTTGTCACGACCCAAACCCCAGTCGTGATGGCGCCCAACACCTTGTTAGGCAAGCCCGACCATTAAACAAATACCCCAACTATTGGTGATTCAAGAGTTTAAACACAGTTATTAAATTACCAAACCAGTATACAAAAGGCTATAAATACGGAGAAAGTGTACTGAAATCCAACAGAATACAAGAAACATAAGCCCATAACCGGATTCAATGTCACGACCATGAGCCTCAAATACAGAGTGTCATCCTAACAATACTGTCTAAGAAGTAGAATAATAAAAGATAAGGGTAGGAGGGAAGAATCAGGGCTGCGAATGCCAGGCAGCTACCTCGATGCTCCCGAAGAAATACTGATCCGCTAGATAGGTCCTCCCTCAGACTGTGATGCACCTGGATCTGCACACAAGGTGCAGGGAGTAAAGTGAGTACTCCGACTCAGTGAGTAATAGCAATAAATAACGACTGAAAGTAAGAATTCTCGTAAAAACACTACACAGTTCCATAACAAACAGTAAAGACAGTAGACAACAGCTAAGTGGGGAAAAACAGGTGAATATCTCTCAAAGTCCGGCAATTTACCTACACTGCTGCGGCGTGCAGCCCGATCCGTACAGAATACTGCTGCGGCGTGCAGCCCGATCCGATAATAGTATATACTGCTGCGGCGTACAGCCCGATCTAATAATAATATATACTGCTGGGGCGTGCAGCTCGATCCAATAATGATAGTCGACTGCGCTCACTGGGGTGTGCAGACTCCAGAGGTGCTCCTACAGCCCAAGCGCTATACTACTGCGGCGTGCAGTCCGATCCATATAATATATCACTGCGGCGTGCAGTCCGATCCATATATGTATATATATACTGTTGCGGCGTGCAGCCCGATCCGGTGTATATCAAATACCCTCACTATGGGGTCCTCGACCCCTCTCAGTTAATACAGACTTGGCCACTCGGGCTCACTCAGCTAAGACAGGGTTTCCAACCCCAGGTATTTCTCATTCAATCTCTCAATTTCCAAATCCGGTTCATATTATGTTTTACAGTTAAGAATATGACTGAGAGTATGATTTCAACAAGTGAGGTCAACTAGCACAACATACCCCCTAAGGGTTCTACAGATCGGCACAAGGCCCCAAACATGGCAACTAGCCCAAAATATACTGATATTAATTAAGTCTCAGTCAAAAATACAGCAGAGTCATCAATCGGGATGGACCGAGTCCAAATCCCCAGCAGTAACAACACCACGCTCTTCATATAGCGGGTATCTCATCTCAACATAGCACCACGTAGTGCAAATCCGAGGTTTCAAACCCTCAGAACATCATTTATAACCATTACTCACCTCAAGCCGGCCGAACTCCTAGCTCGCCTTGCGCTTCCCTCGCAAATCCACCTCCTCCTGCGTAGAATCTAGTCAAAACCACAAGGAATACATCACAATAGGCTAAGGGAACATAACCCAATCGAAAAGACTCGAAAATTATCAAAAATCACGAAGTTGGTAAAACCCGAGCCCCGGGCCCACTTCTCGAAATCACCCCGAGGCCCCCGGGACCTCAACCAGAAGCACCAACATATCCTAAAACATCATACGAACTTGTTCCAATCACCAAAACACGTCAAACAACGCTAAAATCATCAATTCACATCGGATTCAAGCCTAAGTTTCTTCAAAACTTCCGAAACACACATTCGATCAAAAACCCAACCAAAACACCTCCAAATGACCTGAAATTTTACCCGCACATCCAAAATCCCCTAACGGAGCTACTACAACTCTCGGAATTCCATTCCGACCCCCGGATCAAAATCTCACCTACCAACCGGAATTCGCCAGAATACTAACTTCGCCAATTCAAGCCTAATTCTACACCGGACCTCCAAAACCAATTCCGATCGCACTGCTAAGTCACAAATCATCCCCCAAAGCTAGCCGAATCACCGGAATTCACATCCGAGCCCTCTAACTAAATAGACAACTTCCGGTTGACTTTTCCAAAACAAGCTTTCCTTTAAGAGACTAAGTGTCTCATTTCCATCTAAAACCAATCCAATTCGACTCCATCACCTCAAATACCGATAATGAAGCATAGAGAAACATAATATGGGGGGAACAGGGCGGTAACTCACGTGACGACGGGCCGGGTCATCACATCCTCCCCAACTAAAACAAACGCTCGTCCTCGAGCGGGTCAAGAAACATACATGGAGCCTCAAACAAGTGAGGATATCTGCTCCGCGTCTCCCGCTCGGTCTCCCAAGTAGCCTCCTCCACGGGCCGACCTCTCCACTGCACCTTCACCGATGCTACATCCTTTGATCTCAACTTCCGAACCTGACGACCCAAAATAGCCACTGGCTCCACATCATAGGTCAAATCATCATCCAACTGAACCCTGTTGAAGTCCAAAAGATGGGACGGGTCCCCAACATACTTCCGGAGCATAGACACATGGAATACCGGATGAACCCCCGACAAGCTGGGTGGAAAAGCAAGCATATAGGCCACCTCCCTAATCCTCCTAAGAATCTCAAAAGGCCCAATGAACCGCGGACTCAACTTCCCTTTCTTTCCAAATCTCATAACGCCCTTCATGGGCGAAACCTTCAACAAGACCTTCTCGCTCACCATATAAGATACATCCCAAACCTTCCGGTCCGCATAACTCTTCTGACGCGACTGAGCTGTACGAAGTCTCTCTTGGATCACTTTCACCTTCTCTAAGGCATCCTGGACTAACTCTGTCCCCAATAGCCTAGCCTCGCCGGGCTCAAACCAACCAACCGGAGATCTACATCGTATCCCATATAAGGCCTTATACGGCGCCACCTGAATACTGGATTGATAGCTGTTGTTGTAAGCAAACTCTGCAAGTGGCAAGAACTCGGCCCAAGAACCTTAAAAATCAATAACACAGGCTCGCAACATGTCCTCCAGTATCTGAATAGTACGCTCGGACTGCCCGTCCGTCTGAGGATAAAACGTTGTGCTCAACTCCACCTATGTGCCCAATTCCCGCTGAAAAGTCCTCCAAAACTGGGAAGTAAACTGAGTACCTCTATCTGAGATAATGGAAACTGGGACCCCATGCAACCGAACAATCTCTCGGATGAAAATCTCTGCCAGCCGCTCCGAAGAATAAGTAGTACACACCGGAATGAAGTGCGCGGACTTGGTCAGCCGGTCCACAATCACCCAAATCGAATCAAACTTCCTCGAAGTACGAGGGAGACCACTCACGAAATACACAGTAATCCTCTCCCACTTCCACTCTGGAATATCCATCCGCTGAAGTACACTACAGGGCCTCTGATGCTCATACTTGACCTGCTGACAGTTGAGACACCGAGCTACATAACTCACGATATCCTTCTTCATTCTCCTCCACCAGTAGTGCTGTCTGAAATCTTGATACATCTTCACGGCACCTGGATGAATAGAATACCGCGAGCTGTGGGCCTCCTCCAATATCAACTCCCGAAGTCCATCCACATTGGGCACACAAATCCGGCCTTGCACGCTCAACACGCCATCACTATCAATAGTCACATCCCTGGCATCATCATGCTGAACCCTGTCCTTAAGGACAAGCAAATGCGGATCATCATACTGGCACTCTCTGATGCGGCCATACAAGGAAGACCGAGAAACAACGCAAGCGAACATCCGACTAGGCTCCGAAATGTCTAACCTCACCATCCGATTGGCCAAAGCCTGGACATCAACTGCAAAGGGCCTCTCGCCAACTGGAACGTACGCCAAACTACCCATACTGACCGCCTTCCGGCTCAAAGCATCGGCCACTACATTGGCCTTCCCCGGGTGATACAATATGGTAATATCATAGTCCTTGAGTAACTCAAGCCACCTCCGCTGTCTCAAATTAAGATCCTTCTGTTTGAACAGATGCTGAAGGCTGCGATGATCAGTATACACCTCACAAGATACGCCATATAAGTAGTGCCTCCAAATCTTCAAAGCATGAACTATAGCAGCCAACTCCAAATCATGTACGAGGTAGTTCTTTTCGTGAGGCTTCAACTGACAAGAAGCATATGCAATGACTCTACCCTCCTGCATCAACACACATCCTATCCCAACTCTCAAAGTATCACAATACACAGTATAAGAACCTGAAGTTGATGGCAGTACCAACACTGGAGCCGTGGTCAAAGCTGTCTTGAGCTTCTGAAATCTCTCCTCGCACTCATCCGACACACAAATGGAGCACCCTTCTGAGTCAACCTGGTCAAGGGCGATGCAATAGAAGAAAATCCCTGAACAAACCGGCGATAATACCCTGCCAACCCAAGGAAACTACGAATTTCCGTGGCTGAGGTCGGTTTAGGCCAACTCTGCACTGCCTCTATCTTCTTCGGGTCGACCTGAATACCTTCGCTAGACACCACGTGCCCCAAGAAAGCCACTGACCCAAGCCAAAACTCACACTTGGAGAACTTTGCATAAAGCTTCTCCTCTCTCAATCTCTGTAATACCACTCTCAAGTGCTGAGCGTGCTCCTCCTGGCTACGCGAGTACACTAATATATCATCAATAAAAACTATCACAAATGAATCCAGATACGGCCGAAATACACTGTTCATCAAGTGCATGAACGCGGCTGGGGCATTAGTCAGCCCAAAAGACATAACCAGAAACTCATAATGCCCATATCTAGTCCTGAAGGCAGTCTTCACAATATCCGAATCCCTGATCTTCAGCTGGTGATAGCCTGAACGGAGATCAATCTTAGAGAATACCCTTGCTCCCTGGAGCTGGTCGAACAAATCATCAATACGCGGTAGTGGATACTTGTTCTTCACTGTCACCTTGTTCAACTGCCTGTAGTCAATGCACATTCTCATTGTGCCATCTTTCTTCTTCATAAATAAGACTGGTGCACCCCACGGTGACACACTCGGGCGAATGAACCCCTTATCTAGGAGTTCCT
>NC_031998.1:3731512-3775413 GCF_001879085.1 Nicotiana attenuata
GGTAGCACGGATTCTCGCCATCTGCGAGAGAATAGAATACAAAAGTTTAGTTCTCGGATCAACAAAGTCGCACGACAAGAATTTAAGGAACATGAAGTTTTCCTAAAGGTTCTGCAGCCTCCCGAGGAGAAATACAGGCGTCCCCGTACCGCTCTGCGAGACTCTACTAAACCGGCTCATGATTCGCGAGACCAGATAACCTAGGCTTTGATACCAACTTGTCACGACCCAAACCCCGGTCGTGATGGAGCCCAACACCTTGTTAGGCAAGCCCGACCATTCAACAAATACCCCAACTATTGGTGATTCAAGAGTTTAAACACAGTTATTAAATAACCAAACCAGTATACAAAAGGCTATAAATACGGAGAAAGTGTACTGAAATCCAACAGAATACAAGAAACATAAGCCCATAACAGGATTCAGTGTCACGACCATGAGCCTCTAATACAGAGTGTCATCCTAACAATACTGTCTAAGAAGCAGAATAATAAAAGATAAGGGTAGGAGGGAAGAATCAGGGCTGCGAACGCCGAGCGGCTACCTGATGCTCCCGAAGAAATGCTGATCCGCTAGATAGGTCCTCCCTCAGACTGTGATGCACCTAAATCTACACACAAGGTGCAGGGAGAAAAGTGAGTACTCCGACTCAGTGAGTAATAGCAATAAATAACGACTGAACGTAAGAATTCTCGTAAAAACACTACACAGTTCTATAACAAACAGTAAAGGCAGTAGACAACAGCTAAGTGGGGAAAAATAGGTGAATATCTCTCAAAGTCCGGCAATTTACCTAAACTGTTGCGGCGTGCAGCCCGATCTGTACAGAATACTGCTGCAGCGTGCAGCCCGATCCGATAATAGTATATACTGCTACGGCGTACAACCCGATCCAATAATAATATATACTGCTGCGGCGTGCAGCCCGATCCAATAATAATAGTCGACTGCGCTCACTGGGGGTGTGCAGACTCCGGAGGGGTTCCTACAGCCCAAGCGCTATACTACTGCGGCGTGCAGTCCGATCCATATAATATATCACTGCGGCGTGCAGTCCGATCCATATATGTATATATATATATATACTGCTGCGGCGTACAGCCCGATCCGGTGTATATCAATACCCTCACTATGGGGTCCTCGACCCCTCTCAGTCAATACAGACTTGGCCACTCGGGCTCACTCAGCTAAGACAGGGTTTCCAACCCCAGGTATTTCTCATTCAATCTCTCAATTTCCAAACCGGTTCATATTATGTTTTACAGTTAAGAATATGACTGAGAGTATGAATTCAACAAGTAAAGTGAGGTCAACTAGCACAACATACCCCCTAAGGGTTCTACAGATCGGCACAAGGCCCCAAACATGGCAACTAGCCCAAAATATACTGATATTAATTAAGTCTCAGTCAAAAATATAGCAGAGTCATCAATCGGGATGGACCGAGTCCGAATCCCCAGCAGTAACAACACCACGCTCATCATACAGCGCGTATCTCATCTAAACATAGCACCACGTAGTGCAAATCCGGGGTTTCAAACCCTCAGAACATCATTTATAACCATTACTCACCTCAAGCCGGCCGAACTCCTAGCTCGCCTTGCGCTTCCTTCGCAAATCCACCTCCTCGTGCGTAGAATCTGGTCAAACCCACAAGGAATACATCACAATAGGCTAAGGGAACATAACCCAATCGAAAAGACTCGAAAATTATCAAAAATCACGAAGTTGGTAAAACCCGAGCCCCGAGCCCACTTCTCGAAAAATTACGAAATTCACATCACCGGATTCCTCGTCTCGCCACGAGTATCAAATTTACCAAAATCGGAGCTCAAATGCCCCCTCAAATCCCAAATTTTCATTTCAAAAGTCAAGCCCTAGTTCTTCCAATTTTACTCAAATTTCCATGAATTTAAAGGTTGATTCTTCAATAAAATGATGTTTCTAGGCCATAGGACTCACCTCCAATCAATTCCTGTCGAAACCCTCTTCAATTTCTCCCAAAATGCTCTCAAGGTGCTCAACAATCGAGGAAAATGGACCAAACTTCGCGGATGAAATAATATAAAAACCCTTCTGCCCAGGTGAATTTTACTCNATTCCGACCCCCGGATCAAAATCTCACCTACCAACCGGAATTCGCCAGAATACTAACTTCGCCAATTCAAGCCTAATTCTACACCGGACCTCCAAAACCAATTCCAATCGCACTCCTAAGTCACAAATCATCCCCCAAAGCTAACCGAATCACCAGAATTCACATCCGAGCCCTCTAACTAAATAGTCAACTTTCGGTTGACTTTTCCAAAACAAGCTTTCCTTTAAGAGACTAAGTGTCTCATTTCCATCTAAAACCAATCCAATTCGACTCGATCACCTCAAATACCGATAATGAAGCATAGAGAAACATAATATGGGGGGAATGGGGCGGTAACTCACGTGACGACGGGCCGGGTCGTCACAAAAATAAATTTGCAATATTACTAAGAAAAAATAGGATATGAAGTAGAATTATCATATAAAGTAGTAGGATAAAGAACAAAGTATAATTATTTAATAATAAGGAAGGAAAAAATGAGAGAAAAAATGAAAGTAATGACGCCATCACAACAAATTCATCGTTACATAAAGTGACATTTTTCGTCGTTACATAATTACGGATTTAATGATGCTGTACAATAAAATTTTAGTAACAATCAAAACGAACATTATATATAAAGTAACAATACGATACAATACAATAAGTAACAACTATCAAAACAAGCGGTAAATATTCGGTTTGAATATTGCATTCCAAGTTAGAATATTGTAGTATGTTTAGATTGAATATTGTATTCCAGATTAGAATGTTGTGGTATGTTTACTTTGAATATTATATTCTAAATTAGAATATTGCGGTATGTTTGGTTTGAATATTATATTCTAAATTAGAATATTATTGCATGTTTGGTTTGGATAGTTTATGCATTCCAAATTACAATTGTGGTATATTTAGTTTGAAAATTGTATTCTTGACGAGCGCAAAACATAACACGAAATTGACGCTCGCTAATCAAAGATATTATAGTATAATATCGTCTCCACATGGATTTATTTTAAACAATGTTCGAGTAATTCTTGGTTTAATTGCTATTCAGGAGTTTCAACACTTGAGTTAAATGATTATGAACTACGTTAACTACCAAAGTAAAGCAATTGAAAATTGACGGCAAGGAATTAGAGATCCACAGATTTAGTTTCTTATCAATGTGAGGAATAAGGGTCGTGACACGATAGGTTCAAGATAGCTATTTGGGATATAAATCTAGTTTAATTCACTCTAATATTCTAATGATTCTTACGAATTCACTCGATGATTAGTTCAAACGTGTATGCAAGACTCCTCTCTCGATTAAATCTTAACTCTACGAGGTGAACTAATATAAGCATTGTGAAGCATGTCAGCATGCGTTAATGGATTGGTCTGTAGGAAAACGTCTCTCGAATATTCTCCTAACTTGATTTAATCAACAATTCAACAAGATCTTCTGATTACTTAAGAGAATCAATGAATTAAATTAAATTAAATAATGCAAAGATAATCACCAAGATATTCCTCTTTCGATTAAATAATCTGACGAATAAAGTTGCAACAATTCAAAACTCCAAAAACGAATTCAAGCACGAAATAGAGTTAAAATCCACAAATATTTATCAAAACACCATATCCATCAAACCCTAAGGTAAGCTACTCCATAATCATTGAGAAAGTTATCACAATTATAATTGAAGAATAAGAAAGCATGAATCTAACTTTACAATCCAAACTCTCATACTGAATTGATGGAAAGATGATGAAATCTCGTGTCTTGTTGCCCCCAATGTTCTCCCAAAGATTTCAAGGTATAAGTCCCTTCAAAAATGTGTTTCCAGTGTATTTATACCAAGTAGGAATGAACCCAGATGAAACTATCCTCTTTGAGCCGAAGTGGAAAACCTACAAACTTTTAACACTTCATGCGTTGCACTATGCCACACAAGGTGTGTAGCATTAGTGCAATTTGCTCAGTTGTAAACTCTCTAAACTTAGCTTGTGTGACAAAATTTTGTACTGATGCTATGCACTATGCCTAGCATTAGTGTATTTTTCTGTCTGACCCAAAAACTACAAGTATCTGAACTTCTCAAATTTCTAAGGCACATTTGCACTAATCCGTCGCACTGTGCTACGCATGGTGCGAAACATTAGTGTAAATGTGTGTGACCCTTGCAATTTCTTCCAACTTTCTTATGCAATGCCGGTCCACGAGCCCCAGACTCAATCCAGTTTTAATTTCTTGGGCTTTAGCTCAGACTTGAAAGCTCCAACTTGTTCGATTTTGCTCCTGAATATCTTTTTAACTCGAAATCACTTCCTGCAAGGTATTAAACACATAATAAGTGCTATATACTAACATTAAAGCTAGAAGACAAGTAAATGCAATAATTAGAGTGTAAACTACGACTAAAACACATTATTCTAGCTTACCATCAATTCCTCACACTTAAACCATTGCTCGTCCTCGAGGAATCAAACTACACTTCACATAGAGACGGCCTTCTTATCAGAAAACTTTCCTAACGCATCATGCCAAGAATATTTAAAACAGACTAAGCACCATATCATAACATCCTCGTCTCAAGACTCAACTCACTAGCACCACACATCTTTCACAACATGCTCACTTACTCTAACATAGAGGTTAAAGAATTCATCTTACTTTCGTAAATCATGTGCCTTCATACAAACAATAGAGAGTAGTTCCACACACAATAAATTTTACAAACAAATAGGAACTCTGGATAGACAGAACTAACTCACTCTTAGAAATAAAATTCATGTGCCACAGAAAATGTGCCATAGGCTTGCCCGTAGTGTAATAATCTACTAATTGAGCTCATTCAGTCAAAAATTAAGTAGGGCTTTATTTTCGTTATAATGTAGGATGCTGGACGGGTAGGATACATTTGGATATGGTGACTACACCTCCCTGAGCACTTTAATACATACAATTTCATAATTTAAATCCCACACCTATTTTGAACCAAACCCCAACCTTCACAATATAATAACCTTAAGCTCCCAATTTCTTTAAGCACAGACAAGATGAGAACTACCACTAGCAAGGGATCAATTTTTCTCTTTTCTACTACATAAACACTCTGTTTTTCTTCTTATGTTCAAAGTTTTGATTGATTTTTCTTTCTTTTTTCCCCTTCCAATTCCTTACATGTGGCTCTCATAATTTTTAAAACCATGCACCTTTCTCCTTTTTTAATAGTTCCACTGAAAAATCTGATCATATCTCCACTTAGCTTCTACAAGCTCATACAAATTCAAGTGCTCACGAGAGGTAAAATATTCAAATAGATAGATAATTCAAACAAATGGGTCAAGCTTGTGGTGTGATTGCCAAAGAAGTAGGATCACAAGCTCAAAAGGGCTAACTAAGATATACATTAACTAGGTGGGTAAAAACATATCATTGGCTCAACAAGAATTGCCTATATCACTTCCTAGACTGAGAAAAACTACTATTTCGCTTTGCAAACACACGGGAAAGTTCTAGATATCAACTGATATGCACAAAATATAACAAAACCAAGGGAAAATTGTTACACTACCTAAGAAAACAAAACACAAACAAAAACAAACGGCTAAACTTTTATTTTTGACTTTAATCCCTCAAGAAGACAGCCGAGGAAATTCATCGTCGAGAAAAGTCAATGTTTTTTAATCGACTACAAATCCATATATAATATATACATTCCCCACCCTATACTTTAAATTCTGGCATGTCCCCATGACACACAAATAAAAACAATAGGTAAAGGAAACTTCTTTGATTCATGTAGTCGGGGTCTGAATCGAAGTCGGGATCTCCTTTGCATGCCCGACCCAGAACATATATTCACGCTGAGAACTTATTTTCCGCCTTCTTTGGGTACACCCCACGCTTATCAGCTTCATTCTTTCCTAATTTCTCTTTCCAAGACCCCCCCCCCCCCCCATTCTCCCTCAATTTTGAAGACTAGCCTTCCATCCCCCACTTTGAGCATGAGCTGCCTTTCCTGAATATCTAGAATTGTTTTGCTCGTAGCCAAGAAGGGTCTTCCTAAAATTAGCGGGACCTCCCTATTCTCCTCCTTGCTCACCACAATGAAGTCCACCAGAACACAAATTTGTCTACCCAAATCAGCACGTCTTCCATTATCCCTTCAGGTATGATTGTGGTCTGATCCACCAGCTGCAAGGACACATGTATCGATTCGATCACTCCTAGCTCACCTTCTAGTTTCCTAAAAATAGACAAAGGCATAAGATTAATAGAAGCACCTGAATCACACAAAGATTTTTTAATTTTAGTACTTCCTAAAGAGAAAGGTATAGTAAAACTCCCTAGATCTCCACATTTTTTAGGGAGCTTATTCTGCAAGATGGCACTACACTGCTCTGTCAGCTTGACAACCGATGTCTCTTCCGCTTTCCTCTCATTGGACAATATCTCCTTCATGAATTTAGCATAAGCGGGCATCTGAGAAAGCACCTATTTGAAAGGTATATTCACATGTAACTGCTTGAACACTTCTAGAAAGTGCTCGAATTGTTTGTCCAACTTCTCTCTTCTTTGCTTCTGGGGAAAAGGTAGAACTGACATATATTTGCTCTTTTTAGTCTCATTATTTGTTGAATTATCATTTTTCTTATTTTTCTGAGCTCTAATCTTCCCCTTCTTCTTGAGATCATCCTCTACCATCCCTGCACCTCTTTGAATGTCATAATTTTTCTGCTCTTCCTCAATCTCCGCATGTCTTTCAATCGACTCATCCTTTTGATTTGCTATGGGATCCTCCAATTCGTGCCCACTCCTCAAAGACACTGCATTTATTGTCTCTTTTGGATTTCTTTCTGTATCAGCAGGGAGCATTCCTGGGACTCTTTTAGATAGTAGAGTAACTAGTTGCCCAACCTGTCTTTCCAGGTTTCGAAATTATGTTCCCAGTTCATTGATAGTTGCACCGTGGGCGTTCTCATCTGTCTTGATAATGGAGGCCTTTATCAGATCTTCCATGCTAGACTAACTAGTCTATGGAGGCTGATATTGTTGCCTCTTCTGATTTTGAAAACATTGATCTCCCTATCCCTGGGGTTTGGAGTTATTTTGATTCCATGAGTTCAGGCTACCACTTGGTGAATTCCAAGAAAAACCTGGGTGCCTTGTCCCATAGGATTGAAATTATTACCACTCTAATAGTTGCATCAATCAAAGCTTCCCACAATATTTACCATTTCATCTGCAGCTAAGGCCTAACACTCATGCGTTGGATGACCCATTCCACAGAAATCACAAATAGGTGATGGTTGTCTCTGGACCTTGGCTAAGGTCAACTTTCTTATCTCTTAGGCCATGGCGTCTAGTTGGGTTTGAATTGCCGTGTTAGAATCTACTTGATGAACCCCAACTGATTTTCTTCTATCATTACTCTCAACATACCACTAGTTAGCATCTTCAGAGAGCTCATCAAGAATTGCCACAATCTCTCAGGAGTCTTCTTCATTAAAGGACCTCCGACTGTAGTGTTCAGAGTTCGTCGTGAGGGAGGTGTCAGTCCGAAAGTCCTGGAGTTGCATCCACAATTCAAAATCGTTATGCTGACACTTCCTCACTATCTTATTGAATCTTTCCCAAGCCTCAAAAACTATTTTGGGTGTCCGTCTGGCAGAATTTGTGAATTTGCCTTCTGAACTTCATTGTTTTTGCAACTGAGAAGTAGTGTCAAGAAACTTTCTAGTCATATTTTCCCATATCCTGATCGACCCCGTTGGTAAGCTATGAAGCCCGTGCTTCGTGTCATCCTTCAGTGAAAAGGGGAATGCCCTCAAGTATACTGCATCTTTTGATACTCCGTTGTACTGGAAGGTGTTCATGATTTCCTCAAAATCCATCAAGTTAGGATTATCATTCACCTTCCCTATGAAAACACAATTATTCCGGATAGTTTGAATCAAGCCTTCCTTTAACTCGAAATTGTTCGATGCTACTGGTGGAGGTCTGACACTAAACAATCCTTGATTGTAGACTGATCTAGCATAATCACCCAATGCTCTACTAAGCCTGGAAACCGCATTCTCGAACTGGTCTTCAATAAAGGGTCGATTTAGATTGAAACTTCGACCCCCCATTATCTTCGATGGTCTCCTCAGCAGCCCGCACTGGTCGTGATGGCGCCTCTCGTGAGGACAAGGCCAGCCAACTAACCCAACTAGTCTCTTTCAAAATGGAAAAGCGTAAATGATTAGCAAAATATGACTTAATAATATTAATTAACGGAATTACAACCCAACACAGCCCAAATTGGGGTGTCACAAGTCACGAGCATCTATAAGGATGAAATTTACATTTACAAGTCTAGAAGTACACTGAACAGGAATAATGAATGTCATAGAAAGAAAACGGTGCTGCGAACGCTGGCAGTCACCTCGCTAAGCTCTTACAACTCTGCCTCCAAACAGCCTATACTCGCTGCCGGGTGAATAAATACCTGCAACTGCACAGGAGGTGCAGGAAGTAAAGTGAGTACTCCAACTCAGTGAGTAATAAGGGTAAATAACAACTGAGCAGTAAGAAATCACGTAAAGCAAGCCATCATGCTATATAGGAGCAGTGTAAACCCTTTGTGAAAACAGTGAAACTGTGAAATCATTATAAATATCTTGGCTCAGTTTAAAACCTCTTTGGAAAATATCTTTTTCCAACAGTTAAGCAAATGAATGCGAAACAAGTAGTGCCAGCAAGCACAAAAGTCAGCCCCTCGGGCACAACACTCCGTTAACAGATAACGCCAGGGTATCAGGTAATTATTGCAAGAAGTAGCATAAAAGCCAATGAAATAAGAGTGCAGAAATATTATGACAGATAATACAAATAAGAACAAATGCATGAGTGCAATGCAATGCATATGACGGTACACTCTAGTACCCACTGCAGCGTGCAGCCCGAGCCATCCATTTATTTATCGTCGACGGCGCTCACTGGGGGTGTGTACAGACTCCGGAGGGGCTCCTACAGCCCAAGCGCAATATCAAGCCATCTCGTGGCATCAACCAGGTTCTCGGCCTCAAGATCAATGTAATCCACCAGGCTCTCGGCCTCAATATCAATGTAACACTGCTGCGGCACGTAGCCCGATCCATGCTCAGTCCAAAAATGCACATAAGCCTCTTGGGCAATATTAAAATAATAGTTCTCATCTCAAAACGTCAACAAAATATGGTTTAGGTTTTCAAATCTTAGAAAGATGGCTGAGTTTGCGAAACAGTATTTAAAACCTTGGACCGAGATCAAATAATATGCAAAAATAATGCGAAAACAGTGATATCAATCCCTGAAGGATTCAAATGATTGGCACGAAGCCCAAATATGGCAATCAGCCCAAATTATGATGATAACAAGTAGTTTCAGTCAAATACGCAGTAATTTCATCAATCGGGACGGACCAAGTCACAATCCCCAACGGTGCTCTACCCCACGCTCGCTATCCGGCAGGCAAGTCACCTCAATACAGCACTATGATGTGCAAATCCGGGGTTTCGAACCCTCAGACTATCATTTACAATCATTACTCACCTCGAACCGGCGAAATCTCTAGCTTGCGATGCCTTTGCTCCTCAAATTGGCCTCCACGCGCGTCGAATCTAACCAAAATCAGAGCGAATACATCACAATATGCTAAGGGAACAAAGCCCAAGCGAAAACAATCAATAACGGGCACAAATCCCGAAATTACCAAAACCCGAGCCCCGGGCCCACTTCTCAAATCTCAGAAATTTTCACATCAACGGGTTCCTTATCTCACCACGAGTCTATACATACCAAAATCTCTCAAATCGGACCACAAATGGCCCCTCAAATCTCAAATTTGGAATTTCAAACTCAAGCCCTAATTTCTTACAATTTGGCTATATTCTCCTGAATTTCAAGGATGATTCTACAATAAAATCATGTTTTTAACTCATAAAACTTACCTCCAATCGATCCCAGTTGAAACTCTCTTCAATCCCCGTCCAAATGCTCTCCACAATGCCCAAAATGGTGGAAAAATGCGTTGAGTTCGCGGATGAAATGTTTATAACATTCTGCCCAGATCACTGTAGCTAACCCTATGCGATCGCATCCGAGCTACTGCGATCGCATAGCACAAATTTTCCAGGCCTCCAAAATGCCCTATGCGATCGCAACTGGACCTCTGCGATCGCAATGCACCATCCAACAACAGTGTGCGATCGCAACACCTCCCATGCGATCGCATAGCACAACCAAACAGCCCCTATAATTCCTTCTATGTGATCGCAGCCCTTGCTATGTGATCGCATAGAGCAAAATTGCTCTGCACTGACTGCTGCATTTCTGCAGCATTTTCCATCTTCAAAAATTCCCTTTAGCCATCCGAAATCACACCGAGGCCCTCGGGACCTCAACCAAAAGCACCTACATGTCTTAAAACATCATCCAAACTTGTTCCAATCATCAACACACATCAAACAACACTAAAATCATCAATTCTCATCGGATTCAAGCCTAAGTTCTTCCAAAACTTTCGAAACACGCATTCGATCAAAAACCCAACCAAATCACCTCCGAATCATCTGAAATTTTGCACACACATCCCATATCACCTAACGAAGCTACTGCAACTCTCGGAATTCCATTCCGACCCTCGAATCAAAATCTCACCTATCAACCGGATATCGCCAAAATGCTAAACGCCAATTCAAGCCTAATTCTACACCGGACCTCCAACATCAATTCCGATCACACTCTTGAGTCACAAATCACTTCCCGAAGCTAACCGAATCACCGAAAATCACATCCGAGCCTTCTAACTCATAAGTCAACATCCGGTTGACTTTCCCAAAACAAGCCTTCCTTAAAGAGACTAAGTGTCTCATTTCCTTCCAAAAATCAACCAAATTCAACTCGTTCACACAAGACACTGATAGTGAAGCATAACGAAACAGGAAATGGGGGAAACGGAGCGGTTCTCATTAGATGACGGGTCGGGTCATCACATCCTCCCCAACTTAAACAAACGCTCGTCCTCGAGCGTACCCAGAGTTGTCCTAGAAGCCAACCAATAGCTGAATGACCTTACCAAGCATATACTCGGGGGTGATCCCACGTCATCCTATCTCGCATAGGTCTGATAACACAACATAGCTGAAATTTCACAATCCATCTAGTCCATAAACCATAGAACCACATTGCACTTTCCCAAATCATACACAAGATCAGAACCTCACATCTATACTCAGAATAAGCCCGAACCAGCTGTAATAACCCATACCTGCAACCTCAGGTGCAATCATATGATATACCACATAACCCAAACACTCGAAACGATAACTTCTATTCACAGCAGTTGCCCAGAACACCCGAATACCGGGGGAAAACCTCTTATCAACTAAGGTCTTATTCCAATACTTTCATATACTGCCACCGATAAATGAAACACGAAATAAACCGTAACCATTTCTCAAATCAACCGTTCATGAAGCCACTTCCCTGTTGACTAACACCACAGCAGATTCCGAGCCGAACCTCGATATTATCCTTCCAACAAGCTGAAATCAAATCCGTTTGTATTCATTGATGATCCCAACGATCTCTTCTGACCAAACACACCATCCTGGTGGTATGACACCTCAATACAGGCCTAAGCCACAACTTGCATAATACGCGCACCAATAAGAACGGTCTGAACATACTCAAATCATGAAAAATGACTCAAACGAAAGAGTTGTACCTCAAGCTCATCAGTACCATCACAACACAAGGCTGAGACCCCTTCTCACATCATAGAAATAGAACACCTGAATCTACCCCGAAAGGTCATATCTCCCCGTGGCATCGCTACAATGTGCGATCCTATCTAAACACCGTTACACATGAAACACCTCAAGTCACTCTGCTCAAAATCGACAGCCACGCACAATTTGATGTCTGGAACCAAAGCAATTCATTACACCCACGGTGAAATAAATAACACACGCCACGCAACCCGATAGGTCATAACCAATACTCCATCTACCGAGCAACACCCAATTACTCTTCCCGCTCGACTTTCGCTATGAATCCCCAATAGAACCGCACCACATGTGCCCATAACCAACGAACCATAACGTCTCACAACACCGAAAAGCAACTCATAGCTCTCCTCAGATCACTAACAAGCTCAATAACGATCGAATCAACCCATCCCTCAACGATACAATTCGGGGCCAACCAAACCAACTCAAGCTAAACACGTATCCACATCGGCCTACCAACGAACTCATTACCAAGAAAGCCTGAAGCTGCTCCTTCCACTACTGTAACTCCTACCGGAGCCGTACGATACGGTGCCCGGCACCAAATCAATACCGAAATTCACAACCTCGCCCGGCGACATGCCCGGCCACAAGAAACGCATCCGAAAAGTCCCTCAACACCGGAACTGAATCAACATAAGGATCCTCAGCGCCGACACTCATCACAAGAGCCCAAGTAAGAAAGACAATCCTTCCCAGCCGTCCGCTGGGTCTTCAAAATATAAAACCACTCTACCAGGATATACTCCGACACACCTCGCCACTCAACCCGTGGCATTCCGGCATAGCCCATAGCGCAATAGTCCAGAATAACCCAATACTGAGACAACCAGCCTAAACTCCAATATCACTTCCAAACCCAACATGCCAAGCATAAAAGATCCGCTCGGTCTCCAGACCCCGATAGTCACTAGACAGCCGATACACGCGACTCACAACAACAATATAGCCTGAACACAATAATCTCCCAGTCTCCAACTCCATATAGCACACAAATTACCATACCTGATCCCAATTCCGACATCCGAATACATATCACACATCAAGTACCCAATCATTCCACGAAAGATATTCTAAAATTCCCCTGTGCCACCAAGTAAACACGAATACCACCAGTTGATCTAACAAGACAACGTCGCAATACTACCGAAGTATTATCAGTTTAATCACATTACCTTTTCTGAGACGTATAATCTCGTCAAATCACTTCCAATTAGCAGTATGATTTCCTTGATTATCTGAGGCTATCCGTTGCCTAGGAGTTTTATGAACTTCCTTTCAAAACTGAACTGAAACCTCGCACATGCCAGTCTCGGTCCTCCACACATACCGCATATACCATACCATCCAAGTATAACATGAAAACTTTTATATCCCTTCCGAGTCACAGACATCTACGCACTCAACTAGTCAAGAACTTCTGTGGATCCCATCTAGAAGAAAATCACTACATATCTCATGCCTCTCCCATTCATAGAAAATGCACTTCTCCACCACGGTAGAAATCAACAAGAACTCTCCCAATTTCGTTTGCACAAATTAAATTGCCAGGACTGACTCCTTCTAACTAGACCAAGCTGAGCAGGCCATCAAAACCCAAGAGCATTGCTGCAAAATGCCTGTAAGAACCCATTACTTCGAACACATACGAAGAATTAATCATATCCTTACCATACCGATTCGGTTTACTATCAAGCTATTCCATCTATCTAATTTCCCTTCTGATTCATCATCAACTTGATATTCCCCCTTGCTGTAGCACCTCAGTTCCTCAACCCAGGCTCACTACACGAGACCCAAGCACAAGACCACACTGTCTAAGACCCATAAGCCATTGAATCCTCTCTCAAATATTCCCAGAAATACCACATTCCAAAATACTTTACTCTGAAGAACTTCATGTGAATCTAAATCCGTTACCTTTACTTTCCAGATACTTATACATAGAATCCCATAATTAACATAAAATACCACAAGTCTTGACCTTTCCAATGAAAACACAGTCTCTGACCATATACACAACCTTAAGACACCTGATTGTTACATGTAGAATCTTGAACACAATAAAACCATTCTCGAGAGTCATTCACTCTCCTTCAAACTGCCATTTACCTGATCACACGAACAGAACCACCCGTGCCTCATTAGCACTCTAACACCGTAGGATATGACCTCATCCCAATACAAACAAACATCTTCCTGCTCCATGCATCGAGCATTCTTTACCAACAACAGCTTAAGATATCCTGTGATTCTCACACATCTACGAAGCACCATATAACCTTGTCAAAATTTTCCTTCACTCGTGCCATCCTCGGCTCAATTTCCGCAACCAGAACTGATTCGCCAGCATGCCTCGAACCGGAACCAACATAGCACATGACCGTACAATTAGCTAATTAATAGCAAACTCCCCAACTTGGCTCGAAGCCATATATCAAGACACACTCAACAACTCATAACACTTTTACTCTAATGATGCCACAATACCATAGTGAGATTAAACTCAAATCATTTACAAGTTTGTGAAAACACAGATCATCTAGTACTGTAATCATCTGCAAATCTTGCATTCATCCTCACATCAGTTGAGTCCACTCTCTTAAGCGACCCGAATTTTCAAATTTCAATACGTACCCTTCAATTACACATGAGATCTTCTAACATACACATAAGGATCATACCACTTAAGAACACTCTGCAGGAGATAACCCACCTGCTTCGCCTCAATTTAGTATTTCTGCATACCTTCCACCGTCATACACATTACACAGTCATTTAGTCTTCCTGGTTCTGAACTCATACCGCCACCTGAAATGCACTTCACTCCCCAACTTGGAGACACGAAAATATCCTTCACGCGCCCATAACTCAGGCTACACATCAAATCACAATAGGAATCGAACACTTAACAGTTCATCTATTATCCAACAGACTTCTTCGTCGCTACCAAGTCATATAGATACATCTCACAGTACTAACATACTCATTACATAGCTATCCAACCACCATTCCCGCTAATAGGGACCGTACCGAACACATAAATTCAAAACACTTACTCACACAATCAGCACCTCGGTGCTCAAGCCATAGGCAAAGATCTGGCCTCACGTCCTCCAGACTGGCCCAACATCAAACTCACAGAGATCACATCTCGCCCCTTGAACGGGGAATCACAAGCCATCAAGGCACATCTGATACTGAGCGCTCATGTGCGCTCACGAACGCGAGGAAGGAATTTCAAGAGTTTCTTTTCAAGCTGAACCAAGGACGCACAATAAGAATTCAAGAAGGTGAAGTTTTCCTAAAGGTTCTGCAGCCTCTCGAGGATAGATACAGACGTCTTCGTACTGATCCGCGAGACTCTACTAAACTTGCTCATGACTCGTGAGACCTAGTAACCTAGGCTCTGATACCAACTTGTCACGACCCAAACACCGCACTGGTCGTGATGGCGCCTCCCGTGAGGACAAGGCCAGCCAACTAACCTAACTAGTCTCTTTCAAAATGGATAAGCGTAAATGATTAGTAAAATATGACTTAATAATATTAATTAACGAAATTACAACCCAACACAGCCGAAACCGGGGTGTCACAAGTCACGAGCATCTATAAGGATGAAATTTACATTTACAAGTCTAGAAGTACACTGAACAGGAATAATGAATGTCACAGAAAGAAAATGGTGCTACGAACGCTGGAAGTCACCTCGCTAAGCTCTTACAACTCTGCCTCCAAACAGCCTATACCCGCTGCCGGGTGAATAAATACCTGCAACTGCACACGAGGTGCAGGGAGTAAAGTGAGTACTCCAACTCAGTGAGTAGTAAGGGTAAATAACAACTGAGCAGTAAGAAATCACGTAAAGCAAGCCATCATGCTATATAGGAGCAGTGTAAACCCTTTGTGAAAACAGTGAAACTGTGAATCTCTATAAATATCTTGGCTCAGTTTAAAACCTCTTTGGAAAATATCTTTTTCCAACAGTTAAGAAAATGAATGCGAAACAAGTAGTGCAAGCAAGCACAAAAGTCAGCCCCTCGGGCATAACACTTCGTTAACAGAAAACGCCAGGGTATCAGGTAATTATTGCAAGAAGTAGCATAAAAGCCAATGAAATAAGAGTGCAGAAATATTATGACAGATAATACAAATAAGAACAAATGCATGAGTGCAATGCAATGCATATGACAGTACACTCTAGTACCCACTGCGGCGTGCAGCCCGAGCCATCCATTTATTTATCGTCGACGGCGCTCACTGGGGGTGTGTACAGACTCTGGAGGGGCTCCTACAGCCCAAGCGCAATATCAAGCCATCTCGTGGCATCAACCAGGCTCTCGGCCTCAATATCAATATAATCATCCAGGCNAAAATAGTGAGGTAACAGTGATAACATTCCCCGGAGGATTCAAATAATCGGCATTAAGCCCAAAACATGGCAATAAGCCCAAATCATGATGATAAACAAAACAGTTCAGTCAAATACGCGGTAAAATATCAAACGGGAAGGACCAAGTCGCAATCCCCAACGGTGCTCTACCCCACGCTCTCTATCCGGCGTGCAAGTCACCTCAATACAGCACTACGATGTGCAAATCCAAGGTTTCAAACCCTCAGGATATCATTTACAATCATTACTCACCTCAAACTGGTGAAATCTCTAGCTCACGATGCCTTTGCCCCTCAAATCGGCCTCCACACGGGTCGAATCTATCCAAAATCAAAGCGAATACATCACAACAGGCTAAGAGAACATAACCCAATCGAAAAGAATTGAAAAACATCGAAAATCACGAAATTTGCAAAACCCGAGCCCCAGGCCCACTTCTCGAAACTCAGAAATTTATACATCAATACATTCCTTATCTCCTCACGAGTTCATACATACCAAGACCTCTCAAATCCAAGTTCAAATGGCCCATCAAACCCCCAAGTTAAATTTCAAAATCCCAAGCCCTAGTTCTTCAATTTTTGGCTTAATTTCCATGAATTTCAAGATGGATTTCACAATAAAAACGAGTTTTGAGATCAAAAATCTTACCTCCAATCGATTCTCCTTGAATCCCTCTTTAATTTCCTTCAAAAAGCTCTCAAAAAGATCAACAATAGAGTAAATGAGATCGAAAATCGCGGATGAAATGTTTATAACATTCTGCCCAGATCACTGTAGCTAACCCTATGCGATCGCATCCGAGCTACTGCGATCGCATAGCACAAATTTTCCAGGCCTCCAAAATGCCCTATGCGATCGCAACTGGACCTCTGCGATCGCAATGCACCATCCAACAACACTGTGCGACCACAACACTTCTCATGCGATCGCATAGCACAACCAAACAGCCCCTATAATTCCTTCTATGCGATCGCAGCCCTTGCTATGCGACGCATAGAGCAAAATTGCTCTGTACTGACTGCTGCATTTCTGCAGCATTTTCCAACTTCAAAAATTCCCGTTAGCCATCCGAAATCACCCCGAGGCCCCCGGGACCTCAACCAAAAGCACCTACATGTCGTAAAACATCATCCAAACTTGTTCCAATCATCAACACACATCAAACAACACTAAAATCATCAATTCTCATCGGATTCAAGCCTAAGTTCTTCCAAAACTTCCGAAACACGCATTCGATCAAAAACCCAACAAATCACCTCCGAATCATCTGAAATTTTGCACACACATCCCAAATCACCTAAAGAAGCTACTGCAACTCTCGGAATTCCATTCCGACCCTCGGATCAAAATCTGACCTATTAACCGGATATCGCCAAAATGCTAACTTCGCCAATTCAAGCCTAATTCTACACCGGACCTCCAACATCAATTCCGATCACACTCTTGAGTCACAAATCACTTCTCGAAGCTAACTGAATCACCGGAAATCACATTCGAGCCTTCTAACTCATAAGTCAACATCCGGTTGACTTTCCCAAAACAAGCCTTCCTTAAAGAGACTAAGTGTCTCATTTCCTTCCAAAAATCAACCCAATTCAACTCGTTCACACAAGACACTGATAGTGAAGCATAACAAAACAGGAAATGGGGGAAACGGAGCGGTTCTCTTGAGACGACGGGTCGGTTCGTCACACTCAACTACTATCCTTGCAGCTTTATCTCTATCTTGTGCTGCCTCTTTTGAAGCAAAATTTTCCTTGTCTTCACCATTATTGGCCATGTGTTCTTGGGTTGAAGGCTGCCCCAAGAACTTTCTGGTGAACTCTTTCTCTTTCCTCAGTTGTCGCAGACTCTTTTCTACCTCTGGATTGTATGAAATCAATTCCTTTGTTGCCTGCACACGGAAGAGGAAACCCGTGAATAATAAAAAAATAAATTCCTAAATTAGCTTCAAAAACTATTTTGAACTCTATTGATTGCCAATCCCCGGCAACTTTGCCAAAATTTGACGAGCGCAAAACACAACACGAAATTGATGCTCGCTAACCAAAGATAATATGGTATAATATCATTTCCACGGGGATTGGTTTTAAACAAAGTTCGAGTAATTTTTGGTTTAATTGCTATTCAGGAGTATCAACACTTGAGTTAAATGATTATGAACTATATTAACTACTAAAGTAAAGCAATTGACAATTGACGGCAAGGAATTAGAGATTCGTAGAGTTGGTTTCTTATCAATATGAGAAAGAAGGGTCATGACATGATAGGTGTAAGATAGCTATTTGGGATTTAACTCTAGATTAATTCATTCTAATGTTCTAATGATTCTCACTAATTCATTCGCAGATTATTTCAAATGTGTAGTCAAGATTCCCCTGTCGATTAAATCTTAACTCTACGAGGTGAAATAATATAAGCATTGTAAAGCTTGCAAGCATGCGTTAATGGATTGGTCCTTAGAAAAACGTCTCTCGAATATTCTCCTAACCTGATTTATTTAACAAGTCAACAAGCTTTTCTGATTGCTTAAAAGAATCAATGAATTAAATCAAATAAAATAATCTAAAGATAATCACCAAGATATTCCTCTTTCGGTTAAATAACCCTACGAATAAAGTTGTAACAATTCAAAACTCCATAAGCGAATTCAAGCACGAACTAGAGTTACAATCCACAAATATTTATCAAAACACCATATCCGTCAAATCTTAAGGTAAACAACTCCATAATCATGGAAGAAGTCATCACAATTATATTTGAAGAATAATAAAGCATCAATCTAACTTTACAATCCAAACTCTCGTATTGAATTGATGGAAGGATGATGAAATCCCGTGTCTTGTTGCCTCCATTGCTCTCTCAAAGCTTTCAAGGTCAAAAGTCCCTTCAAAAACATGTTTCCAGTTTATTTATACCAAGTAGGAACGAACCCGGATGAAACTAGCCTCTTTGAGCCGAAGTGGAAAAACCTACAAACTTTGTACACTTCATGTGTCGCACTATGCCACACAGGGTGTATATCATTAGTGCAATTTACTTAGTTGTAAACTCTCTGAACTTAGCTGTATGACAAAATTTTGTACTGATGCTACGCGCTATGCCACGCACTATGCCTAGCATTAGTGTATTTTTCTGTCTGTCCCAAAAACTACAAGTATCTGAACTTCTCAAATTTCTAAGGCACATTTGCACTAATCCGTCGCACTGTGCTACGCATGGTGCAAAACATTAGTACAAATGTGTGTGACCCTTGCGCTTTCTTCCAACTTTATTATGCAATGCCAGTCCACGAGCCCTAGACTCGATCCGGTTTTAATTTCTTGGACTTTAACTCAGACTTCAAAGCTCCAACTTGTTCGATTTTGCTCCCCGAATATCGTTTTAACTCGAAATCACTTCCTGCAAGACATAAAACCCATAATAAGTGCAATACACTAACATTAAAAGCTCCAACACAAGTAAAATGCAGTAATTCGAGTGCAAACTACGATTGAAACACGTGATTCTAGCCTACCATCAATTCTTCATTAGATTAATATGGTATGTCTGATTTGGATTGTATTCCAAATTAGAATATTATGCTATGTTTCAGAATATGTGGGAAGATATGGAGCATAAACTGTAATACTTTTGGGACATTAGCATGAAAGTGAGTCTTACAAATGAGTATATTATGAAACTTCCCCTTTATTTTTACCCCCTGGCCTGTTGGATCAATAGAGTCAAATAATTTGGCTGCAATTCTTTGTTTATTATTTGCAGAAAATGATAAAAATCGAGGATGATCTTCGGTTTGGTCAGGTCACCTGACCAATGAGTTCCTAGCAGAGTCAAACGTTTAAAGGAAAACTACCAGCTATGTCTATTTATAAATAGCTCACTACAAAACTTGGCCAATTTTATAAAATATTTCTAATATTATCTAAATATTACTAATATAAGCCAATTAGCTATTTGTAGAAAAAAATGTCAAATTTTTGCTTTCTTTTGAGTGAGTGTTATTAGAATAGACTGGGTACATCTTAAGGAGCTTGAATCTCAGTTTTGGGATGATTTGGTGATGTTTTGAAGTTGTTTGAATTGAAAATTCGAAGTAACAACTGAAGATGAAAAAAATGATATGTGTATCACACTGTGTATCAGTTGTATATCACAATTGTATCATATTTATATCAATTGTGTATCACATGTATATCCATGTATACCTGTGTGTGAGATACATATGTGATACATGTTTGATACATGTGTCGCAGAAGAATTTTTTGAACACGATTTAATTACAAATTTTGATACAAAACCAGTCCAAATCACCTTCAATATTCCTCAAATTTTGTATATCGACTTATCGATTTTTCAATGAATTTCCACTATATCCATTGAAAAAGTTCCTTTTTTGCTTTGATTTTTGAAATATTGTATATTTTCTTTTTGTATTTCATCACCTTATTTTCTACCTCATCCACGAAATTTCCTTTCCGTCTTGCATCTAATGATGCTAATCATGCTGAAAAATATGGAAGGTGATTTTTTCATGTGATTCTTTGAGAAAAAGAACCTTATTTATTTGGTTTTTCAATTTTGATATGTACTTTGCAGAACTTGGTAAGTTGAGACTTATTTGGGACATTTGTGTAAGTTTTCCAAGTTTAAAACCAAAGGCGGATCCAGGATTTCAAAAGGATGGGTGCATTATTATAAAGAGGTGAATCGAGAATATTTATTTGATGAATTTAACTGTAGTGTCTACCATGAACCCACTACATTTTTGAAATTATAGGTTCAAAATTACATTCTTTTTGAAATTTTATTGAATTTCACTTATATATCTATACTCCATGCCGAAAATAAGACCGTCTATAGTGGGGTTTGAACGGCCATTTTACTCGTAGAGGTGCACCAAGTAAATATTGCACCATAGGAGTCTTTGGGCATGGGTACATACACATATATTTTAGTAATTTTAAAAAAATATTGTATACGGTCGAGATCGTATGCCTTCGATATGTAGGCTCGAGAGATCGCCCAAAGCCCGAGTTCAGGTAAGATCAAGTTCGAGTTCGAGGGACCAGACCCAAGGTTGAAGACAGAGCACTATGCATACCGAGGTCGAGTATGCTCGACCCCGAAATAGTACCGTTGTGGATTTGTAATAGATTGAGCTAGATTCTTTCCACGTTCCCTAGATCATGGCGCAAATCCTGGAATAGGATTGTACGATTTCGTACTAGGCGGTTAGACAGTTATATAAAGAATATTCCTTACTGTAAATAGAAATATACCTTATTTAGGGTTTCCCTATTATATATAAGGGACCCCAATTATTTGTAACATCATCTCATCATTGGCAAGAATATTGTCACGACCCCAAATCCCGATCGTGATGGCGCCCAACACAATACTAGGCAAGCCCGACCAAATCAACACTCTCAATCCCTTGCTTAGAACTCATTACCAATTAACCAGGTTTTTAAATATCAAAATAACATAATTATAAATCTGAAACAGCAGATAAAATGTGCGAAAATCAAGAAATATCACTAAAAATCCCACTGATCTGGTGTCACGAGTCAAGAGCCTCTAATACAAGTCTGAGTAACAGCCTATACAAAGGATAGTCTAAAATGCTGAAAGTAAAGAGGATATGGGGAGAAATCGGGTCCTGCGGACGCCATGCAGCTACCTCGATGACTCCGGTGATAATCTGAATAGCAGCAGAAAGCTCAAACTATGCCTCCGGAATACCTGTATCTGCACACATGGTGCAGGGAGTAATGTGAGTACTCTGACTCAGTGAGTAATAGCAATAAATAATGACTGACTGAAAGAAAACTCGTAAAAACACTACGCAGTTCTATATTAAAGCAGTAAGAACATTTAAACAGCAGCTAAATGAAGAAGTCAGGTAAATATCCCTTAAACCAGTACTCAACTCATTTACTCCTCACAATAACCAAACATATGATTATAGCGCTGCGGCGTGCAGCCCGATCCGTATAGTATACTGCTGCGGCGTGCAGCCGATCAATATATATAGGTACTGCTGCGGCGTGCAGCCCAGTCCAATAATAACAGTCAAATGCGCTCACTAGGGGTGTGCAGACTCCGGAGGGGCTCCTACAGCCCAAGCGCTATACTACTGCGGCGTGCAGTCTGATCCGTATAATATACTGTTGCGGCGTGCAGCCCGATCCATATAATATACTGCTATGGCGTGCAGCCCAATCCATATATATATATATATATATATATCACTGCGGCGTGCAGTCCGATCCATAATTATATAATCCTCACAATCAGGCCCTCGGCCTCTCTCAGTCACCAACCTCACAAGCCACTCGGGCAAAGTATCACTCATATATATAGCCCCTCGGGCACGCCTCTCAGTCACTCATGACTCAACTCTCATCAATCAGCGCTCACACTCAACATTCACACTTGATAGGTGCCTTATAATAACCGCTGCGGCGTGCAGCCCAATCCATANGCGCTAATACTACTGCGGACGTGCAAGTACCGATCCATATAAATATACTGTTGCGACGTGCAGCCCGATCCAATAATATACCGATGCGGCGTGCAGCCCGATCCGTATAAATATATATACTGCCGCGGCGTGCAGCCCGGTCCATAGCATATCAAATACCCTCACAATGGGGTTTTCGACCCCTCTCAGTCAATATAGACTTGGCCTCTCGGGCACACTAAGATAAGACGGGGTTCCCAACCCACAAGTTATTCTCATTAGGATTTACAAATTTCTAAAGCCGGTTCATATTATGTTTAATAGTGAGAATCATGACTGAGGGTATGTTTTTAACAAGTACAGTGAGGTCAATCAGTACAAATGCCCCTAAGGGTTCTACAGGCCGGCACAAGGCCCCAAACATGGCAACTAGCCCAGACTACAATGATGTTAATTAAGTCTCAGTCAAAAATATAGTAGAATCATCAATCGGGATGGACCAAGTCGGAATCCCCAGCAGTAATGGACCCCACGCTCATCATGCAGCGTGTGTCTCACCTCAACATAGCACTACGTCATGCAAATCCGGGGTTTCAAACCCTCAGAACATCATTTATAACCATTACTCACCTCATGCTAGCCAAAATCCTAGCTCGCTATGCCCTTTCCTCGCAAATCAACCTCCTCGAGCGTCGAATCTGATCAAAACCACAAGGAATACGTTGCAATAGTCTAAGGGAACACAACCCAATCGAAAAGACCCGAAAAATATCGAAAATCACGAAATTGACAAAACCCGAGCCCCGGGCCCACTTCTCGAAAAATTAGAAAATTAACATCACCGAATTCCTTATCTCGCCACGAGTCTATGCATATCAAAAACTCCAAAATCCGAGCTCAAATGCTCCCTCAAACCCCAAATTTTCATTCAAAAAGTCAAGCACTAATTCTTCCATTTTTAATCAAATTTCCATGAATTTAAGTGTTGAATCCACAATTAAATGATGTTTCTAGGTCATAAGACTCACCTCCAATCAAATCCCAGTCGAAAACCTCTTTAATCCTCGTCAAAAGCTCTCAAGGTTACTCAAAAATGGTGGAATTAGACTTAAGTTCGCGGAACAAAATGAGCATTAAAAACCCTTCTGATAACAGGGATTTTCACATTTGTGGTCCCATTTTCGCATCTGCGACTACCGCTTCTGCAGTTAAAATTCCGCTTCTGCGAATCCTCATTAAACCAAAGTCCGCTTCTGCGGTCCCCAATCCGCATATGCGGACACCGCTTCTGCGGATACATGTCCGCTTCTGCGGAAGCACCAACACCTCAACTTTTCGCACCTGCGACCATTCCACCACATCTGCGGCCTCGCAGATGCGGTTACTCTTCCGCATTTGCGGATTGTTCCATCCCATCCATTTGGTCGCACCTCCGATCTACCTCTCACATCTGCGGAACCGCATATGCGGCCTTTCTTCCGCAGATGCGGAAACACCAGATACCAGCAAGAACCTGCAATCTCTTAACTCCAAATTTCATCCTGTTAGCCATCCGACATCACCCCGAGGCCCCCGGGACCTCAACCAAAAGTGCCAACCCATCCTACAACATCATTCAAACTTGCTCCAATCATCAAAACACCACAAATAACACCAAAACCGTCAAATTACATCGGATTCAAGCCTAAGTTCTTCTAAAACTTCCGAATTACGCATTTGATCAAAAACGCGACCAAAACACCTCCGAATGATCTGAAATTTTGCACACACATCCAAAATCACCTAATGAAGCTACAGCAACTCTAAGAATTCCATTCCGACCCTCGGATCAAAATCTCACCTACCAACCGGAATTCGCCAAAATACCAACTTCGCCAATTCAAGCCTAATTCTACACCGGACCTCCAAAATCAATTCAGATCACACTCCTAAGTCACAAATCATCCCCCGAAGCTAACCAAATCACTAGAAATCACATACGAGCCCTCTAACTCATAGGTCAACATCCAGTTGACTTTTCCAAATCAAGCCTTCCTTAAAGAGACTAAGTGTCTCATTTCCATCTAAAACCAATCCAATTCAACTCGTTCATCCAAGACTCTTATAATACAACATAAGGAAGCAGAAAATGGGGAAGACGGGGCGGTAATTCATGTGACGACGGGCCGGGTCGTCACATCCTCCCCAACTAAAACAAACACTCGTCCTTGAGCGGGTCAAGAAACATACCTGAAGCCTCAAACAGGTGAGGATATCTGCTCCGCATCTCCCGCTCGGTCTCCCAAGTAGCCTCTGTACTTTTACCAAAGTTATATCCTTTGATCTCAACTTTCGAACCTGACGGCCCAAAATAGCCACTGGCTCCACATCATAGGTCAGATCATCATCCAACTGAACAGTGCTGAAAACCAATACATGAGACGGGTCCCCAACATACTTCCGGAGCATAGATACATGAAATACCGGATGCACGCTCGACAAGCTGGGTGGCAAGGCAAGCTTATAAGTCACCTCCCCAATCCTCCTAAGTACCTCAAAAGGTCCAATAAACCGCGGACTCAGCTTCCCTTTCTTCCCAAACCGCATGACACCCTTCATGGGCGAAACCTTCAACAAGACCTTCTTACCAACCATGAAAGACACATCCCGGACCTTCCGGCCCGCATAACTCTTTTGACGTGACTGTGTTGTGCGAAGCCTCTCCTGAATCAGCTTCACTTTCTCCAAGGCATCCTGGACCATCTCTGTCCCCAACAACCTAGCCTCGCCGGGCTCAAACCACCCAACCGAAGATCTACACCGCCTCCCATACAACGCCTCATACGGAGCCATCTGAATGCTCGACTGATAACTGTTGTTTTAGGCAAACTTAGCAAGCGGCAAAAACTCATCCCAAGAACCTCAAAAATCAATAACACAGGCACGCAACATGTCCTCCAATATCTGAATAGTACGCTCGGACTGCCCGTCCGTCTGAGGATGAAATGCTGTGCTCAACTCCACCTCCCGCTGAAAAGCTCTCCAGAACTGAGAAGTGAACTGAGTACCCCTATCTTAGATAATAGACACTGGAACCCCATGCAATTGGATAATCTCTCGGATAAAGATCCCTGCCAACCGCTCCGAATAATAGGTAGCACATACTGGAATGAAGTGCGCGGACTTGGTCAGCCGATCCACAATCACCCAAATCGAATCGAAAAAAGTCCGAGGGAGACCACTCACAAAATCCATAATAATCCTCTCCCACTTCCACTCGGGAATAACCATCCGCTGAAGAACACCGCCGGCCTCTGATGCTCGTACTTTACCTGCTGACAGTTGAGACACCGAGCCACAAACCCTACTATATCCTTCTTCATCCTTCTCCACCAATAGTGTTGCCTCAAATCTTGATACATCTTCGCGACACCCGAATGAATGGAATACCGCGAGCTGTGGGCCTCCTCCAATATCAACTCCCGAAGCCCATCCACATTGGGCACACAAATCCGGCCCTACATCCTCAACACGCCATCATTATCAATGGTCACATCCCTGGCATCATCATGCTGAACCCTATCCTTGAGGAAAAGCAAATGCGGTCATATAAGGAAGACCGAGAAACCACACAAGCCAACACCCGACTAGGCTCCGAAATATCTAATCTCACCATCCGATTGGCCAAAGCCTGAACATTAACTGCAAATGGCCTCTCCCCACTGGAATGTATGCCAAACTCCCCATACTAACCGCCTTTCGGTTCAAAGCATCGGCCACTACATTGGCCTTCCCCGGGTGATACAGAATGGTAATATCATAGTCCTTGAGTAACTCTAGCCACCTCCGCTGCCTCAAATTAAGATCCTTTTGCTTGAGTAGATGTTGAAGACTGTGATGATCAGTGAATACCTCGCAAGATACGCCATACAAGTAGTGCCGCCAAATCTTCAAAGCATGAACTATAGCAGCCAACTCCAAATCATGTACAGGGTAGTTCTTCTCGTGGGGCTTCAACTGACGAGAAGCATATGAAATAACTCTACCCTCCTGCATCAACACACATCCGATCCCAACTCTCGAAGCATCACAATATACAGTGTAAGAACCTGAAGCTGATGGCAAAACCAACACTGGAGTCGTGGTCAAAGCTGTCTTGAGCTTCTGAAAGCTATCCTCGCACTCGTCCGACCATACAAATGAAGCACCCGTCTGAGTCAACTTGGTCAAGGGCGATGCAATAGAGGAAAATCCCTGAACAAACCACCGATAATAACCTGCCAACCCAAGGAAACTATGGATCTCCGTGGCTGAGGTCGGTCTAGGCCAACTCTGCACCGCCTTTATCTTCTTCGGGTCGACCTGAATACCCTCGCTGGACACTACGTGCCCCAAGAAAGCCACTGACCCAAGACAAAACTCACACTTGGAGAACTTTGCATAAAGCTTTTTCTCCCTCAATCTCTGCAATACAACCCGCAAATGCTATGGGTGCTCCTCCTGGCTACGCGAGTACACCAGAATATCATCAATAAAAGCAATCACGAACAAATCCAGATACGGCCGGAATACACTGTTCATCAAGTGCATGAATGCTGTTGGGCATTGGTTAGCCCAAAGGACATAACAAGAAACTCATAATGCCCATATCTAGTCCTGAAAGCAGTCTTCATAATATCCAAATCCCTGATCTTCAACTGGTGGTAGCCCGAACGAAGGTCAATCTTGGATAACACCCTCGCTCCCTGAAGCTGGTCAAACAAATCATCGATACGAGGTAGGGGATACTTGTTATTCACTGTTACTGTAACGACCCGACCGGTTGTTTTGAGTATTAGCGCTTCGTTCAGCAGTCGGAGGCCATGAACAGCTTCATTTCAGGTATTATGACTTGTACGCGTGGCCGGAATTTGATTTCGGGAAGTTCGGAGTTGATTTGGGAAGAGAATTCTCATTTCGGAAGCTTAAAGTTGAAAGAATGAACTAGGATTGGAAATTTGAGTAAATGACCTCGGAATCGGGATCTGAAGGTTCCAGCAGGTTCGTGTGATGATTTCGGACTTGAGCGTATGCCCGGATTGGGTTTTGGATAACCCTGGAGCATTTTGGCGCCTATCGTGGAAGTTAGTATTTTAGAAGGAATTTCATAAGTTTGGTTTGAAGTGCGTTTCGGTGTTATCAATGTCCGTTTGGAATTCCGAGACTGGGAGTAGCTCCGTATGGTGATTCTGGAGTTGGGAGCGCGATCGGAAGTGAATTCGGAGGTCCGTAGGCCATTTTGAAGCCATTTGGCTAAAGATAGGAATTTAAAGGTTTTTGGAAAGTTTGACCGGAGGTTGACTTTTTAATATCGGGGTAGGAATCCAATTCCGGAAGCTGGAGTAGGTCCGTAATGTCAAATATGACTTGTGTGCAAAATTTGAGGTCAATCGGACATGATTTGATAGGTTAAACATCGGAAATAGAAATTGGAAAGTTCAAAGTTCATAAAGCTTGAATCGGGGTGTAATTCATGGCTGTTATGATTTGAGGCCTCGAGCAAGTCCGTAATGTGTTTTGGGACTGGTTGGTATGATTGGTTGGGGTCCCGGGGGCCTCGGGTGAATTCCGGGTGGTTAACGGATCAAAAAATAGATTTTGCGAAAGGCTAAGTTGCTGGTTGCTGGCATTTCCGCTTCTGCGGAAAGGGGACCGCAGAAGTGGCCCCGTAGAAGCGGTAAAAAGAGCCGCAGAAGCGGGTTTGAGAAAAGGTTCGTGAACCGCAGATGCGATCAATAGGGGAGGCCAGGGCTGATCGCGGAAGCGGCCAAAAATCCGCAAAAGCGAAACCGCATGTGCGGTTGGCCGTCCGCAGAAGCGGAATGTGGGCTGGAGCCCAGAATCGCAGAAGCGAAGTTTCTTCCGCAAAAGTGGAAATGCATAGGCGGTTATATTTCCGCAGAAGCGGAAGTACCTGAAGGCAGTGACCTTCATTTATTCGGGCTCAATGTCATTTTTGCTCATTTTTCACTTCATTTGGGCGATTTTTGGAGAGCTTCAAGGAGGGTTTTCACTATCAATGCTAAGGTAAGTTACTCCTACTTATTTCCAAGTTAAATGCAAGATTATACCATGGAATTAGGCATGAAAATTAGTATAAAAATTGGGGTTTTGGAGAAAAACCTAGAAAATGATATTCTTGGAATTTAGCCGCGATTTTGAGTATGGAATTAAGATAAAATCATATAGTTGGGTTCCTAAGGTCATGGGTAACCTTTATCTTCGAGAAATTTTGGATTCCGGGCACGTGGTCCCGAGGGCATTTTGGTCATTTCACTAAGCGGAGTTGGGAATTCGTATAATCTGAATTGTTAATAAGTATTTGAGTATATTCTCATTAGATTGTCGTTAATTGGCTAGTTTTGATGCGTTGTGCGTTGGTTCAAGCCTTCGGAAGGATGTGGAATGCCGGTTGCAAGTCTTCGGAGCGAGGTGAGTCTCCTTCCTAATCTTGTGAGGGGGAATTTACCCCATAGGTGAGTTAAATTGGTTATGTGCTCCTATTTGTGGGGGGCTACGTACGCACGAGGTGACGAGAGTCCGTGCGTAGCTACTATTATGCTATTGTCCGGGTAGTCTAGGACCCAAAAGCATGTTATATGTGGATTAATTGTGAAATCATTGATAGCTTGAATTGCTTAAATCACATTAAATTAATAATTGGACTTTCTAAAGACTTAAACTTCGTTTTCTCAAATTATTAAAGAGAATTGGCCTTCCTTGGATAATTGCTTTATGTGGACTTCATGACTGACTGTTTGTCTGTGTATGTTTATTTTGGAACGGGCCGATCGCCTCGGCAGATTAATAGATGCATCTATAGGCGCACCGTCGACCCTCGGCAAGTGCACATTTATTTCTGTTGAATCGGGCCGACGCCTCGGTATGATTTGCGCATGCTTGTATTGCTGCCTTGAACTTAATTAGATTGTTGTTGCCTTTCATGGCTTAAAGATATTCGAAATATATTTATAAAGGGAAATTCTGGGAAATTTCCTATAAAGGAATTAATTGATTATCTGTTTCTTTCTATTTGGACTAAAATCATGTTTATAGAATAAATCCACTGGTTAGTATATATATATTAAGGATGAATCATTATTGGACCATTAGAAAGTGTCAGAGTTGACCATCTCGTCTCTACCCCTTCGGGATTAGGCGGGATACTCACTGAGTACACGTTGATTACGTACTCATACTACACTTCTGTGCATTTTTGTTGCACAGGTACATGATACTTTAGCGGCCTACTGGGCGCAGCAGCACGGACGATTCGGGGACTAGGTGAGTTGCAGTATGCAAGGCGGCCTGTATCTTTAAAGTCCCTTCCTAGTAGTTGTATTTCCTTTCTGTCCATTGTATTCCGGACGGATGTTGTGTTGTATTTTATATTCTTATCAGTAGATGCTCATGCACTTGTGAGACCGGGTTTCTGGGATGGTTTCAGTAAAACTTTGTACTAACTGTTATTATTTAAATCTGAATCCATGAAGTGATCTTATAATTATGAAAAATGGAAGGAAGAACCTTAGATTTTCAAAAGTATTAAAAGAGGAATTAATTGGTAATTTAGTTGGCTAGCCTGACAGCGGTGTCCGGCGCCATCACGACCCGTACTGGATTTGGGTCGTGACAGTTACTTTGTTCAATTGCCTGTAGTCAATGCACATCCTCATGGTGCCATCCTTCTTTTTCACAAATAGAACCGGTGCACCCCATGGTGACACACTCGGCCGAATGAACCCCTTATCGAGGAGTTCCTGAAGCTGATCCTTTAATTCCTTTAACTCTGCTGGTGCCATACGGTATGGCGGAATGGAAATGGGCTGAGTGCCTGGCACCAGGTCAATACCAAAATCAATATCCCTGTCCGGTGGCATGCCCGGCAGGTCTTCAGGAAACACATCTGGAAACTCCCTCACAACCGGGACATAATCAATGCTAGGAGTCTCGCCTCCAACATCCCTCAGAAAAGCCAAATATGAAAGACAACCCTTCCCAACCATACGTTGGGCTTTTAGGAAAGAAATCACCCTGCTAGGAACATAGTCAGTCACGCCACGCGACTCGATCCTCGAAATACCCGGTATAGCCAAAGTGACTGTCTTAGCATGACAGTCTAGAATAGCATAACACGGAGATTGCCAGTCCATGCCCAAAATAACATCGAAATCCACCATGCTCAATAGCAAAAGATCAACTCGGGTCTCCAGACCCCCAATAGTCACCAAACACGACCGATATACATGGGCTACAACAATAGTATCACCCACCGGGGTAGATACATGAACAGGTAAAGCAAGACACCCTCGGGTCGTACCCAAATGATGAACAAAATATGAAGACACATAGGAATAGGTGGAACCGGGATCAAATAAGACTGAGGCATCCCTATGGCAGACTGAAATAATACCTGTGATAACAGCATCCGAAGCAATAGCATCTGTCCTACCCTGAAGGCATAAAAGCGGGCCTGACCACCGCCTGATCGACCTGCACCCCTGGGGCGGCCCCTGGCTTCCTGACCCTCACCTCTAGCTGGCAGGGCGGGTGCTGAAGAAACTGGACCAGAAGATGAGGGCTGATCCCTCTGCTGAGATGAGCTAGCAGCACAACGCGGACACTTCCTCCGCATATGCCCAAACTCTCCACACTCATAGCAACTCCCGGGTACTGGGAACTAGGACTGAAGGGAACCCCTCACGCCAGAGTGACTAGCTGATGCACTCGGCCTGGAAGAACCCTGAGCAGACGGAGCACGAGACGAACTCTGTGCTGGAAGAGCGCTGAGAGATGGCTGACTCTGCTGAGAACCCTGATAACCACGACTCTGAGATTTTAGCGACGGGCAAAATGGAAGTCGGTAGACTAATTCGAAGCATGGTGTTGTTATGCGGCAGGAGATTGGATATGACAGAAAGGAGCTGCTTGAGATGAAGAAAGAAGTAGCATGATTTCGAAGTGAAAGGATGTTGTCGCACAGTTAATGGATGTCCACGAGGGGTGGATGGACTCGTGCAGCTGAAGAGTGAGCTCAAACTCAGGAAGGGTTATTGGTGTCGTAGTGGTTGTAACCCATTCAGCGGCGTTGGAAGATGCCGGGGAGTGGTTTCTACAGGTGGGGTATTCCTGTGAGCAGGTTAGCAGTCGCGTGGTTAGCGAGGCTTCTGCGAAGAGTTCTACTGGATATGCAGCGACGGGAACTGTTGTGTGAATGGTGTTTAATGATTTAGAGTATCAAATTGGTTTTCTAACGGTAAGATATCGAGAAGGCTGGCGATTGGTTGCACAAGGTTATGTCAACAAGAGATTAAGAATAATGGTGAACTCCAGAGTTTTGTAATGATGGCTTCAAGCTAAGTGGGAGAGCCCCACGCTTTGATTTGGGTTGCGTGATTAGCTACTTGCGAGGTTTCCAGTTATTAATATCTTGGTGGGTTATCTCAACTACGGGGAAAAGAACATAAGTGGTAATTTGAGCAAATGAATTGTTGGAGGCATGTATGGTTGGCCTCATTGGCTCATGATTGGACTTGGAGGAAGGTTCAGGATTTATACCTTGTATAGATACAGGCTTCGGAGGAAGTGATTTCGCCGGGTGCCTCGTCGAGAGCGTATTCATGTGCTATGAGATCTATAGAGCTGAGTATATTCGGGACCAAGTCAGGGCGGGTGGCTCTCAGTAACAGTCCTAATGGATTCAAAGTAGGTAAGGTATGGTGCTTGATGATTTCGAGCCTATAAGTACAATTAAGAATCAAGCTTAGAAAGCAGCTTATGAGAAGTGGCAACAGAATGTTCCGTGTGGTTGGCTTGTGATGTAGCAATTGGGAAGTACGAAATGGTTCGTAGGAGTTGAGACAGCATGGTCTCGTGATTCAAGGTCACTCGGGATGAGTGTAGATGGAGCATGTTATGTGTTGAAGAGAGTCAGTATTATTTCCAAAGCACTCAAGGATAAATTGGAAGGAAAGGGATCGATTAGCCCAGTTGAATTTGGCGTGTTGGGATTTTGATCAGTTCATTCAGCGTTATCGAGTTGGGTGTATGATTTGTAGCGGTATGTGTGAGGCTTGTCGGCCGCCGTAATTGATGTTATTCAGAAGCCTTCTATTGTTATGGTTGTTGTGTGGAAGCAGATTTCGGAAGAGGTTATGGTGGTTGGGTCACTACTTGCAGATTTGCATATTCTACGGTTATGGAAATTTACCTGTATGTTGCTATGGTTCTCCTGAAGTGAGTGGAGTGCAAGTTCTTATATGACGAAGTGTTAAAATAGTAATGATTTCGGCGGGATTATGATGAAAATCGTGTCTATCGTATGTTAGCACGTTGGGTGCAGTGAGTAGCATAGAAATTCGAAGTAAGATCAAGGTTGCAGTTCAGTGTTGGCAAGGATGTCACGGACTCGGTGAGCAGGGAAAAGGTTGAATGATTAAGTAAATTGGTATTGTTTTCAGCGTCACTTGAGATCGATGTGTTGTGAAAAGGCCTTGTATCCTGGTTAAGGATTCTTGATCACTTTTCAGCGTTGCGCGACCGATGGTTGGAAATGAGCAGACCCGTTGTTTATTTCGGAAGATTGTAAGGGCGTGTCCCACGGGGAGATTGTATAAGTGTGACATGTAGTCACTTGATTGGCTAGAGATTTGAACCAAGTAAGGGATGGTGGTAATATCATTAATTAAGAAATTATGCCTGGAGGGCACCTTGTTTATTGGGTTATGAACTGAGGAGGTTGCTCCGATTATGATGGTTGTTCCTATGTGTTATGAGGAGAGTGAGTTACTATGGACCTTTTGAAAGGTTATTAGCCAAGTTGGTGCAATCAGAAAATCGGCTTGAGATCAGTAGATTGATTTATATGTGAACAGGACTTTATATCAGGCCAGTTGTGTATGTTTCAGTGAGCATTCCTTATGGAGGAACAGACAGGGTATTAGTTTTGTCATCAGCTATTACAGGTAATGGGGTATTGCGCCGTATGAGTTGTGAGACGGCTTGGTAAATTCTTATGTGTTAAGGTTCCGCGTGGTAATGATGTTATGTGAGCGGAATGGCTCTTGAGGTTCAGACCTTGTACCGCACCTTAGTTGTGCTTGAGTTTGTAGCCTATAGCGCTATGTGTTTTCTCAGGGATGGCGTTATGCACTTAGCGTGCTTACGATCGAAACTCGATATTCTCATTGTAATGAGCAGACCTAGCTCAAAGTGCAATCTCCAATAGGTGAGATTATGTGTGGATCGGATAGCACGCCGCCATGGTATGTTATTTAGATCGGGTTGCGCGCCGCAACAGTGTGATGTGAGTCTAGTTTTTTTTTATATGCTATTTCTTTTATGTGTTTCGTTTCCTATCTTCTAAGGAAAGTCCGTATTAGTGCGGGGTTTAGAATAATTCCTTCCAGAATTTGATTTCTGTTTGTGTTGTGTTCGGATTGGTGGCCTATTGGCGCATGGTAGCATCGTATGAGATTTTAATAATTTCTTGGGTGGCTTATTGCCTGAGCAATTGTGTCGGATGGGACGAGATCCCTTGATCTAGGATTCTGTGCGATCCAGCTATATGAGGTATGTTATAGAGATAAGACCATTATTGGGTTCAGGATGAGGTGAAGGCCTTGGTCAAGAGTGTAGGCCTAATGTTTTGTTGACTCGGCGATTGATTATGAATGTTGGTACATCTCTTCCGTCGTGGCGGTATGGTAAAGGTTAGAGTAAGACCTGTATATGTCAGGGGGTGCAATGGAGCATCAGATTAGTGGATTCCGACTAAGTTGATCGGAAAAAGGTATTGTGGCCCTACGAGTGGGTAATGCAACAGTGTGGATCCAGCAAAGTTATGCAGTCATGTTGCGTTCAGGGTGTAGTGATTGAAATGGTGATCGTATTTGGAAACAGGCCTAGCATGGGATTCCGGATCTTGGAATCGGGCTCTAAGGCTTATTTTGCTTGAATAAAAGGGAATATCTTTCAGAAATTATCGAGCTAATGTGCTCAACTGAGTTGTGATAGCACGGGAAGGTGCATGAGGTGCTAAACAGTGATTTCAGACTACTCCAGCATAGTTCTCAGCACGTTCGAGGACAAACGTATGTTTAAGTGGGAGAGAATGTAACGACCCGACCGGTCGTTTTGGTATTAGCGCTCCGTTCAGCAGTCGGAGGCCATGAACAGCTTCATTTCAGGTATTATGACTTGTACGCGTGGCCGAAATTTGATTTCGGGAAGTTCGGAGTTGATTTGGGAAGAGAATTCTCATTTCGGAAGATTAAAGTTGAAAGAATGAACTAGGATTGGAAATTTGAGTAAACGCCTCAGAATCGGGATCTGAAGGTTCCAGCAGGTTTCGTGTGATGATTTCGTACTTGGGCATATGCCCGGATTGGTTTGGATAATCCGGGAGCGTTTTGGCGCCTATCGTGGAAGTTAGTATTTTAGAAGGAATTTCATAAGTTTGGTTTGAAGTGCATTTCGGTGTTATCAATGTCCGTTTGGAATTTCGAGACTGGGAGTAGCTCCATATGGTGATTCTGGAGTTGGGAGCGCGATCGGAAGTGAATTTGGAGGTCCGTAGGCCATTTTGAAGCCATTTAACTAAAGATAGGAATTTAAAGGTTTTTGGGAAGTTTGACCGGAGGTTGACTTTTGATATCGGGGTCGGAATCCAATTCCAGAAGTGGAGTAGGTCTTGTAATGTCAAATATGACTTGTGTGCAAAATTTGAGGTCAATCGGACATGATTTGTAAGTTTAAACATCGGAAATATAAATTGAAAGTTCAAAGTTCATAAAGCTTGAATCGGGGTGTAATTCATGGTTTTAGCATTGGTTTTATGATTTGAGGCCTCGACCAAGTCCGTAATGTGTTTTGGGACTGGTTGGTATGATTGGTTGGGGTCCCGGGGGCCTCGGGTGAATTCCGGGTGGTTTAACGGATCAAAAAATGGATTTTGAGAAAGGCTGAGTTGCTGGTTGCTGGCATTTTCGCTTCTGCGGAAAGGGGACCGCAAAAGCGGCCCCGCAAAAGCGGTAAAGGGAGCCGCAGAAGCGGGTTTGAGCAAAGGTTCGTGAACCGCAGAAGCGGGACCGCATCTGCGGAAGAGGAGTCGCAGGAAGCGAAAATAGGGGAGCCAGGGCTGATCTGCGGAAGCGGCCAAAAATCCGCAAAAGCGGAACCGCATGTGCGGTTGGCTGTCGAGAAGCGGAAAGTGGGTTGGAGCCCAGAATCGCAGAAGCGAAGTTTCTTCCGCAAAAGCGAAAACGCATAGGCAGTTATATTTCCGCAGAAGCGGAAGTACCTGAAGGCAGTGACCTTCATTTATTCGGGCTCAATGTCATTTTTGCTCATTTTCACTTATTTGGGCGATTTTTGGAGAGCTTCAAGGAGGGTTTTCACCATCAATGCTAAGGTAAGTTACTCCTACTTATTTCCAAGTTAAATGCAAGATTATACATGGAATTAGGCATGAAAATTAGTATAAAAATTGGGGTTTTGGAGAAAAACCTAGAAAATGATATTCTTGGAATTTAGCCGCGATTTTGAGTATGGAATTAAGAGAAATCATATATTTGGGTTCCTAAGGTCATGGGTAACCTTTATCTTCGAGAAATTTTGGATTCCGGGCACGTGGGCCCGAGGGCATTTTTGGTCATTTCACTAAGCGAGTTGGGAATTCGTATAATCTGAATTGTTAATAAGTATTTGAGTATAAAGGTCATGGGTAACCTTTATCTTCGAGAAATTTTGGATTCCGGGCACGTGGGCCCGAGGGCATTTTGGTCATTTCACTAAGCGGAGTTGGGAATTCGTATAATCTGAATTGTTAATAAGTATTTGAGTATATTCTCATTAGTTTGTCGTTAATTGGCTAGTTTTGATGTGTTGTGCGTTGGTTCAAGCCTTCGGAAGGATGTGGAATGCCGGTTGCAAGTCTTCGGAGCGAGGTGAGTCTCCTTCCTAATCTTGTGAGGGGAATTTACCCCATATGTGAGTTAAATTGGTTATGTGCTCCTATTTGTGGGGGGCTACATACGCACGAGGTGACGAGAGTCCGTGCGTAGCTACTATTATGCTATTGTCCGGGTAGTCTAGGACCCAAAAGCATGTTATATGTGGATTAATTGTGAAATCATTGATAGCTTGAATTGCTTAAATCACATTAAATTAATAATTGGACTTTCTAAAAGACTTAAACTTCGTTTTCTCAAATTATTAAAGAGAATTGGCCTTCCTTGGATAATTGCTTTCTGTGGACTTCATGACTGACTGTTTGTCTGTGTGTGTTTATTTTGGAACGGGCCGAACGCCTCGGCAGATTAATAGTGCATCTATAGGCGCGCCGTCGACCCTCGGCAAGTGCACATTTATTTCTGTTGGATCGGGCCGATGCCTCGGTATGATTTGCGCATGCTTGTATTGCTGCCTGGAACTTAATTAGATTGTTGTTGCCTTTCATGGCTTAAAGATATTCGGAATATATTTATAAAGGGAAATTCTGGGAAATTTCCTACAAAGGAATTAATTGATTATCTGTTTCTTTCTATTTGGACTAAAATCATGTTTATAGAATAAATCCACTGGTTAGTATATATACATATTAAGGATGAATCATTATTGGACCATTAGAAAGTGTCAGAGTTGACCATCTCGTCTCTACCCCTTCGGGATTAGGCGGGATACTCACTGAGTACACGTTGATTACGTACTCGTACTACACTTCTGTGCATTTTTGTTGCACAGGTACATGATACTTTAGCGGCCTACTGGGCGCAGCAGCACGGACGATTCGGGGACTAGGTGAGTTGCAGTATGCAAGGCGGCCCGTAGCTTTTAAAGTCCCTTCCTAGTAGTTGTATTTCCTTTCTGTCCATTGTATTCCGGACGGATGTTGTGTTGTATTTTATATTCTTATCAGTAGATGCTCATGCACTTGTGACACCGGGTTTCTGGGATGGTTTCAGTAAAACTTTGTACTAACTGTTATTATTTAAATCTGAATCCATGAAGTGATCTTATAATTATGAAAAATGGAAGGAAGAACCTTTGATTTTCAAAAGTATTAAAAGAGGAATTAATTGGTAATTTAGTTGGCTAGCCTGACAGCGGTGTCCGGCGCCATCACGACCCATAGTGGATTTTGGTCGTGATAACATGGTATCAAAGCACTAGGTTCCCGTCGGTCTCACGAGTCATGAGCAAGTCTAGTAGAGTCTCGCGGATCGGTACGGAGACGTCTGTACTTATCCTCGAGAGGCTGCAGGACTGTTAGGAGTACTTCCCTTCCTGATTTCCTTATCGTGCGGTTCGATTCCTTCGAGGCTTATGCTTTTGATTCCTTTCCACTCAATCTTACGCGACGCGAGCGCTTGTTATAAATCGAAATTGAAGGATTGTAATGGCACCACAAGTGTGGTGCGGGATGATTTACCCGGTATAGTTGATTGGACTATTATAGTCACATTACGGAGGGATATTCCATTTGTTTTAGCTCCGTAACAGAACTTCTGAGAGCCTTGAGGCTAGGCACAGGTGGCCATGATGCTTATGAGCGATTATTCCGCAGTGTTGTTGTGATGGTAAGGTGTTTGCCCACGTGTCGGGGCAGTGAATGAATTGAAGGGAGGTTTACTTAGTGTGTAATCAAAGGGATTCAGTATTTTATTCCCGGCAGGGGAAGGTCAAGCGAGCTAAGGATGGTCAGACGTGAACTAGTGGAAGTAATGAAACGTGGTAATTGCAAGCGTGAAGGAGATCTCTTCTTGAGGTGATGTTGTCCTAATTGGGCGTATTAAGTTTATCGATGTTATGATCTTCTATGATTCGCCCTTGGGGCATGATATTGTGAAATAGTATCAGGGATGCAACTATCAAATATCGCAGGGTGCGGTGGTTTTGGATTGAACCAGTGTTTCAAATGTTGACGATTCGATAAAGACAACCTTCGGAAAGGTTTGGGATTAATAACAAATTGTGGATTCAAGTTCTATGAAGGTAAATTTTATTAAGGCAATGACTGAGCAACAAAAGATGAGGAAGGCACGTGGGAAGTGTCAGGAGGAGTTTTAAAATTCAAAAAGGCCAAGTTTGGGAGGCGTAGGTCGACCAATTAATTAAAGGAGTGAGTTTGCCCAAAGTGGGAGAGTGGCGGAGCCGTATAGGGCCTAGTAGTAGGATGACTACACACCTAAGGATAGCTTGGAAGGATCTGAGATTTTAGCGACGGGCAATGGAAGTCGGTAGACTAATTCGAAGCATGGTGTTGTTATGCGGCAGGAGATTGGATATGACAGAAAGGAGCTGCTTGAGATGAAGAAAGAAGTAGCATGATTTCGAAGTGAAAGGATGTTGTCGCACAGTTAATGGATGTCCACGAGGGGTGGATGGACTCGTGCAGCTGAAGAGTGAGCTCAAACTCAGGAAGGGTTATTGGTGTCGTAGTGGTTGTAACCCATTCAGCGGCGTTGGAAGATGCCGGGGAGTGGTTTCTACAGGTGGGGTATTCCTGTGAGCAGGTTAGCAGTCGCGTGGTTAGCGAGGCTTCTGCGAAGAGTTCTACTGGATATGCAGCGACGGGAACTGTTGTGTGAATGGTGTTAATGATTTAGAGTATCAAATTGGTTTTCTACGGTAAGATATCGAGAAGGCTGGCGATTGGTTGCACAAGGTTATGTCAACAAGAGATTAAGAATAATGGTGAACTCCAGAGTTTTGTAATGATGGCTTCAAGCTAAGTGGGAGAGCCCCACTGCTTATGATTTGGGTTGCGTGATTAGCTACTTGCGAGGTTTCCAGTTATTAATATCTTGGTGGGTTATCTCAACTACGGGGAAAAGAACATAAGTGGTAATTTGAGCAAATGAATTGTTGGAGGCATGCTATGGTTGGCCTCATTGGCTCATGATTGGACTTGGAGGAAGGTTCAGGATTTATACCTTGTATAGATACAGGCTTCGGAGGAAGTGATTTCGCCGGGTGCCTCGTCGAGAGCGTATTCATGTGCTATGAGATCTATAGAGCTGAGTATATTCGGGACCAAGTCAGGGCGGGTGGCTCTCAGTAACAGTCCTAATGGATTCAAAGTAGGTAAGGTATGGTGCTTGATGATTTCGAGCCTATAAGTACAATTAAGAATCAAGCTTAGAAAGCAGCTTATGAGAAGTGGCACAGAATGTTCCGTGATGGTTGGCTTGTGATGTAGCAATTGGGAAGTACGAAATGGTTCGTAGGAGTTGAGACAGCATGGTCTCGTGATTCAAGGTCACTCGGGATGAGTGTAGATGGAGCATGTTATGTGTTGAAGAGAGTCAGTATTATTTCCAAAGCACTCAAGGATAAATTGGAAGGAAAGGGATCGATTAGCCACAGTTGAATTTGGGCGTGTTGGGATTTTTGATCAGTTCATTCAGCGTTATCGAGTTGGGTGTATGATTTGTAGCGGTATGTGTGAGGCTTGTCGGCCGCCGTAATTGATGTTATTCAGAAGCCTTCTATTGTTATGGTTGTTGTGTGGAAGCAGATTTCGGAAGAGGTTATGGTGGCTTGGGTCACTACTTGCAGATTTGCATATTCTACGGTTATGGGAAATTTACCTGTATGTTGCTATGGTTCTCCTGAAGTGAGTGGAGTGCAAGTTCTTATATGACGAAGTGTTAAAATAGTAATGATTTCGGAGTTATGATGAAAATCGTGTCTATCGTATGTTAGCACGTTGGGTGCAGTGAGTAGCATAGAAATTCGAAGTAAGGATCAAGGTTGCAGTTCAGTGTTGGCAAGGATGTCACGGACTCGGATGAGCAGGGAAAAGGTTGAATGATTAAGTAAATTGGTATTGTTTTCAGCGTCACTTGAGATCGATGTGTTGTGAAAAGGCCTTGTATCCTGGTTAAGGATTCTTGATCACTTTTCAGCGTTAGCGCGACCGATGGTTGGAATGAGCAGACCCGTTGTTTATTTCGGAAGATTGTAAGGGCGTGTCCCACGGGGAGATTGTATAAGTGTGACATGTAGTCACTTGATTGGCTAGAGATTTGAACCAAGTAAGGGATGGTGGTAATATCATTAATTAAGAAATTATGCCTGGAGGGCACCTTGTTTATTGGGTTATGAACTGAGGAGGTTGCTCCGATTATGATGGTTGTTCCTATGTGTTATGAGGAAGAGTGAGTTACTATGGACCTTTGAAAGGTTATTAGCCAAGTTGGTGCAATCAGAAATCGGCTTGAGATCAGTAGATTGATTTATATGTGAACAGGACTTTATATCAGGCCAGTTGTGTATGTTTCAGTGAGCATTCCTTATGGAGGAACAGACAGGGTATTAGTTTTGTCATCAGCTATTACAGGTAATGGGGTATTGCGCCGTATGAGTTGTGAGACGGCTTGGTAAATTCTTATGTGTTAAGGTTCCGCGTGGTAATGATGTTATGTGAGCGGAATGGCTCTTGAGGTTCAGACCTTGTACCGCACCTTAGTTGTGCTTGAGTTTTGTAGCCTATAGCGCTATGTGTTTTCTCAGGGATGGCGTTATGCACTTAGCGTGCTTACGATCGAAACTCGATATTCTCATTGTAATGAGCAGACCTAGCTCAAAGTGCAATCTCCATAGGTGAGATTATGTGTGGATCGGATAGCACGCCGCCATGGGTATGTTATTTAGATCGGGTTGCGCGCCGCAACAGTGTGATGTCGAGTCTAGTTTTTTTTTATATGCTATTTCTTTATGTGTTTCGTTTCCTATCTTCTAAGGAAAGTCCGTATTAGTGCGGGGTTTAGATAATTCCTTCCAGAATTTGATTTCCTGTTTGTGTTGTGTTCGGATTGGTGGCCTATTGGCGCATGGTAGCATCGTATGAGATTTTAATAATTTCTTGGGTGGCTTATTGCCTGAGCAATTGTGTCGGATGGGACGAGATCCCTTGATCTAGGATTCTGTGCGATCCAGCTATATGAGGTATGTTATAGAGATAAGACCATTATTGGGTTCAGGATGAGGTGAAGGCCTTGTCAAGAGTGTAGGCCTAATGTTTTGTTGACTCGGCGATTGATTATGAATGTTGGTACATCTCTTCCGTCGTGGCGGTATGGTAAAGGTTAGAGTAAGACCTGTATATGTCAGGGGGTGCAATGGAGCATCAGATTAGTGGGATTCCGACTAAGTTGATCGGAAAAAGGGTATTGTGGCCCTACGAGTGGGTAATGCAAAGTGTGGATCCAGCAAAGTTATGCAGTCATGTTGCGTTCAGGGTGTAGTGATTGAAATGGTGATCGTATGTTGGAAACAGGCCTAGCATGGGATTCCGGATCTTGGAATCGGGCTCTAAGGCTTATTTGCTTGAATAAAAGGGAATATCTTCAGAAATTATCGAGCTAATGTGCTCAACTGAGTTGTGATAGCACGGGAAGGTGCATGAGGTGCTAAACAGTGATTTCAGACTACTCCAGCATAGTTCTCAGCACGTTCGAGGACAAACGTATGTTTAAGTGGGAGAGAATGTAACGACCCGACCGGTCGTTTTGAGTATTAGCGCTCCGTTCAGCAGTCTGAGGCCATGAACAGCTTCATTTCAGGTATTATGACTTGTACGCGTGGCCGAAATTTGATTTCGGGAAGTTCGGAGTTGATTTGGGAAGAGAATTCTCATTTCGGAAGATTAAAGTTGAAAGAATGAACTAGGATTGGAAATTTGAGTAAACGCCTCAGAATCGGGATCTGAAGGTTCCAGCAGGTTCGTGTGATGATTTCGTACTTGGGCATATGCCCGGATTGGGTTTTGGATAATCCGGGAGCGTTTTGGCGCCTATCGTGGAAGTTAGTATTTTAGAAGGAATTTCATAAGTTTGGTTTGAAGTGCATTTCGGTGTTATCAATGTCCGTTTGGAATTTCGAGACTGGGAGTAGCTCCATATGGTGATTCTGGAGTTGGGAGCGCGATCGGAAGTGAATTTGGAGGTCCGTAGGCCATTTTGAAGCCATTTAACTAAAGATAGGAATTTAAAGGTTTTTGGGAAGTTTGACCGGAGGTTGACTTTTTGATATCGGGGTCGGAATCCAATTCCAGAAGTTGGAGTAGGTCTGTAATGTCAAATATGACTTGTGTGCAAAATTTGAGGTCAATCGGACATGATTTGATAAGTTTAAACATCGGAAATATAAATTGGAAAGTTCAAAGTTCATAAAGCTTGAATCGGGGTGTAATTCATGGTTTTAGCATTGGTTGTTATGATTTGAGGCCTCGACCAAGTCCGTAATGTGTTTTGGGACTGGTTGGTATGATTGGTTGGGGTCCCGGGGGCCTCGGGTGAATTCCGGGTGGTTAACGGATCAAAAAATGGATTTTGAGAAAGGCTGAGTTGCTGGTTGCTGGCATTTTCGCTTCTGCGGAAAGGGGACCGCAAAAGCGGCCCCGCAAAAGCGGTAAAGGGAGCCGCAGAAGCGGGTTTGAGCAAAGGTTCGTGAACCGCAGAAGCGGGACCGCATCTGCGGAAGAGGATGTCGCAGAAGCGAAAATAGGGGAGGCCAGGGCTGATCGCGGAAGCGGCCAAAAATCCGCAAAAGCGGAACCGCATGTGCGGTTGGCTGTCGCAGAAGCGGAAAGTGGGTTGGAGCCCAGAATCGCAGAAGCGAAGTTTCTTCCGCAAAAGCGAAAACGCATAGGCAGTTATATTTCCGCAGAAGCGGAAGTACCTGAAGGCAGTGACCTTCATTTATTCGGGCTCAATGTCATTTTTGCTCATTTTTCACTTCATTTGGGCGATTTTTGGAGAGCTTCAAGGAGGGTTTTCACCATCAATGCTAAGGTAAGTTACTCCTACTTATTTCCAAGTTAAATGCAAGATTATACCATGGAATTAGGCATGAAAATTAGTATAAAAATTGGGTTTTGGAGAAAACCTAGAAAATGATATTCTTGGAATTTAGCCGCGATTTTGAGTATGGAATTAAGAGAAAATCATATATTTGGGTTCCTAAGGTCATGGGTAACCTTTATCTTCGAGAAATTTTGGATTCCGGGCACGTGGGCCCGAGGGCATTTTGGTCATTTCACTAAGCGGAGTTGGGAATTCGTATAATCTGAATTGTTAATAAGTATTTGAGTATATTCTCATTAGATTGTCGTTAATTGGCTAGTTTTG
>NC_031998.1:3775920-3854138 GCF_001879085.1 Nicotiana attenuata
TAAAGGGAAATTCTGGGAAATTTCCTATAAAGGATTAATTGATTATCTGTTCTTTCTATTTGGACTAAAATCATGTTTATAGATAAATCACTGGTTAGTATATATATATTAAGGATGAATCATTATTGGACCATTAGAAAGTGTCAGAGTTGACCATCTCGTCTCTACCCCTTCGGGATTAGGCGGGATACTCACTGAGTACACGTTGATTACGTACTCATACTACACTTCTGTGCATTTTTGTTGCACAGGTACATGATACTTTAGCGGCCTACTGGGCGCAGCAGCACGGACGATTCGGGGACTAGGTGAGTTGCAGTATGCAAGGCGGCCTGTATCTTTAAAGTCCCTTCCTAGTAGTTGTATTTCCTTTCTGTCCATTGTATTCCGGACGGATGTTGTGTTGTATTTTATATTCTTATCAGTAGATGCTCATGCACTTGTGAGACCGGGTTTCTGGGATGGTTTCAGTAAAACTTTGTACTAACTGTTATTATTTAAATCTGAATCCATGAAGTGATCTTATAATTATGAAAAATGGAAGGAAGAACCTTAGATTTTCAAAAGTATTAAAAGAGGAATTAATTGGTAATTTAGTTGGCTAGCCTGACAGCGGTGTCCGGCGCCATCACGACCCGTACTGGATTTGGGTCGTGACAGTTACTTTGTTCAATTGCCTGTAGTCAATGCACATCCTCATGGTGCCATCCTTCTTTTTCACAAATAGAACCGGTGCACCCCATGGTGACACACTCGGCCGAATGAACCCCTTATCGAGGAGTTCCTGAAGCTGATCCTTTAATTCCTTTAACTCTGCTGGTGCCATACGGTATGGCGGAATGGAAATGGGCTGAGTGCCTGGCACCAGGTCAATACCAAAATCAATATCCCTGTCCGGTGGCATGCCCGGCAGGTCTTCAGGAAACACATCTGGAAACTCCCTCACAACCGGGACATAATCAATGCTAGGAGTCTCGCCTCCAACATCCCTCAGAAAAGCCAAATATGAAAGACAACCCTTCCCAACCATACGTTGGGCTTTTAGGAAAGAAATCACCCTGCTAGGAACATAGTCAGTCACGCCACGCGACTCGATCCTCGAAATACCCGGTATAGCCAAAGTGACTGTCTTAGCATGACAGTCTAGAATAGCATGACACGGGGATAACCAGTCCATGACCAAAATAACATCAAAATCTACCATGCTCAATAGCAACAGATCAACTCGGGTCTCCAGACCCCCGATAGTAACCAAACATGACCGGTATACATGGTCCACAATAACAGTATCACCCACCGGGGTAGATACATGGATAGGTAAAGCAAGACACCCTCGGGTCGTACCCAAATGATGAACAAAATATGAAGACACATAGGAATAGGTGGAACCGGGATCAAATAAGACTGAGGCATCCCTATGGCAGACTGAAATAATACCTGTGATAACAGCATCCGAAGCAATAGCATCTGTCCTACCCTGAAGGCATAAAAGCGGGCCTGACCACCGCCTGATCGACCTGCACCCCTGGGGCGGCCCCTGGCTTCCTGACCCTCACCTCTAGCTGGCAGGGCGGGTGCTGAAGAAACTGGACCAGAAGATGAGGGCTGATCCCTCTGCTGAGATGAGCTAGCAGCACAACGCGGACACTTCCTCCGCATATGCCCAAACTCTCCACACTCATAGCAACTCCCGGGTACTGGGAACTAGGACTGAAGGGAACCCCTCACGCCAGAGTGACTAGCTGATGCACTCGGCCTGGAAGAACCCTGAGCAGACGGAGCACGAGACGAACTCTGTGCTGGAAGAGCGTTGAGAGATGGCTGACTCTGCTGAGAACCCTGATAACCACGACCAGAAAATCCACCTCGATACTCGGGTCGAGCTGACTGAGCAGGCCTGAAAGAACGACCCCGACCCTGCTGGAACTGGCCCCTCGAAGGAGCGCCACTGTAACTACCAGAACCTCGAGGCCTCTTGGCCTCCCTCTCATCTCGATCCTGACGGCGAACCGCCTCAATCTCTCGAGCTATATCAACCACCTCCTCAAATGTGGCACCCAGCACTCTCTCCCTAGTCATAAGAACACGAAGAGGGTAGTTGAGACCATCCACAAACCTTCGAATACGCTCACGATCTGTCGGAACCAACCAAACTGCATGCCGAGACAACTCAGAAAATCTCATCTCATACTGGGACACTGTCATCTCTCCCTGTCGTAGCCCCTCAAACTGTCTGCGCAGCTCCTCTCTGCGGGACTGCGGTACATACTTCTCCAAGAAGAGAGTGGAGAACTTCTGCCAAGTCAAAGGTGCTACACCAACCGGCCTACGCCGCTCATACGCCTCCCACCAAGTGAAGGCAGCCCCAGTAAACTGAAATATAGTGAAAGCCACACCGCTGGACTCAAGAATCCCCGCTGTACGAAGCATGCACTGACATCTTTCGAGAAAACCCTGGGCATCCTCGCCCTTAGCTCCACTAAATGTCGGAGGCTGGAGTCTACCAAACCTCTCGAGGCGACGCTGCTCGTCCTCGGGCATAACTGGAACCCTGTACTCCTGAACTGGTACCACTGGCTGAATTGGAGGTGCCTCTGGAGTCTCTAACCCCTGCACTACCTGCTCAGGTGTGCGAGCAGCGGGGGTCTGATTGCCTCCCCCGGCCTGTGAAGTAGCTGCTGCTACCGTGGTGGCTGAAACCACCTGAGCCAGGCCCGTACAAACTGTCAATATCTGGGTCAATGTCTCCTGGAGGCCAGGAATCACTATGGGCACAGCCGGTGCCTGAGCTGGTACTGCTGGAGCCTGATCCGGAACTGGGACAGTTGGTGGAGCAATAGATGCTGCCCTTGCTGCTCTACCTCAGCCACGACCACGACCGCATCCACGGCCTCTGGTGGTCTCAGTAGGTGGCACCGGTGGTCGTCCGTCACGTCTGGTAGCTCGTGTCCTCACCATCTGTGAGAGAATAGAATAAAGAGAAGTTTAGTATTCGGATCAACAAGTTCGCACGACAAGAATTTCAAGAATGTGGAATTTTCCTAAAGGTTCTGCAGCCTCTTGAGGAGAAATACAGGCTTCCCCGTACCGCTCCGCGAGACTTTACTAAACCGGCTCATGACTCGCGAAACCTAGTAACCTAAGCCCTGATACCAACTTGTCACGACCACAAATCCCGGTCGTGATGGCGCCCAACACAATGCTAGGCAAGCCCGACCAAATCAACACTCTCAAGTCCTTGCTTAGAATTCATTACCAATTAACTGGGTTTTTAAATATCAAATTAACATAATTATAAATCTGAAACAGCAGATAAAATGTGCGGAAATCAAGAAATATCACTACAAATCCCACCGATCTGGTGTCACGAGTCAAGAGCCTCTAATACAAGTCTGAGTAACAGCCTATACAAAGGATAGACTAAAATGCTGAAAGTAAAGAGGATAGGGGAGAAATCGGGTCCTGCGGACGCCATGCAGCTACCTCGATGACTCCGGTGATAATCTGAATAGCAGCAGAAAGCTCAAACTATGCCTCCGGAATACCTGTATCTGCACACATGTGCAGGGAGTAATGTGAGTACTCCGACTCAGTGAGTAATAGCAATAAATAATGACTGACGGAAAGAAAACTCGTAAAAACACTACACAGTTCTATATTAAAGCAGTAAGAACATTTAAACAGCAGCTAAATGAAGAAGTCAGGTAAATATCCCTTAAACCAGTACTCAACTCATTTACTCCTCACAATAACCGAAAATATGATTATACCACTGCAGCGTGCAGCCCGATCCGATAGTATACTGCTGCGGCGTGCAGCTCGATCCATATATATAGGTACTGCTGCAGCGTGTAGCCCGGTCCAATAATAATAGTCAACTGCGCTCACTGGGGGTGTGTAGACTCCGGAGGGGCTCCTACAGCCCAAGCGCTATACTACTGCAGCGTGCAGTCCGATCCGTATAATATACTGCTGTGGCGTGCAGCCCCATCCATATAATATACTGCTGCGGCGTGCAGCCCGATCCATATATATATATATACACTACTGCGGCGTACAGCCCGATCCGTAATATATCAAATACCCCTCACTATGGGGTCCTCAACCCCTCTCAGTCAATATAGACTTGGCCTCTCGGGCATACTAAGATAAGACAGGGTTCCCAACCCACAAGTTATTCTTATTTGGATTTATCAATTTCTAAAGCCGGTTCATATTATATTTTGCAATTAAGAACATGACTGAGGGTATGATTTTAACAAGTAAAGTGAGGTCAACCAGTACAAATGCCCCTAAGGGTTCTACAGGTCGGCACAAGGCCCCAAACATGGCAACTAGCCCAGACTACAATGATGTTAATTAAGTCTCAGTCAAAAATACAGTAGAATCATCAATCGGGATGGACCAAGTCCGAATCCCCAGCAGTAACGGACCCCACGCTCATCATGCAGCCTGTTTCTCACCTCAACATAGCACTACGTCGTGCAAATCCGGGGTTTCAAACCCTCAAAACATCATTTATAACCATTACTCACCTCAAGCCGGCCAAAATCCTAGCTCGCTATGCCCTTTCCTCGCAAATCAACCTCCTCGAGCGTCGAATCTGATCAAAACCACAAGGAATACGTTACAATAGTCTAAGGGAACACAACCCAATCGAAAAGACCCGAAAAATATCGAAAATCACGAAATTGGCAAAACTCGAGCCCCGGGCCCACTTCTCGAAAAATCAGAAAATTAACATCACCGGATTCCTCATCTCGCCACGAGTCTATACATATCAAAAACTCCAAAATCCGAGCTCAAATGCTCCCTCAAACCCCAAATTTTCATTCAAAAAGTCAAGCCCTAATTCTTCCCTTTTTAATCAAATTTCCATGAATTTAAGTGTTGAATCCACAATTAAATGATGTTTCTAGGTCATAAGACTCACCTCCAATCAAATCCCAGTCGAAAACCTCTTTAATCCTCGTCAAAAGCTCTCAAGGTTACTCAAAAATGGTGGAATTAGACTTAAGCTCGCGGAACAAAATGAGCATTAAAAACCCTTTTGATAACAGGGATTTTCGCATCTGCGGTCCCATTTCCACATCTGCGACTACCGCTTCTGCGGTTAAAATTCCCCTTCTGCGGATCCTCATTAAACCAAAGTCCGCTTCTGCGGTCCCCAATCCGCATATGCCGACACCGCTTCTGCGGATACATGTCCGCTTCTACGGAAGCACCAACACCTCAACTTTTTGCACCTGCGACCATTCCACCGCATCTGCGGCCTCCCAGATACGGTTACTCTTCCGCAGTTGCGGATTCTTCCATCCCAGCCATTTGGCCGAACCTGCGATCTACCTCTCGCATCTGCAGAACCGCATATGCGGCCCTTCTTCCACAAATGCGGAAACACCAGATACCAGCAAGAACCTGCAATCTCTCAACACCAAATTTCATCCCGTTAGCCATCCGACATCACCCCGAGACCCCCGGGACCTCAACCAAAAGTGCCAACCCATCCTACAACATCATTCAAACTTGTTCCAATCATCAAAACACAACAAATAACACCAAAACCATCAAATTACATCGGATTCAAGCCTAAGTTCTTCTAAAACTTCCGAATTACGCATTTGATCAAAAACCCGACCAAAACACCTCCGAATGATCTGAAATTTTGCACACACATCCAAAATCACCTTATGAAGCTACAACAACTCTCAGAATTCCATTCCGACCCTCGAATCAAAATCTCACCTACCAACCGGAATTCGTCAAAATACCAAGTTCGCCAATTCAAGCATTATTCTACACCGGACCTCCAAAATCAATTCCGATCACACTCCTAAGTCACAAATCATCCCCCAAAGCTAACCAAATCACCAGAAATCACATCCGAGCGCTCTAACTCATAGGTCAACATCCGGTTGACTTTTCCAAATCAAGCATTCCTTAAAGTGACTAAGTGTCTCATTTCCATCTAAAACCAATCCAATTCAACTCGTTCATCCAAGACTCTTATAATACAACATAAGGAAGTAGAAAATGAGGAAAACGGGGCGGTAACTCACGTGACGATGGGCCGGGTCGTCACAAATATACTATCCTACTTTTCTCTCTTACTGTTCATCAGAATTGTCCTTTACATTTATTGTTCTTACTTTATTGCTCTAAATCTATCTCGAGGTCACTATTGCTGAGTCACATTGGTTTGATTCACTTGTTTCTTTCATTTCTACTTCTTATTTCTTGATTATTAATCAGTATTGAACTAAATCATATATCTTTAAATCCAAAAATTATTAATTGTTACTCGTATTTTCGTGGTAAACAGCTTGGCGCCAACCGTAGGGCTAAAGATAATAGTGACTTTTTCATTACTGATTCTCATTACACACATTGTTTTTACACTTTTTCTTGTCAAGATTTTTTGATTCTCAGGCTGAAACATATCTAGCTCACAAAACGTACCCATTCATGACAACGAAGGTCTTGGGGAAAACAACAACACAAGGGTCGGTGTACTACCGATAGACCTAGGGGAAATGCCAAATATGGAACCAGTTGATATTACATTGCACATTACTTTGAATGTAGATCTAGGTGCAGACCCGAGAGGGAGTATACGTAGGGAAGCCCGACCAGGGGACCAAGGAACACCAGGAATAGGAGATGGGGGAGTTAGCCTCCAAGTGATATTCGAGATGTTGCAAGCTCGCCATCGCTCAGCTTCAGAGTCAGAATAAAACTCTAAATACCGCCGAACCAGTAAACTCTCGACGTACTGAACCGGTGCTGGAAAGGCCAGATGAAGGCGGCTCGGGGACTGACCCCACAATTATGAGAATGCTCGAAGAGCTCACCAGGAGGATCGAGTCCGAAGAAAAGAAAATTGAAGACATTGATAAGAAGGTGGAGACTTATAACTCCCGTGTTGACCAAATACCGAGGGCACCTCCAGTCTTGAAAGGTTTCAACGCCAAAAAGTTCATACAAAAACCATTCCCTCGGAGCGCAGCTCCGATGCCCATTCCTAAGAAATTTTGCATGCCCGATATACCCAAATATAACGGAACAACCGACCCCAAGGAGCATATTACTTCATACGCTTGCGGGATCAAAGGAAATGATTTGAATGACAATGAGATCGAATCAGTCTTGTTGAAAAAGTTTGGAGAAATGTTGTCGAAAGGAGTTATGATTTGGTATCACAACTTAGCTCCTAAATTTATTGACTCGTGTGCTATGTTAGCAGATGCCTTTGTGAAAGCACACGCCGGGTCCATAAAGGTGGCCACGAGAAAATTGAACGTCTTCAAAATAAAATAAAGGAACGACGAGATGTTAATGGAGTTCGTGTCCAAGTTTCAGATGGAAAGAATGGAATTACCGTCGGTCTCAGTTCACTGGCAGTACAGTCCTTTATTCAGGGTTTGACTGAAAGGAGTTCAATTGCGTCTCAACAGTTAAAGCAGAACCTGATCGAGTATCCAGCTGTGACGTGGTCGGATGTGCACAACCATTATTAGTCAAAAATCAGGGTCGAGGACGACCAGTTGGGAGCCCCTCGGGTTTCGTTCATCCAAACAGATTCGCAGTCAATCCCCTGAGAGATACAGACAGGGAATGGAGATTGATTAGGGAACGAAATCAGTCGTATATCGATCATAGAAACAACGATTCAGGTCGGAGCGCTCCTCGGAACGATCGGAGAAATGATCGAGGGTAAAGTTCTCGAGGACTCATGAGTAAGAGCAGGTTCGATACCCGTACTAACCCCGCGGAGGCACCCCGATTGTCAGAATACAACTTCAACATAGATGCATTAGGGATCGTGTCAGCTATTGGAAGAATCAAAGACATCAAATGCCCCAGGCCTATACAAACTGATCGTTCTCAAAGGAACCCAAACTTGACCAATATGCAGCTAGTACTTCTTGCATATTCTTGATGCCATCTAGAAAATTCTTTTACATCATCAATAAATAAAAAAAGTAAGATAGTAAAATCACAATGAATTATGAGTAGGAAACCAACTTTATAGTTTGGCAGCTTAAAAATGACAACAGTTATAAAACATAAGGCACATTAAGAACTCCCTACCTCGCTCTTGGGGTGACTCGAACTCACAACCTCTTTGTTGGAAGTGAAGGGTGCTCGCCACTAGAGCAACCACTCTTGTCAGATACAAATGATTACTTGGATGTATATTTCAAAAACTTCACAGCATATCCCTAAAACTAGCCAACATTTTTGAAGGACAAACCAAGAACAAATGATTGCAGCAGTAATAGGGTAAGAAAAAGCAATCAAAACTTGGTGAAACAACAACAACGACGACCCCGTAAAGTCCCACAAGTGGGGTCTGAGGAGGATAGTGTGTACGCAGACCTTACCCCGAAGGGGTAGAGAAGCTGTTTCCGATAGACCCTCAGCTCGAGAAACGCTTGGTGAAAGAAATCCATAAAAGAAACAGCATGACAATAAGCGACATAAACTTGAAGTAAACAAGAGGAGATATCTTTCACCAGGTAGAAAAAGGAAAACTTCAAGTGCAAAGACAAACTTTGGATAGTAATTAGAAGGTAACCATTAGCTTAGGATTTAAATAGCAGACAGTAATGGATCGACAAGTTATTGCCCCAAAATATGAACGGAAACTTAGTTGCAGACAAACAACATAACTTCAGCACCTTAAGTTCCAGTTTAGTTATCTCTCAGCCACTAATATAGACCTGTGTGGTTCCATTGCTTGCATGCAGACTAAGTTTCCCAGTAAAATTCAGGTCTGATTCATAATTCTGTCGGGGTTTTCTCCTTCCTGTTAAACTAAGAAGCCAAAGCTGCATTAGCTTTCTTACTTCCCGATAGGGATTACAATGAAAAATTAGTTAAACTTCAACAAACAAAGTAATCCATGTGAGCACCTTCTTTAGTGAGGGGAACTCCTGGAGCAAGCATCCTCCTCACAATACAACAACAACAACAACAACATACTCAGTATAATCCCACATAGTGTGTAGGAGGAGGATAGTGTGTACGCAGACCTTACCCCTACCTTGTGAAGATAGAAAGGCTAATTCTCCTCACTATCTCCCTCCAGTGTTCCATTTAGAAAAGAAACTATTCTAATTGGCGGAAGGTTGGTGGAGAATTAAAATACCTTAAAGTTTCATTGGCACCAAATAAAAATAACATAGGCAAAGAAGTATGTCCTTGAACACATGATGAATCATGATATACTATTTTCTCAAAATGATTTTTTCTAAAATTTTCATAGTATAAAAACATTATCAAGATTCAGGAATATGAATAGAAATCACAAAAAAATTAGAGCAAGCTTTCTTAAGAGATGATCACAGAATAAACACACTGTTACTAAGACATGAACAACAATTAACAACTCCTTGAATGCTGACAGGTACAATCCTGACCTCGTCTATCAGCTATAAACCAGTTTCAAACATAAAGTAACAGCTGTTTAGTATGTTGCAATCAATGCAAACGAGAGGGGACAAAGATTATTGATAAGAAAAGACAACTGAAGCATGCGGAGAGGATCTTGGAAAGCTAAGGAACTATTGTGTCATTTTCACATAACCCGGAGACACATCACTCCCTTCAAATATGGCGTCAATAACGAACTTTTCGAGCACATTTGCATGCTTGAGAAAATATTTCACCAATGGAAGAAGAGACTCATTTTCACTAAGTGGTCCATGAAAGTTAATGATCTCGATGGTCTTCAGATGTGGAAATGAGCAGTTAAAATTACATGTTTCAAACTTCCTGCTCTGTTCATCCTCATTTGTGTACCTTGACAGCAGGTTCTGCATGAAAGGAATCTGTTATATTAGCCACTTATTCTCCTTAGAATCTTAGATGGAATTAGCAAGCCAAGGAGTTGATTGTGGATAGAATTAAAAATGTGATGAATTATTAAATTCATGGAGCATGTCAAGTGCTTGAAAAATGTTACAAAGTGGTATACAGAAACAACAAAAAAAAAAGTTTTAAAGCTTCATTGAAGTTAATCTTGTATCACCTCGGTGAAGGTGAGTACTATCCCTTGTTAAAAAACTTTTTCCTACAGCTACAAAAAAAGTTAGACTATCGAATTGAGTTACTCATAGAATCAATTTAGACAGTAACAACATGAAATTTCTGCCAAAGCAACTTGAGAAAAATAAATTGAGAGAAAAAGAGTTCCGCTAAATGTCTTACACAAAAATGAAATAATAAGCACGCTTTCAACATTAAAAAGCAGATTTTGAAATCCATGCAAAGCAGCATTAGTTGAAATTTCCAGAATTTGAACTACCAATTCCCTAGAGCAATTTCATTGAACATATTGAGAAATACTCACCTCGATGGACAAGCATTATTGTAAAATAGTGCAACACTGATCTAAGATGGGTAGTAAAACTAGGCGCGGATGGCGGTTGTGGACATGGACAATGTTGACCAGGTGACATGGTGAGAACTCTTTCGGTGATATTATTATGGCATATGCAGTCCCACTATGCCATGGACAAACTAAATCACTGAAGCATTTGCACTTTCCTATGTGCTTACAAGGTGTCTTGAATATTGAATTAGAAATATTTGGGTGGAAGCTGACTCTTACTTATCGTGAATGTGAGTTGCAAAATCTTCTTGGCGTTATGACCCTATTATTGAAGAGATTCAAGAGTTGATTCAGAGTGAAGAAGTCAAGATGACACACTGTCACAGAAAAGCCAATGGTGTGGCTGATTCTTTAGCTGGATACAGTCACCTTTTGGACACAGAGAATACGTCAGCTTTAACTCATTACCAAGAGAAGCTAGAGGGCAGTTAAGGGTTGACAAGTGGCAGCTCCTTTCCTCCAAAATCCGGGAAAAAAAACTAAAGCTTACCTCTTTTCCTAAAGTACTTAAGATTAAGGTGGTCTAAATTAAAAGAATCATGATTATTTTCCTAAAGTACTTAAGCTTAAAAATAGGTTGATACAAAAATCATTTTCTTCTTCCATCAATAGTTGCTTGATATGGATAACATGAAGTAAGAAAAAAAAGGTTTAACGGAAACTTACTCTTTCTTCATCATCACATCACCAGTCAATGACCAATGTCTCAAGATCCGATGAACTTTGTAGAAAGCTACAAACTCCAGGGAAGTCCAACTGTTCTAAGGCTGCATTAAGTTTTAAGAATTTTCGGCTTGATGGTGGAGGCTGCCACCCTTTCAACTCCAGAATGGACAGGAACTTATAAACAAAATAGGTAAACCATATTATGTCAAATTAAGAAAATATGACATACTTAATAAATGAAATGCAAACTCTTGAATAATCCATAAAAACAGCTCGGATTACACGACCGCGTTTTGCCACATCCAATTGTTCATGGTTGGTTTGAAAATTCAAAGATGGACTTTTAAACACTTGGAAAAACCCATTCACATGATTTAAATAGTATGATCAATGTAAATCAATCCAAATTTTACATGTTGTTCTGTCCATTGCAAACTTTTTATTCTCAGCGTTCAGCCAAAATTTTTATTCAAAGGTCTTGCTTCAATCTTCTGCGAGTGTTCAACCAAATGGCCATGAGAATATAATTCTTTATTACCTATGGAAAAGGGCCAAAATTGCCCCTAACCTATTCGCTTTAGTTTAAAAATACCCCTCGTCTACCTATTTTGTTAAAACTGCTCTCACCATTAAAAATCCGGCCCATTTATCCCGGGAAACTAACGGCCCTGTTTTGATTAAGAAAATTTTTTATTACTTATTATATGTCAATTTCCTATTGGCTTAAATTAAACCCCACATCCACTAATTAGCCCACCCCATGACCCAAAACATCCATACCCGACCCATGACCCGCTTTTTAAAATGCCCTAACTTCACCTCTCAACTTCTCCTCTTCCATCCCTACCCTCCCACTCCACATTTTCTCTAATCATCCTTTCCCACTCGGTTTCAACTTTCAGATCTTCACCTTTCAACACCCACGGATCTCCCTCTCCCACTCAGATTTTTCGGTCTTAATTTAATTCTAAATTAATATTTTTTTTGTAAAATCAACTTTCTGAGTGAAATCTGGTATTCTTTGGAATCGAATTGAGAGTTCATTTTCATTTTAAGATTTTATGGTTGAATAAGTTATCTTTCTTCCAATGTTATATTTGTTGTGCCACCATGTAGCTTTTTGGAGTTAATTAAAATCATGTGAGCAAATTAGCTTCACAATTCGTCGGCGGTGATTTGGTTGGAAAACTGTCGGTGGTGATTAAGTTGGGGAAGAAGAATAGGGAAAAGATAGGGTACCAAATAATAAATTAATAAAAACAGAAAAAATATGAAATTTTGACAAATGAAACCTAAATAATGATTAGAACATGAGTTGGGTATGGAATCAGGTGTTTGAGGGGCTAAAAGGGCTTAACGGATTGGAACGATTAATATGGGTCGTGGGTGGGTTATTTACGAATCATATTTAGATTTGGGTTAGAGTGGGATTTTTAATTTTGACTAATAAGCAATTGCCACGTCATAATAAGGGCATGAATGGGCCAGATTTTTAACGGCAAGGGCAATTTTAACAAAATAGGTGGAGAGGGTATTTTTAAACCAAAGCAAATAGGTTAGGGGCAGTTTTGGCCCTTTTCTTAGGTAGTTACACTGTAAATGATACTAAAGTGATGATCCAATAGCAAGTAAAAAGTCCCAAAACAAAAAAGATAGTGATGAGTATGAATAAACCTCGATGCACCAAGGACCCAATTCAAGATTTTTGACATGGGCAACGCTCTGAAGAAGCTCCTTCAAATATCTACACTCCTTATCTAAGTTGTTGTTGGCCCAAGATCAGTTGAAGTTTTGAAGAATTACAAATGAACTCAGTGAAGGACCAGGTCCATCTTAGGAGACACAGTTGTTATGGCCCATGCACATGAGATGCACGTGAAGAAGATAAGTCCTTGGGGATCAAGCAGCATTATCTTCTGAATATCTGACCTGATCGAAAAGATTGCATATGGGATAAGGAGAAGATGTCTCCTTATAAGAAGAGAACACATCCGGATAAGGGTTGGAGTTTGGATTGGTCTAGGACTCAAACTAAATGGAGGATCAGAAATTGAGTTACAATCCAACTCTAATTACTAATCTAATAAATAACTGAGTTGTTCTCTTTTACAGGTATGCACATACGCTGAAGTTAAGCAAAATTGAGAGCAAAAGAGCAAGGCTATTTTGCAAGCAATTTATGTGAGATTGAGTGTACACACCTGCAGCTACTTGAACAAGATAGAAGAACCAGTTCCATTGTGTTTATTCTTATTCTAGTTCAATGTAGTAGGTGATTTAAAACTTATACCTTACTAGCTTTCATAGAAGCAATTGTATTAGGTACTTTAAGTATTCAAGTTAGAGTTAACTTGAAAGTGTCGCAACAGTTGAGGTTGTGTGCCACACTGGGATTAGAGTTAATCCTTAGGTTTACAAGAGTTTTGTAAATGCTGTTTTTGGCTCATTGAGTTTAGTGGATGTTTGGGAAAATCCTACTGAGTAGTAGGTCGTGGTTTTTTCACCTTTTGAGCCAGGTGTTTTCCACGTAAAAATCCTTGTGTTCTTTTATTTTCTGTATTTTAATTCCGCAAACAGTAGTAGTTAGAACACCTAGAAGAACCAGGTTCTTCTAGATCGAAAATTGGGTACCACACAAATTACCCCCTCTTGTGTGGTATTGACGTTTGGAACATCAGTTGCTTTCTACATCATCAAAAGCAAAATTAACCTAAAGGACTGCAGTGACAAGTGAAGCCACATTTCTCTGCCGGATACGTATCTCACTGCAGTATCCAAAAAGTTTCAAAGTTTGAATATAGGGGGCTAATATTTCGAGCTCAAGGTCATTATTCTCGTTCGGATAATCTTCTATTATCATTCTCTCAGCTTCACATAGCTGATTTCCAAATGATGAATTCCCCCAACACCTTCAAGGTTCAAGCGCTCCAAGTTAGGACAACCATATAATACTTTTTCTATGACACCCTCCGTCAATTCCAGGCACCCAAATGAAAGAGAAACGAGACTACTCCAGTTAACACTACCAGAAGGGTTGACTTGGCAGTACCATAAAGCCAAATTCCTCACTGAAGTATTTTTATATGCAAATTGAGGAAGCTCATATCTTTGGCGATTCGTATCGATAATTCCAAGTTCAAAACTTTCAACATTAGCAACTTTAATTGCAAAATGTACCCACAAATCAATATCTTTAGCAAATCGATCCTCGTACCTAAGGCGCCAGACCCTGAATGATCGGATTTTCTGGCAATTCCTCCAATAATAAAGCTCTCTATGGATAGAAGCCAGGTAAAAGAGATTGTCATTTTCGCACAAATGGGGAAGTCAAAATCGAGTGATATTGGGACGGACTTCCAAAGAAACCTCCATCGTCTAGATAATACGCTGCTTCTCAGAACTTCTTTATTGTGCCACCCCGGCAACATTGAGAGGATGTGAATTAGAATTGCGTCGGGCAAATTACTGATTCGGTCTTCTCTAGCCGTGATTTCCCTCTGCATTTCCATGAGTACAACTTTCACTTTGAGGGAGCTTGCTGTTTGAATTTGGAGAGCAAATGGAAGTTGAGGGGGTGCGCCTGGAGTTGGAGGGGCGAATTTCGGGTAATTATTGGGCTTTGACCAGTCGGCCCATTAGGTAAGTGGAGTCAGCTAACTGGGTTTGGTTAAAATTTCATGGGCTAGGTCAGGTTGGACTAAAATTTGGATCATATCACAATCCGCCCAATTCTTACCAACCTTTAATTAATATGTTTTATTTTCTTATAATTACTAAATAAGAGTATTTTTCTTTTGTTATGGTTATATTAACAAAAACAAATCATATCTAAGATATTTTGGTAAAATTACGTAAAAATAACACGGGCTAACCAGCTTTCGGACAAGTCATTCAAAAATAGCTAGCGTTTGCAAAGTCATTAAAAAATAGCTACTATTTTGCTGCAACATAGAGCGGTCCAACATAATATATTGGAGATCGGTGCACCTGTATATGAACTTCCAGCATATTATGCTGGAACTCCAACACATGGAAAGTTCCAGCATAATATACTGAAGATTGGAGCACATGTGTATGAACTTTCAGCATATTATGCTGGACCGGTATATTATATTGGAACTCCAGTATATTATGCTGGATTTCCAGTATACTTATGCTGGAACTCCATTATAACATGTTGGAGTTCCAATATACTTATGCTGGAACTCCAGTATAATATACTGAGTATTTTTCGGATTTTGAACAGTATTTTTGTTCAGATTTATCTTTACATGAAATTGACTAAATTTCGATTGCTATTGAAACTGCGGCTATTTTTGAATGACCACTTGTAAATCTGGCTATTTTTGAATTTCCCCCTCAAATTACTCGTTGATCAATTTGGGCTAGAAATCAACCAAATTTTAACTGGGTTGAGATGGGTTCGGTTAAGATGAGCTGAGTTTAACAAATGAGCGGGTCAATCACCAGTCCAACATTGAACAAATTGGAAGGGTTATTTGTGCTTGGGCTAGATTTGACAGCCCTACGTTTGAGATTAGCAGAACTCCAACATAAAATAATGTTGTCGTAGCTTATTGGCCTGAGATTCTCCATTGACTTCATATGACCGCACTAATCGTGGAAATTTTTTTCAATTTTATCCCAACTTTTAACTATGGTTTAAATTACACCTCAATTGGAGTTCGATCAGGGATAAAGGGGTAAACAAATGCTAACGAAAAGAGTAATATTAGACCAAAAGTCTAACTAGGAAAGTATCTTTTATTTATTGCCCCTACTCATTACATCTTGAAGAAATTTTCTTGAGCTAATAATTTTTCTGGGACTTGTGAACATGAGAATTTTCCAGTATAATAAATATGTTATAAAATATTGGTCATTTGTGTCCAGAATACTCATCTTAAGAACACATTTCTGAGTAAAATTACAGCGAAGGAATAAAACGTATTCTGCTAATGTTACTAAAAGCGCTCCAACTTTTACAACAGGCAGTGATCATACAAAGGATGACATAAGGAAAATTACAGCAAAGGAATAAACCCATAGAAAGGAGCGAGTGTGTGTCCAACTCATGTTAAGGTATCGGGTAACTCTATTTACCAAGGCTTAAGTAGTCTTACTTGCCTTTTTATTTGCCCTATACAAATATCAAGATATATCTACTCTATTTACCTCCAGCCAGATTAAAAGTTGGGATAAAATTGAAAAAGTTCATTGCAGTTATACATCATACTTAACACCTACCCTGGGGTAGAGAGGCTGTTTCCAATAGACCTTCGGCATCTCTCCCTCCAACAACTCCCCACCATGCTTTAGGGTGACTCGAACTCACACCCTCTAGGTTGGAAGTGGAGGGTGTCCACCACTAGAGCAACCCACTCATGTCAGTTTCAAACAAAAAGTAAGAGCTATTAAGTATATTGCAAGCAATACAAACGAGAGGGGCCAAAGATTATCGATAAGAAAAGACAATTGAAGCATGCGGAGAGGATCTTGGAAAGCTTAGTAACTCCTGTGTCATTTCGAAATGATCCAGCATATCACTCTCTTTGAATATGGCGCCAATGACTACCTTTTCAAGCACAGTTGCATGCTTGAGAAAATATTTTATCAATGGCAGCAACGACTTATTTTCACTTAGTGGTCCATGAAAGTTAATGATCTCGATGGTCTTCAGATGTGGAAATGAGCAGTTAAAATTACGTGTTTCAAACCTCTTGATCTGTTCATCCTCATTTGCGTACCTTGACAGTAGGTCCTGCATGAAAGAATCCGCTATATTAGCCAGTTATTCTCCTTAGAATCTTAGGCGGAAGTAGAACGCCAAGGAGTTGATTGTGGATAGAAAAAAGAGGTGACGAATTTTTAGATTCAAGGAACATGTCAAGTGCTTAGAAAATGTTACAAAGTGGTACACACAAACAGCAAAAAATGTTTCAAAGTTTAATTGAAGTTGTTCCTGTATCTCCACGGATGAAGGTGAGTAACATCCCTTGTTAAAAGTCTTTTTCCTACAACTACAAAAAAGTTGTCTGTCGAATTGACTTACTCATAGAATCAATTTTGACAGTGACAACATGAAATTTCGGCAAAAGTAACTCAAGCTGGACTATTTTCTTGAGAAAAATAAAATTGAGAGAACAAAAGAAATCTGCTAAATTTCTTACACAAAAAAGGAACAATAAGCATGTTGCTGCAGATTTAGCAAAAATAAACCATCAACTTTCAACACTAAAAAGCAGATTCTGAAATCCATGCAAAGCAACATTCAATTGAAATTTCCAAAATTTGAACTACCAATTCCCTGAAGCAATTTCATTGAACACATTGAGAAATACTCACCTCGATGGACAAGCATTATTGTAACACTGATCTACGATTGGTAAAACTAAACATGAACGGCAGTTGCGGCCAAGGAAAATGGGGACGAAGTGGCATAGTGAGGAACTCTGTGATATTATTATGGCATATGCAGTCCCACTAGGCCATGGAACAAACAATACGGCTGAAGCATTTGCACTTTCCTATGGGCTTAAATGGTGTCCTGAGCATTGTATTAGAAACATTTGGGTGGAAGCTGACTCTCACTTATCGTGAATGTTGTCGGGAGTTGCAAAACCTTCTTGGCGCTATGAACCTATTATTGAAGAGATTAAAGAGTTTGTTCAAAGTGAAAAAGTCAGGGTGACACACTATCACAGAGAAGCAATGGTGTGGCTGATTCTTCAGCTGGATACAGCCACCTATTGGACGCAGAGAAGAATATTTCAGCTTTAACTCTACCAAGAGAAGTTAGGGGCACTTAAGGGTTGACAAGTGGCAGCTCCTTTCCTTCAAAATTCAGAAAAAGGCCCAAAGCTTACCTCCAATAATCAACAAGATGAACCTCCCGGTTAGAACCTTCTGTGAGCTCACATGTTACTTGAGAATACTGCTCTCACTTGTTCTCTTTTCTATAGCATGTTCGGCCAAGCTTCTCCATGTTTTTTTTTTCAAAGTTGAGGTGTTTGGCCAAGCTTTTGGAAGGAAAAAAAAAGTGCTTTTGAGTAGAAGCAGAAGCGTTTTTTGAGAAGCAGAAAAAAATATTTCTCCTCAAAAACACTTTTAAGAAAAATAAAGTTAGAGCCCGTTTGGCCAAGCTGCCAAAAACTACTTATTTTGAAAAGTACTTTTCGGACAAATACTATTGAAAATTAGCAGTTTGTGTTTGGCCAATTTGTTTGAGAAGCACTTTTTGTAAAATTTGATAAGCAAATTGTGTTTGGCCAATCTTTTCCAAAAACTACTTTTGGGTGTCAAATTACTATAAAGGACAATAAAAGTTTACTTAGAATTAACATTATTTAAAAAGAGCAATTTTAAATTTTTATTATAAAATAATTTAACTAATTTTTTATTTTTATGTACTTAGAATATAAAATATAAAGTAATATGTATTACAGATTTTAATCAATATAAAATATACGTATATAAAAGCAATAATATTGGTAGGAACATATATGCTTACAAGTTACCTGTATGAAAAAACTATCAATTCTTGAGAAAATAACAAACTAGGTAGTATTGCATTATGTCAATTATATTATCTGCATGCACGCAAAAAAAGTACAAATAAATTACAAACTGGAGATCATATAATATTGGTATAATATAAAAGAAAAAATCATATACCTAATGAAGAAAATGCTTGAATCTGGTAATCAACCTTGCTATTTCAAAGACTAGTAGGAGACGAAGAATAGAAGAAACAACAAAAGAGAACAAGAGATCTATTTATATTAGAAAGATTATTCCAAATAGGAATAAGAGAAAGAAGAATAAAAATACGGTAAAAATAGAAACGAGAAGAAAAGATGGTAGAGATAAAAAAAAAGTAAAGGTTAAATTAATAAGGGATAATTTAGGAAATATAATTTATGGTAAGGATATTTTTGTCTTGAAAACATTAATTTTCTGCTTCTGCCTCTGCTACTTGGAAAAAGCTAGAATTTGTTGCTTCTTCCCAAAAGCAAAAAAATTGTTTCTGTTGCTGCTCAAAAGTACTTTTCTATTTATGCTAAACACCTCATATTTCCAAATAAATACTTTTTTTGACAAAAAGAGAGCTTTTGGCATCCCAAAAGCTTGGCCAAACATGCTCTTAGAAGCAGTTTTTAAAAGCTTGGCCAAACACTAATTGTTGCGGAAAAGTAATTTTCAAAGTAATTATCCAAACACAAATTGTTTCTCGCCAAAAGTACTTTTTTGAAAAGTACTTTCGAAAAAAGTACTTCTCAAAATAAGTTGATTTAGAAGCATATCCAGACATGATATTAGTCTTACGGAAACAGTGTACAGGGCTATGTTGCGCGGACTCTCCAAAATACTGCCGCACCCGTGTCGGATTCTCCAAAAATACACTGGTTTTGGAGAATCCGACACGCACCCAGCGATATTTTTGGAGAGTCCGAACAACATAGGTACAGGGTAGCAAGTCTCCACAAGCTAGAAGTTATTCTTGTCAAGCTCAATAAGTACTTAGGCTAGCTATGTTTCACACTGCAAAATAGGAGTCTTCATAATCAGATTTTGCTTACTCCTTAGAGGCTTATCTCCTACACTATTATCAAAGATTAAACCTCCTCAATCTTCTCCTTACTTGAGGATTGAACCGGTTCAAGTCTTACCTTTTTTGAAGAGGTAAGGCAGTCAATCCCCCTCTTTGTAATCTTTTATTATTATCTATAAAATATATCACTAAGGTGGTCTAAATTAAGAAGCTATGATTATTTTCATAAAATACTTAAAATTAGAAATATGTTGGAATAAGTATCGTTTTATTCTTCCATCAGTAGTTGTTTGATATGGATAACATGAAGTAACAAAAATAAAGGTCTAATGGAAACTTACTCTTTCTTGATCATTGTACCACCAGTCAATGACCAATGCCTCAAGATCCAATGAATACGTGAGAAAGCTGCAAAGTCCAGGGAAGTCCAATTGTTGCAAGGCTGGAAGTTCTATGAATTTCCAGTTTGATGGTGGAGGCTGCCACCCTTTCAACTCCAGTACGGACAGGAACTTATAAACAAAATATACATAAACCGCAGTATGTCAAAATAAGGAAATATGACATACTTAATAAATGAAATGCAAATTGTTGAATAACTCATAAAACAACTTGGACTAGACGACTGCATTTAGCCACATCTTAGTGTTCATGATAGGTTTGAAAATTCAAAGATGAACTTCTAAACACTTGGAAAACCCCATTCACATGATTTAAAGAGTATTTATCAATGTAAATCAATCCAAATTTTACTCTGTCCATTGCAAAACTCTTTATTCTCAGTGTTTATCAGCCAAATTTTGTTGGAAATGTCTTAATTCAATGTGCTGCCACTGTCCAACCATATTGGCCATGAGAATGTAATTCTTTAGTACGTACCAACTTAATTATCAGATTATCCTAAGTAGTGGAACTGTTAATGTTACTAAATTGATGATTCAATAGCAAGTAAGAAATCCCAAAACAAAAAAAGATAGTGAAGAGTATGAATAAACCTTGATACACCATGGACCCAATTCAAGATTCTCGACATGGGCAATACAGTGAAGAAGTTCTTTCAAATAGTTACCCTCCTTCTCCAAGTCGTGATTCCCAAAATCAAAATTTAAATAAAGGACTGCAGTGACAAGTGAAGCCACATTTCTCTGTCGGATACATATGTCAATGCAATACCCAGAAAGTTGCAAATTTTGAATATACGGAGCTAATATTTCGAGGCAAAGGTCAGGATTCTCACTTATGTAATCGCGTATGGTCAATTTTCTCAGCTTCACAGAGCTGATTTCCAAACGATGAATGCCCGAAACACTATCCAGTTCCAAGCATTCCAAGTTAGGGCAACCAGATAATACTTTTTCCATTACACCATCAGCCAAAGGCAAGGACCCAAGTGAAAGAGAAACGAGACTACTCCAATTAACACTATCAGTAGGGTTGAGTTGGCAGTACCATAAAGCCAAATCACTCAACGATGCATTTTTATATGCAAATTGAGGAAACTCATATCTTTGGTGAATTGTATCGATAATTCCAAGTTCAAAACTTTCAACATTAGCAACTTTAATTGCAAAATGTACCCGTAAATCAATATCTTTAGCAAAACGATCCTCGTACCTAAGGCGCCAGACCCTGAATTTCTGTATTTTCTCGCAATTCCTCCAATAATAAAGCTCTCTATGAATGGAAGCCAGGTAAAAGAGATTGTCATTTTCGCTTTCACAAATGGGGAAGTCGAAATAGAGTGATATTGGGACGGACTTCCAAAGAAATCTCCATCGTCTAGATAATACGCTCGTTCTCGCAACTTCTTTATTGTGCCACCCCGGCAACATAGAGAGGATGTGAATTAGAATTGCATCGGGCAAATTACTAAGTCGGTCTTCTCTAGAAGTGATTTTCCTCTGCATTTCCATGGAGCTTGCTTTGTTTGAATTTGGAGAGCAAAGGGTTTTCTTCTTCCGCGTAAGAGCAAAGGGACTGTCACCGATTTCGGGGTGCGCGAGGTGTTGGGGGGCGCATTTCGGGTAATTGGGCTTTGACCAGTCAGCCGATTGGGTAAGGGGATAAGTGCACATATAGCCATTATTAGGATGCTATTTAAATATTAGCTAGTGAAATTACACTAAATTTCTTGTTGTTGTTGTCGTCGACATTTTTGCAATAAAGGAATAGACAATATATAAGGCCAGCTATATTAAAATTCAACCCCTTGTTTGAGTTGCTTGCAACAAGGTAAGTTCAAGTAGCCAATTAATTGGACTAGCAAGAGATTTTCTTATTCTAATTAGTATCTTTTCCTATCAAAATTTAGATTTCAAATTTCAAATTTTATTTTCTTTTTAAAATTTCTTGACCAATCAAGAATGCCACATTGAGTATCTCACTTTTGCACACAAACTGTCAAAGAGAGATTGTATTGGTATTATAGCAAACAATGGGTCCTCCATATGAACTTTAACGTCCAAAAAAGGTCTTTCATGTGTTAAATCCATGAAAAAAGAATGCACCTCAAAACACGTATGGAGACATTTATAATAAATAAACTAATGACTCAATAAATATTTTTTTGGAACTAAAGCATAGTTGTTAATTTAGAGGAGAGTATAGAATTTGAAGTTTATAAATTCGTACAATCATCTCATACTAATATATAATAATAACAATTGGTTCACAGCTACTAGGTTCTCATAAACCCATAGATTACGAGCTAGATCTGCCTCTAGTTGTTATTGCTTTTCTTTTTTCTTTGTTATTCTATTTTTTTAATTATAAATAGGCAAAATAGACTCCTAGCCACTTAAACTTGTATCGGATGCCAACCCAGTAAACGAACTTACAAGTTTTTCAATTTAGCACCTCTACTTCTATGTATGAGGGGTAATAAACACATAGATCTAAGCGTGTTCCTCAATTGCTATGACACAAATGACATGTCATATGCCTAACCTTTCATAATTTGATATGTGTAATTTGTAGGTCCCACCTTTTTAGTTTCAATTTGTCAAAAATTTAACTTATTTTTTTATTTCTTTTCTCCTCCACCACAATTGAGACCTGCAAGAAACTCATAAACCAGCTATAAACTCAAGTTGGCTGGAGAATTCCCTTGTAATGTCTTTGATCGGCGATGAATAATTCGCTCTCCGTATTGCCTACTCATTTTTTCAATATCTAGCCACCATCTCTGCCCAAACATCTTATTCTATTTGATTTCAACCACCTCAATCACCATCTCCGTCGAAACTTCCTTCTCACCAAGTCTATTGGCACAGACAAAACAGATCAGAAATGGCATTTCACCCCTGCCGCTATTTTTTTCTGAAAAAAAGAAAAAAAGATGACCATGACCAGATCGGAAAGCTTCTAATAGTGACCTTAACCATAAACCACAATCACCCCCTTCGTTAAGAAAAAACATACTCCAAACACTTAAATGTGAAGAAGAGAGCTTTTTTCCACCAGAACTTCGTCCCAAATCATCCATCACCATCCGACCAGATCGGGGAAACTGTTGCAATTTTCTTCTGCCTAAAATCGAGTTGTGGGTTACCTTCTTCCCACTAAAACTTCATACTCAATTAATAAATTAAAAAAAAAAGGAGTTTTCTTATTCCTTTTCAACTAAAGGTCAATAAAGAAAAGAATGAAGAGGCATGGGGAGGAAAGGTCGGGTAAGGGCATCTCCAACCTTTGCCCCCATTGTTCCTCAAAATGGGCCAACCATTCCTCCATTTTTCTCTATTCTATATTATATTATTATCTTTCATTTCAATTTTATTTTTTAATTTTCATTAAACAAATTCCATATTTTATTTTCATTAATTTGTAATTTCCACTAAAATAATTCCATAAAATTTTACAATTTGTAAGCAAGTATTATAGATTAACTAATAATACAAATAAAAGTAAAATTATTGCAATACAAGATTAATTAAATACATATTACATAACGATAAAATTCATTCGAAATACTACATAAATATTTTAATATATTTTCAATTTTAATGTATTTCTATTTTTAATGTATTTTCAATTTTAATGTATTTTAATTTAATATATTTCCAATTTTAATGTATTTCAATTTTAGCAATATCAAATATTTTATATTTGCGTGCCTTCCATTTTTTTGTGATGGTTATATCTTTTTCATACAATTATAACTCATAATAAAATTAACTACCAATTTTACATAAACAAAATAGATGCACGATAATTAATTTTCAAAATTATACATCAAAGTTATGATGAAAAATTAATTAGATAAATATATTATATAAATATAATTAAGTATATATAAAAAGTTAAATTAAAAGATTAAATAATAAAAATAATAATATTTTAATGGGGATAGTTAACGGGGAGATGAATAGTGTGTTCCCAAATTTGGGGAGACATTATTCACTCCCCATTTTGGGGACAAAAATAGGGGAGGTTTGGAGTGAAATTTCCCCATTTTTGTCCCCCAAAAAGGAAAATATTCATTTTGGGACAAGGTTAGAGTTGCTCTAAGAAACAGAAAGAATGGGGAAAAGGGGTGGATACAAAGGAGGTGGGAGGAAGTGTTGGGTAATTAATTTTTCTTTTTTATTATTTTGTATCTTTTGTTATTATTTATATATTTTTATTTATTTTAATAATTTTTCTATTAAAACTACTATGTTTACGCGCCATTTAGGTGTGATTTGCATTTAGTTTGGCCATGTCAGTACTATTTTTTTCACGTATGCATAGTCAGCGGTCAGAGATGTTTATTACTCCTTATTCTGTAAAGTAGAGGTGTTAAATTGAAAAATTTGTAACGTTTACCGGGCTGAAAATTCGATACAAGTTTAAATGGCTAAAAGGCCTTTTTGCCTTATAAATATTACATACATATGAGAGCGGGGAGGAGAAGTGGGAAATGGAATTACAAGGTGAATTCAAACTCTTACTAACAAGGTAAGTCACGACTAATAAGTATTTTTTTTTATTCTAATTAGTATTTTTTCTATTCCAATTTAGGGCCGTTTGACCATAAAAAAAGATGGGTTATTATTACTTTTAGCGCGCGCCAGAAACTATTTACATTTGGTAGCTGAAAAAGTGTATAAAACTTGTATGATTTTTGTATATAACATACAGAATGTATATGTATACAAAAAAAACATACAAATTCTATATATTTTCAGCTATTATTTTTAAAGCGGCTATACAATGTCATTCTTCCAAAAAAGATTCATATTTTTGAAAAAAATTCACTCTTTTTGAAATTAGTTCGATTTTCACTTGATTATGAATTTCGGAATTTCTTGAAATTTTGAAAACCTGCAAAATAAAATTTTAAAATTTTCACCTCATATCATTTATAAAAATTCAAAAATAGTCCAAAATTATATTAATATCCAAACACAACTCTAATATTTCAAATACCATTTTTACTTGACTTTTTCCCCACTTTTTCCCGAAAATTTTCCATTCTTATGTCCAAACGCCCACTTAGACTACAATTTTAAATTTTATTTTCTTTTAAAAATTTCTTGACCAATCAAAGAATGCGACATTGAGGCCTCATTTGTTTGCACTTAATGGAGGTCTGAATCTTAATAATTAAGCTTTTATTTTTAAAGTTTGGATCTTAATTATTCAGATCTTAATCATTAAGTATTTTTTTTTACTTCACAACCACTTAATGGGTCTGAATATGTTTGTATGATTAAAATGCTATCATCCATATCCATTATTAATTGTTGCCACCGCCTACCATTATCAACTACCACCATGCCACTGCCAGCACCACCACCACCATACTCAACTACCACCACCACCGCTATCATCCTCATTCATAGCTGCTACCATAATCGACTACCGCCACCCACCATCCGCACCACTCCCACCACCATCATTCTCAAACATAAACAAACACTCATCTACCTCAACTACCACAACTACCACCCACCACCACCTTCCTCAATCATAACTACCACCACGCACCTCCCGCAATTATTAACTATCATCACTTACCACCACCATCCTCAATCATAATAGCCACCACTACTAACCACTAGCTACTACCCAGAACCGCAACCATCAAATCAAACCTACCACCAACCACCGCCTCTAGTCGGCATTCACAAGCACCATTGTTAGCCATCACCACCGGCAATTACCATATTTTAAAAAATTATATCTTTTATTGATAGAATATTAGATTAATTACCGCAGAATTTCATTTGAATTTTTTGTTTATTAATTTTTAAATAAAAATAAATTTTATACATTCAAATGTTAAAAATCAAACAATCTTAATTATTTAGTATTCAGATCTTAATACATATCTTAATATTCAGATGTATATTCAGATTCAAATGTCTTAATTTGATATTCATATGTGTATTCAGATTCAGACTATGAACTCGTTTGGATTAGCTGATGAGCATTAGGTGCTGAAAATCACTTTTAAGTGCTGAAACTGATTTAATAAATAAACAATTACGTGTTTGGATATAAGTGCTGAAATTGATAATAAGTTGCCGCAGTGTTTGATAAAAAAGTGTTGATAAACTTTTTTTCTGTTAAAATGACTTAAATAACCTTAGAACTGTTTACACTTATAAGGGTGCAATTTCTTCAAAATTTGAGATTCGAGATCGATTCAAATACAAAATATTATATTTGTCATTTTATTTTAAATATAATTGTGATTAGATAAGATAATTTTTGTAATAAATATAATTTCTTTATTTGATAAGCATATAATCAATAAATTATATAATAATAATTAATAAATTGACAAAAAAAATTTCAGTAAACAAATAACCTAAATAGGACAAAATAGGTTTGACATATGGATACGTGAGTTTTATTTTAAAAAAAAAATTGTAGGGACAAAATAGTAAAAATTTTGGTCAAACTTAAAGTGCTTATAAGCTAAAAGATTATAAGTTGGGGGTGACCAGCTTATAATTTTTAACTTATTTTTACTTATAAGTACTTTTAACTTTGCCAAGTAAGTAGATAAGCGGCAAAGTGTTTATAAGCTTGTAAGTGCTTAGCCAAACGCCCTCTATATTAATCTTTAAAAAAACAAAACACAAATGAGGCATGAGTATCTCACTCAGCACACAAAGTCAAAGAGAGAAAAGTTTAGTATCAGAAAACACACGTGTGGGATTGCTGCTCTATTGAACACTTCTGTCACTATCTTTCTACACCTTTTACTATCTTTTACAACTACTATATATATATTTACAGAATCAGATACGGATTTTACAACTCTTACTTCAATTTCGGAAATATTATCTGCAAATTTTACGGGCAGTGAAGGGTATAGAGGAAAAGAGACAATGAGTAGAGGAAATGATCCAAATCCCTTTGATGAAGAGGAACCACAAATTAATCCATTTTCGGTAATCCCTCATTTTCCTCGTTGGATTGGATCTAACTATTTTTCCGTTTCGCTCTAGCTTTTTTTTAGCGTAATTTTTGGTCTTTATTTGGTACGTGTTCAATTTAGGTCTTTGTCCTGATCTAGATCTGTGCAATTCAAGTTTAAAAATACAATTTTAGTTATAAAGCAGCATTCTTGTTTTGAGTAATTTTTTGTTTGTGAAGAATTAGCCTAAATAGCTGCCTATTCAATCATTTAAATTAAAAATAGCCAGCAAACATATAATATACGTAAATGTATAATGTGTATAATCTTGTATAAACAGAATATAATTTGTGTATACCGGCTAGAAAAATAAACAGTGAATCCGGCCGACTATTTCCGTAAAGATCCTTTTTTTTGTTCCTTGAGTCCTACGTTCATGGGAATGACAAATTAGGATATCCTTGTCTGTAAACTTCTCATTTTTGTAAAGTAAGATTATATTGCATTACAGCAAATTTTTAAGTTTGGATGAGGTGAAATATTATGTGAATACATTAAATTCGTTGCAAAGTGATTCTAGCTTTGTATTTAATTAATTTTAATAAGAAGTGAAGTGGATTTCTAAAAAAACATTAAAATAGAAAATCTCATTTATAAAGTCATTTATTTTTGTAAGTAAATTCTTAGTTTAGTCAAGTAATCAGCTTTCATCTAAACTAGTTGGGTTCGATTTTTCATTCTAAAATATATTTTTTCGATTTTTCATTCTCTATATCCATTCCCCTCTTGGACTCCATTTCGTTTTAATACTAAAATATATTTTTCCTAAGGTAAGTGAGGGGTTCTTTAAAGCAAGAAGCTTTCTGAATCATAAGCTTGATGGCACTATAGTTCGCAGGACTTTGAGTATCTCCTTTCTTCTTATATGTTGGAATCAGGATACTTCTTCCCCACTCGTTTGGCATCCTTCTACTCTTTAGCATAACATTAAAAAGCTTATTAACCCATACTGCTCCAACTCCAAGACACCTCCAAACTTCCATGGAGATACCATCGGGACCACAGGTTTTCTAGTCCTCATATTTTTCATGGCACCTTTAACTTTACAAGTCTAATTCTACAAGTGTATCTAAATTTTCTATTGTGCACAAGTACAGAGGTATATAAAGTTACCCTCGTTATTGGAGTTGAACATTTGATCTAGATAATACCTCCATGTCTCTTTGATCTCATTATCTCCTCTCAGCATGTGCTGAGAATTATCCGTAATACACTTTACCTGTCCTTAGCCCTCTCCTCTCTCAGGCATGTTAGTTCATACATTTCTACCATTGGATACTTTTATCGAAAAATAGCTTAGCCTTTTTCTTACTTTAATCCTTAGCGCTGATCCTAACATCTGATACTAACTTTCTTGTATCTCATCTATCATGCACTTAATAAAAAAGCCATTACCCTACCTTGTCTGGTTGACTTTAATCTCCTTTGGATGACTCTCTGCCCTGCTTCCGTATGAGGACAACAATTGAATATATTTTTCATAGAACTATCATAGAACTGCCAATTGCTTTATAGTGCATAAAAACTGTGACATTGGTTTACAGCTAGTTGAGCCTAGGGATGCATCGCGTGCATGTTTAATTTGTGCATTTGTTATACACTAATACTTATGAACACACTGGTGACTTTCAGTATGGTAATGAAATGCGAAATTCCTCCCATTTCTCATTTGTTTCTTCTTGCAGAATGGTGGATCTGCTCCTGCAACTAAATCACGCTTTCCGCAAATGATTGCTAGCACTCTTGGTTTTGGCCAAAAGAATGATGCCACTGTTGATATTCCGTTGGATTCAATGAATGTAATGATTTTATAGCTATACTTTGCATTTCACCATAGAGCATTGGATTTTCTGAATCAGTTCTCATGAATTGTGAATCAGGATCCCAAGAAAAGGCAAAAGGAACTAGCAGCCTGGGCAGAAGATCTGGAAAAAAAAGAAAGGGTTGGTTTCTGACTTCTGAGCCAAAATTGTTGTGTGCAATATAAATCTTGTAAATTTTATTTCCTTATTGTTTCCCAATTGTGTACTACTCCTAACTCCTAAGTATGGAAATGCTCTTGAAAATCCTGTTTGAGTTACTTATTTTCTGCATGTTTTCAAACCATGGCAAATTCCCTCAACCTATCTAGTGTTCTCTAGTCTATTTTGCTTTGCATATCATCTTGTGGCTTATGCATGCGCTCATGAACTGCTGGTTTTGCAGGAGATAAAACGAAGAGAAGATGCTGTTGCTAGCGGTAAATATGACTTGTGGGAGAGTGCTGAAATTATCTTGCACATTTTCTCTCTTACATGCTGATATTCGTTTTTTTTTCTATGCTTCAATTTAGCTGGTGTTCCGACCAATGATAAGAACTGGCCGCCATTTTTTCCAATTATTCATCACGATATAGCAAATGAAATACCAGTTCATGCTCAAAGGATGCAGTATTTGGCTTTTGCAAGTTGGCTAGGTGTGCTTCTTTGCACTTCTTCGCTTCTGTTCACTTTTCTCTTGTAGAGGACTGTTTGTATGTTAGGAAGTTACTTATTCTTTTTTTTAGGGTTTAATTAGATGTTGCAAACATTCACATTTTTGATGTCCTTTTATTTGGCACAACATTGGACTTTTAACATGAAGATTTTACACCAATTTCGGCTCTTCTTTCTTTTTCTCCCCTTAATTGATAGTGCAGGGTGATTATTACTAAGGGTCTTCTCAGTTTTGTGCTTTTACTTAAAACTTAAAAGACGAAAAGATTGGAATGTCAATCTTGCTGCATTTTAGCCCAAGCTTATGGAAAGGTTTGCATGCAGCAAGTTAGTGCAGAAAGTAGAATGGCAACGAGGCTATTTTAAAAAAAGGAATGGAGAGGATGGACAGCTTTACTCTTCTCTTGTTTTGGGAGAGGAACTGATGTCATGTAACATATGCAGTTCAGCAGGGGCGGAGCACGTGTTCTGGCTACGGGTTCGGCGAACCCAGTGGCTTTGGTTCAAACCTTGTATTTTTCTTGAAAATTTTGTTGATTACGCACAAATTATTAATTTAGAACCCAGTAACTTAAGGCTTAGAATTCTGAACCCATAAGCTTGAAATTCTTGCCCCGCCTCTGCAGTTCAGAGCTTTTGTGGCATTACTAAAAATGGTACCAGATTTAGTTTAAATTGTTCTGCCTTGTCATCTTTGTCGTCAGGCCAAAAGGCCAATAGCTTTAGGACATGAGGAGCATTAGGTTCTGTTGAGTTCAGTTAGATTCTTTTCCCCAAATCCAACAATCCAGCTGTGAAGTTTGTTGAACTTAAAGAGAATTTTTTGTCACTAACAATGGATACTACTTAACCCCTTTACCGACTGGGAAGCTATATGTCAAGATTCTATGCAGTTTTCCTCATTGACTTTACACAAGATTCCCGATTCAAATAAGAAACATATCTAGAGTAGGATGCAATCAAATTAGTCAACCTTGATTCCTTGTTTTATGACGAGGTTTTTATATCTTTGGTGGAAAAGAATAGGAGAAAAATCTTTTCTTGTGGCCATAAGACTTATTCTTTTGTCCTTTGTCCTACTTGTAACGTTTTCTTTCAAGTGCTATATGGACAAGTCTTCATCTTTCATCATCTCCATGCTTTGTAATGAACTTTTTCTACAGGTATCGTGCTTTGCCTTGTGTTCAATGTTATTGCTGTCACTGTTTGTTGGATAAGAGATGGTGGTAAGTTCCATTTTCTATGACATTGTTTTTTTAGTTGTTTTAGTTCTTTACATTGCTTCTGACCTTATTTAGTCTTTGCTTTCCTTAGGTGTCAAAATCTTTTTGCTTGCTGTAATATATGCTTTACTTGGATGTCCCCTTTCGTATGTATTGTGGTATAGACCCCTTTATAACGCGATGAGGTATACAATCTTTTATTGTTAATTCATCCCCTCTTATCGTATGAAAGGATTTCTTCTTATTTTTCTATTCTATTTTCAATGCTCTATTACGATGACTCATTTTGTGCTCACTTATGTTTGGATTTGCAGGACAGAGAGTGCACTAAAATTTGGTTGGTTTTTCATGTTCTACATGGTATGTTGTACTGACAAAGTGATAATATGTTTTCTAATTATATCCCAGGATTTTCTGTAAAATTTGACTTTATGTGCAGCTCCACATTGGATTTTGCATACTTGCTGCTATTGCTCCTCCCATTATCTTTCACGGAAGATCCTTAACGTAAGTTTTGCTTTTATGATTCTTAGTGAGATGAATTAACTTTTTACTATGAAATGCAACAGTCTTAGTCAATGTGCTTCTTCTAGTAAGTTGTTTCGTGTATGAGGTTATAATTCTTAGCTAGTACCTTTATGAATATACCTTTTCCACAAATTTTACAGAAGTGTTGAAAATTATACTAGCATCTAAAGTTGAAGTTTAGAAGTGTGTGTGTGCTGTAAAACTTATAAATAATGAAATATGAAACCCAAAAACCTCTGCCTGCACTGAAAAGTGCATGCTTACTTTTATGACTAATGGATCCTGCATTTGATGGATATTATAACACTGGTCCCTTATATTGCTGGTTGCCCTTCCTTTAGATGTGTTCTTGAGATGGAATTAATAGAATTCACTTGCTTGTATACATACACATGTAACTCTTGGTTCTCTTGTTTATCTTGTTTTCTCGTCTAAAATTCATATTGTAGAGATGCTCTTCTCAGTTCATGAAAAGGGAAAATGTGAAGTATTGGTGCCTCCTAATCAGTGTGGTGTGCTAGCACTTTTAACGTTCTTGGATTATCATTGACATTTATATCTGCTCCCTTTTTAACTCATTCCAGGGGCATACTTGCGGCAATTGATGTCTTCTCTGACCATCTGTTGGTTGGGGTAAGTTATCTACTTCTCACTCTTTTTTTTTGGGGGGGGGGGGGGGGGGAGATTAAAAGATTGAAGCAATTTATTGACATTTCTATATGGTTCTTTGATTATGTTTTTCTTGAGAATCAGTCTCATGCTGCTACTTCTTGATATAGGGATGTTTATGAAATGAATAAGACCTTGTAAGGCTTATATGATTCTTCGCCTCTAGTTACATACATAGGTAGCAATTAGCATTAATTTAGTCCAGTTAAAAATGCTAACAAATAGGGTAAAAGTATATTATTCCACTTAAGGCAAGTCACTGTTTGATTACCAAGTGGCTCCTCTAAGTCTGCTGTTTCCGATCCTCAGCACTTCCTGTCATTTGTTCTCATTCCTCTTTGTATATGTACATTTTTTCACCTTGGTATTGCCTCTCTTTTAACATATATCAGCCTTCAAAGCACCTCATCAGGTTTTGCCAACTTCACCATCTTTTATGCTTATTCTCAAATTAAGGTAATTGTGTGTTTCTTTTTTTTCTTTTTTTTTTTAACTGGCTGGCAAAATCGAGCAAATCTTTCAATCGTTTCTCATTGATCATCACTTTAACAGGTTGAAGTAGATTTCAGCTTAACTGCCCTTTCATTTCTTGAACCTTACAGCGATATTAACTTGTAATGCACGCCATAGTAGTTGTATTTACTGATTTTAAAGGGTAGAACTCTCTTTAGCTACCTGAAACTCGAAACTACAGAAAAATATGATTATGTGATAATATCTTTTTATCATGCTTCTGATCTTCTCTTTATAAGATCTTCTCACTTCTCCTTTTCTTGCAGATCTTTTATCTGATTGGATTTGGCCTTTTTTGCTTGGAAGTTTTGCTAAGCTTGTGGGTATTGCAGGTTAGCATTTACAGAATTGGCATTCTGATTTTGTGAATCAACTATCTACGCATCAACTTCGTAAACTTTGACCACAATCTTCTTTTTGCGTTTGTTCCGAGTGGCCTTCTTTTTGCCTTTTTTTCTTTTGCACTTGCTAACTTTCTTTGGCTTGTGGGCTTGATTCCAAAAGTTTCTTGGAATGTCCTTCGATCTCGAAGCATAAAGAAAAAAGAGTTTCACATTAAACATATTCTAGTCGCTTTCCTCTGGATGGAAAAGGTTGGTTTTCTTGGGAGTTCTTTCTATGATTAAAACGTCGTCTCTTCTTTTTGGGGTGTGTGTGGTTGGTGTCCGTCGATGGTGTGAAATCCCTTTCCTTTGTCGAATTCCAAAAACGAATGAGAGGTTCCTCACTCTTCTTTGATCAGTCTTAGGACGGAGTGGAAGCCCCGACTTGTATAGGAGTTTAATGTATCCAGAAACTCAAGATAGCAAATGGCAGGGTGGGGCTTTTGTTGAACTCTTGTTGAATGTGTTAGATAATTAGATACTATAGATGCTTGATAACAATGAAAAGTGATACGATGCTAGTTCCAGTTAATTTGCTATACAACATTAACTGGGGGTAAAAAGAAACTTAGTGTCAAGAATTGGTAATGTTTAATTACATATACTGATGTTTGCTTTAAAAACTCAATATTTGTAGTTGTAGGTCCTTATAAAAAAAACTCAGTATTTGTAGTTCTCTGCAGCAGCAGGCAACTTGTGCATCATTGCTTTTCGAAACAACATGAATACAAATCGAAGTTCATTCATATAGGTCATACGGAAAAAATGAAATTTCACTGGTGCAAGTTTTTCATATGTCAATGTTCTGCTTCCAACTTAGTTCAATAGATCACACTCGTATGAATTGCTTCAAATCCCTAAGCAATTATGTCATTTGACAATTGATTAGAAGGGGGAAAATGTTGTTGGCTGCTAACTATTTCTTGTTAATTTCATTTGCTTCTCACAATGTCTGTGTACTGTCACTGCAGAAAGTCTACCTGTACTTCCGCGGGCACAAGTGAGCATGATTTCGGATTCAAGACCTCAATTCAGCTGCATTTTTCGTTTTTTTTCCCCTCGAGGAACCTAAGCTTGTGTCTTTACCTCTGGAAATATTTTTTGGCTGAGTTGTGGTACGCGGGATAGAGTTGTATGTTTTGTAGGATCATACAACTTGTTACTCCAATTGTGAGAGATAGAAGTAAATTCATTTCTATTGAACTCTTAGTTATATCATAATATTGCCCATGTATGTAATTGCCACTGCATTCTATCAACTTACTCTGCCTTATTGAGCCTGTATTATAGTCTTTGGGGTTGAATTCTGTTTGGCAATTACCATTATGTTGAGCTTGTATCAATTTTTTTTTTCTCAAACCGAACTCCTCCATCCTTTTGGGCACATGGATGCGAGAACCAATTGGAGTAATCAATCGCTTTTTTTTTAATCTGCCCAAATTTGGAGGGACGTACTTCACTAAGTTGGTAAATACTTGAATCAAGGGTACTTTTTTTTTTTTTTTCCGATTATTATTCTAATAGTCCTTTTCCTTGTTTCATAAATAGTTTTAATAACACAAGTTTCTTGGTCCCTAAAAATGAATTTCATTAGACTTATTAAATAAAAAAAAGTACAAATAGCGACTCGAATTTAAATTCTAGTAGAGATAAAAATTACTACTAAATAATTTTTTCCATCTCAGAGTTATTTAATGTATTTTTACTGGTAGATGATAGCAGATATTCAATGATCCAATAATCGATAGTAAATTAAAAAAACAAATACTCGAATATAGTGCCAGAGATTACTTATCAAGGTCCATATCTCCCATACCTCAAGCCATCATCCTGCTGCCACCTGTCATAGCAGATATCCAAACTGCAAGAATTCACAACCAAAGCTTCTCCATTCCTTTATTTATCACAAAACTATCAACCTCGTCACCATTAAAATTTTCAATTTATAACAGGAAAAAAAGAAAACAAAGTATCAAGAAATCTTTCAGTTTGTGTGCCTCACGCTTTTCTTTGTGTAATAGAGAAATCTCCTACCCTCAGTTGGCGTATGATTTAAAATTCGATGGATAATTAACTCGTCTCTTTATCCTTCTCAATTTAAATATCTAAATTGTATGTGATAGAGTTCAAACTCATGTCGCGAACTTAATTCATATTATCATGCGGTATGCTTTCACCACTAATCTAAGCCTTAAAATGTTAGTGTACCACACACATTCTGTCCTTGAATTCAACTTGTTCAATCTCCACATCAACAAAATCCTTCTTAGGATTGAAGAATTAACCCAAATAGCTGTTCACCCCACCACTTAAACTAAAAATAGCCGGTGAATATATAATATATGTATAATTTATGTATTACATAAATATAATTGTGTATAATCAATATATAATTTATATATATTGTTAGAAAAAATAAACAATTAATATGACCGATTATTTGTGTAAAGATCCTTAGGATTTCACCAAAAACGAGTTGTTTTCAAGTTGTGGAATGATAATAGGTGAATTAGACTATAATTGGACCCTAAAAGAACCACATTTTTTGTATAGCTTTGTGGTAAAAAGTGATAACCAAATGCTCTGATTAGTGCTTTTCATGCTTTGCAGGCTATATCCAACGAATGAAGTCGATGGAGCAAGTTTGGGATCAATTACGAAGAAAAGGAGGCCAATCAAACAATGCCCACGAAATGCACCAAGTGAAGAGACAAAAGCAGAGCTAAACTTGGCCTGCCGCGGTCAGATCGTAACCGCGGTAGGACCGCGGCAGAGCAGAGCTGCAGATTCAGAGGACCTATTTGGCCGCGGTCCTGGTGTAACTGCGGTGGGACCGCGGCAAAACGCGGAAAAGCCAGGGACTAAAGTGTCAAGTCGGGAAAACTTGGTGTAAAACCCTTATAAAAAGTAGAAATTCGGCCATATTAGGGCAGATTTGTTTTGGAGAGTAATTTTTGACGAAGGAAGAGCACAGAGCCGTCGTGGAGGCCGGGTTTCATCTTTTCTTCCACCAATTTAGTCTTTTTATGTTTCTTTGTATGATTTGTTATTTTGCTACCATGTCTATGTGGAGCTAAACTTCACGTTCTAGAGTTGTGGTTCTTTCATGACTATTGTTATTCGAATATTGATTTTGATTTCTTAGTTTATCATATTGGTTTATTTATTCAATTCTGCACTTAATTATTTGATTGCTTGATCACCAATTGAATACTATCTACGAATCTCGAATTGAACTCGAAAGTGGGAATTCTAGATTGCATATAGGATTGAGTAGAGCAAGTTAGAGCAAGTTCTTGAACCCGGGCCTCGGGGAACGGATTCGCGGTTAGGATAGACATATACCTAATTGCCTTGCTTGGTTGATTTACAGGAATTATAAATGCGTTCTTGTTGATTCTAACTCCATAGACATATAGGCGTTAGGTTAGCTTGAATAGGCGAGTAAGAACTCGACAGATTCTTATGAGCAATATTAACCCTATCAACCTATAAACTAGATAAATTAGTTAGTCAATTCAATTGAAGAATACAATAGGAATGTTAGATAGCCCATAACCCTAGATCATTTTCATCACATTGATATCATAAAAATCTGCTCTTTCTCTCTGTTAAAAGTTCATTATTTGTTTTTATTTATTTAATTAGTTTAGAACCAAATACTTGTAGGTTTAATTCTTGTTTAGATAATTAGGATAGTCTAATTTAGTTAATAGTTAATCATAAGTCCTCGTAGGATCGACATCCGACTTTTAGTCACTTTATTACTTGACGACCGCGTATACTTGCGTGTGCGTTTGGCCGCAATAAGTTTTTGGCGCCGTTGCCGGGGACTTAGAAATTAACTAGTCTACTAGGTTAGATTTTTACTTTTTGTCTATTCAAGTTTCTTTTTATTTTTATCTTTTGTCTATTCAAGTTTCTTTTTATTTTTATCTTAGTTTAATATTTTATTATATTTGGTGACATGGCTTCTTGGAATGAGAATTGGTCGAATATTGGTTACTCTTATTAGATGATCCTTGTCCATATTGTGTAGGACCTCACTGGTGGAAAAATTATCAGAATGTTCCCGGGAGCGAGTTGTGTGCACAATCTCAATTTTTTTTGAGTGGAATATTTGTCATATATGTGGTGGTCAAGATGGTCATTGGGATGGTTGTCCTAATTTTTATTATCCTTCTCAGAGCTCTTATTATGATGTTTCTAATAATGTTTATGAGTTTGATAGGAGCAATGAAGTACAAGATACGGAACCTGATGCATATACTAGAGATATTCTGAGGCAAGTAGCAGAGCAAAAGGATGAACTCAAAAAAGATATCAAAAGACTCCAGGCTCGAATGGACGAATTAATGGCCAATTTCCAAGAAGAACCTCAATTCGATGAAGAGAGTGAGTTCCCACAAGAAGATTGTTTTGGAGAAGCAGATATAGTAAGCCAATCTTGGCTAGAGGAACAAGCTCAACTGATAAAATCTCATGACTTTCTACGTGATGGTCTTTCAAATATGACAGAACAACTAATATAAGGAAGAACTAAGCTCAGGCAAGAGATAGACCAATTTGGCTTAGATATCCATGACCTGCACGATCAATTGAATGAAAAGGTTGAGGCGTCTGATGCCCTACAACCAATTGTTGTGGATACTGGTCAACTTGTGGAGTGGAAGGAGGAATTCCAACTATTCGACCAAAATATTATTAATGATGCCAAGGTTGACGAAGAGTGCGAAATTGAGGATGTCAAAAATAATACAATTTTGGAGTTAGAGCGTATTGGACCTCATTCTGAATATTTTTCAACATTGGTTTGGTTGGTGACATGGGAATTGATCCATTCGAGCATATAGAGGAGTCAATGGATGAGGAACAAAGTGTTTATATTCTGAAATTTGCGATGCCAAGGAGACAAAACGACATTCCTCACTTAAGGGCCAAAAAGTGTAAGATGCGATATCTATTGCTTGGTTTCTTTATTTTCACACCACCGCCTCATGAACGTGACAGAAAAATTGATGCGAAATTGGGGGCGCAATTTATATCCTCAAAGTGGAAGAAAAAGTGGTGAAAGTGATGGAGTCGTGCCACGACTATAAATAAGGCGCTTGTTGGGAGGCAACCCAACCTGTATTATAATTTTTTAATTTTGTTATATAGTGTCAAGTTTCGTGTTGTTTTTGTTTTACAGAGTAGGGGAAGTCTGAGTACCCGAAGATGAAGCTGAGGAGCATGTTTGATCTTAAGGGTGGGGTCGTCCCGACCCTTAATATTGAGGATCATGTCCGAGCTAGGCCCGAGAGGGTCTCAGGGAGTATTTCTCACCTTTGTTTTATTATTTTTCTCTATGATCATGCATCAAGGACTATGCATACTATAAGTGTGGGGTGGGGAAACTACTTTCTGAAGTGTAATTGTATAAAACTATTTTTTAAGTTAGTTTTTCTTTTAGAACTCGTAGTAGAAATAGTCTAGGGAAAAAAAAAACGAAAATTGAAAAAAAATAAAAAATTAGAAAAAGTTCAGACTTTTCCCGACGATGGATCTTTTGGACAATTTTCTTGAGGGATAAAGTCCGATTTAAAAACACCAAAAAGATTTTTTATTTTTAGGATAGTTAGATAGTATCCATTGGTTTTTCTTTGGGCGCCGGTTCTTTTCCAAGGGTGTAGCTCGAACCGGGTACTTTTTTTTTAGGAGTAGTTTAGGAAGAAACTGAGTCACTCTGAGATACTCATTGACATGGTTGATGTTGGCACATTAGGCTATGCCATACATTCTGTTTTCCCGTATATTTGGTGAATTGTGAAGCCTAAGTAAACTAAATAGCCTATTTTGTGATGCTCTTTCTCAGTTGTTTGACTCGTATGCCACATAGTGCATTATTGCTTAAATTTCTCAATTATGTGTGCTTTCTTGACGTGAGAGTTGAACAGAACCGTCTTGGTTGAGTCATGTGCAACATGTGTGTGAGGATTCGTGATTTTCTATGCTATCCTGTGTAGTCTAGAACTTGCCCCGTGTGTTAATTGAAGCGAAATTGTGAGTTGTGCTAATCTAGGAGATGACGTAGGCATTTTCTTGCTTGATCATAGATGTGCTTGTCACATAAAAATAAAATTTTCCGTTGCTAGCCCCTTTGAGCCTATAGAGTTTTCTTTTGGCACCCACATTACAAGCCATACCCCCATTTTGTTCTTAATTTGATATTGATTGAACCTGTAGTCGCTAAAAGAAGTAAGGTTAGAGATTGGGGAGTAGCTTTTGAGTGGAACCATGGAAGAGCCCATTGGTGCACTAAAGTTAAAATTAAAGGTCGTTGTAGTATAGTGGTGAGTATTCCCGCCTGTCACGCGGGTGACCCAGGTTCGATCCCCGACAACGGCGCCAAAAACTTGTTGCGGCCAAACGCACTCACGCAAGTGCACGTGATCGTCAAGTAATAAAGTAGTGAGTAGAGTATCGTTCCCACGAGGACTTGTGATTAACTATTACTAAATTAGACTATCCTAATTATCTATACAAGAATTAAACCTAGAAGTATTTGATTCTAAACTAATTAAAATAAATAAAAACAAATAATGAACTTTGGACAATCTAATGAACCCCTAACTACGTACAAAGTTCAATCATAGAGAAACACCCTAACTTTTAACCACACACTATACCCTTGACTACAATCAATATCGGCACACAAGCATGAACACACAAAATTTCACATTCTTCCCGTTTAAGCATACCCAAGTAGAATATTTCAATTCAATAAATTCCAACAACCTATTCGTCACCGCCCAACCTCAGCAATCGACTTGCAACCACTAAGCACCCTCAATTCATGCACTTACCCAACAAGAAAGTTTACTACATTACCAATCATTCATGAGATCATGTGCCTCACCAACAAACGAAAGAATGAGTATAGATTGGTCCACACATTCAAATATACTTTTGAATATAATTTAAGGACATCACACAATTGAACAAAATTTACTCACTCTCACAAAGAATTCATATGCATTCCGTGGTCGTACCATAAGCTTGCCCGTAGTGTATATCTCCACTAATTAAGCTAGCCAAATCTAGGATCAATTAGGACGTTTAGGTTGTAATGTAGGCTAAGGGACGGGTAGGATATATTTAGAAATAGTGACTCACACTCCTAAGCATTTTAATACACTACATTTACAATTCAAGCTCATATTCTTTTCAACCAACCCACTTGCCACATACAACATAGCCCTCTTTTCAATTAAGCACTTCTCTATTTTTCACTAGCACAAATCAATAAGAATTGGAGGTGTTTATTTTTCTATATACTTTCACTATCATTTTTCTTTTCTTTTCTCCACACACTCCATACAATAAAGTTCATCGGCTAATGACCTTNTCAAAGTCAAGAAAGCACACATAATTTGAGAAATTTTAAGCAATAATGCACTATGTGGCATACGAGTCAAACAACTGAGAAAGAGCATCACAAAATAGGCTATTTAGTTTACTTAGGCTTCACAATTCACCAAATATACGGGAAAACAGAATGTATGGCATAGCCTAATGTGCCAACATCAACCATGTCAATGAGTATCTCAGAGTGACTCAGTTTCTTCCTAAACTACTCCTTAAAAAAAAAGTACCCGGTTCGAGCTACACCCTTGGAAAAGAACCGGCGCCCAAAGAAAAACCAAGGGATACTATCTAACTATCCTAAAAACAAAAAAATTTTTTGGTGTTTTTAAATCGGACTTTATCCCTCAAGAAAATTGTTCAAAAGATCCAGTCGGGAAAAGTCTGAACTTTTTCTAATTTTTTTTTCAATTTTCTTTTTTTTCTTACTTTTTTTTATATTTCATCGTGTTACATTTTTTTTATTGTATTTTTTTTTTGTAATATTATTTTTGTATTTTGTAGGAGTAAGAGCATGGAGTCAAAGCCAATAGGCGAGTGCAAAAGCGAGCATGTGTTTGAAACTGAGTGTGAGGACCGCACAAAGGATCGTACCTGGGAGAAGTCTGAGTATCCCGTGAGCTGCTAATGCTTCGGCCTTTGGCCTACCAGGGAGTCTCTTTTACCCTCTTGTTATTTTTAGTGTGCATTGAGGACATTGCACAATTTTAAGTGTGGGGTGAGGAGATTGTCTGGGTGATTTTCTGTGCTATGTTAGCTTAGTTAAAGTACTCATTCTTAGTGTAGTAATTTTTTTTTAAAAGAAAACAGAAAAAAAAATCGAAAAATTTGGACTTTTCCCGACGATGGATTTTGTGGACAACTTTCTTGAGGGATTAAGGTCCAATAAAAAAAAATGAAAAAAGGGTGTAAAATAGAAAAAATCCAAAAATGCGTCTTTTATTTTTTTTAGGTAGCAATAATCCCCCATGGTTTTTCTTTGTGCAACGGTTCTTTTCCATGGGATGTAGTTTGAACCGGGTAGTAGTATTTTTTTATTTTTAGAGTAGATTAGGAATTTAGGGAATAAATGGAGGAAGAAAGATGAGATACCTAGGCGCCTTTGACTTGTTTGATAGTAGCATATTTAGGCTTTGGCATGTGTAGTATCTTCCCTATGATTTGAAATTATTGATGATGCCTTGCTTACTTGGATAGCATGTCTTGTGATACCTATGTCTCATTTTCTTGACTTATGTTCACTTTGTGCTTAATGCTTAATATCTCATGACTCCGTGAATACTTGCATTTGTTTGAAAGTCGGAATGAGACCGTCCTTAGTGAGTCATGTGCCATGTGTGGCGAGATTTTTGTGTAGTCCATGTATTGTACTTGTGTCTAGAACTTGCCCGGTATGTGAGTTGAAGCGAAATTTTAGGTGATGCTCGGTTTGAAAAATGATTTTAGACTTTCTTTGATCTTTTTGAGCTTAATTTCTTACCACAAATAAAATTTATCCCTAGTCAACCCTTTTGAGCCTATAGACTTTTATTTGGTACCCACATTACAAGCCTATACCCTTTTTATTCTTAATTGACATTGTTTTGATCCTTTTACCTCTTAAAGCACTTTAACTGTGAGATGAGCGCTAAAAGAAGTAAGAAGGAACTAAGTGTGGGGTGACTTTTGAGTGGAGCCAATAAAGGGAGAAAGGTGCACTTGTTTTGTAAAATAATACACCACTAGCAGAATTTAAAAAAGTTTTGACAAAAAAAAAGAGAATAATCTGAAGAAAAAAATAGAGATGAATAAATTGTTGTCTTGTTCTTGCTAGTGGGTATGAATTAATGTAGTGCTTAAAGAAGAAGGGAGCATTTTGGGGGTGATATTGTTTGTGAAAGTGAAGTGGATTGAAGAATTTGTGCTTAAAGTTGATTATATGATGTGTTAAAGTGGTTAGGAGGGTTAGTCACTATTCCTAAATATATATCCTACCCGTCCCTTAGACCACATTACAACCATGAAAAAGTCCTAATTGATTTTAGATCAAGCGAGCCTACATTAGTAGAGATTTACATTAAGGGCAAGCCTATGGTACCAATTACAGGCATGTGACTTCTTTTGTGAGAGAGAGTGATTTTCTTTGATATATGTGGGCATGAGATTCGAATGTGTGGATTGATTTTACTCTCTTTGCTTTTGTTGTGAGGGCACATGGTTACACGAGGGATAGGTAACATTATTAGCTCTCTCTATGATTTTGGGTGTTCAAGCCACGAGTACATTGTGACATTGAGTCGGTTTGTGAGGCTAGGATTGTTATGAGCATGTTGTCTTTGTTTGAATATTTTTGAAGTTGGCATATGAAAAAGGGAAGTGTATGAGATTGCATAAGCTAAAGTTTAATTATTGCTATCAACCATGGTCATTGGTGTAGTATGCCTCAATTATGTAAAAACAAAGTGCACAAGGATAGTGTAAATTATTAGTTGCTCGAGGACGAGCAAAGATTTAAGTGTGGGGTGTTGATAATAGGTGAATTAGACTATAATTGGACCCTAAAAGAACCACATTTTTTGTATAGCTTTGTGGTAAAAAGTGATAACCAAATGCTCTGATTAGTGCTTTTCACGCTTTGCAGGCTATATCCAACGAACGAAGTCGATGGAGCAAGTTTGGGATCAATTACGGAGAAAAGGAGGCCAATCAAAGAATGCCCACGAAATGCACCAAGTGAAGAGACAAAAGCAGAGCTAAACTTGGCCTGCCGCGGTCAGACCGTAACCGCGGTAGGACCGCGGCAGAGCAGAGCTGCAGATTCAGAGGACCTATTTGGCCGCGGTGGGACTGCGGCAGAACGCGGAAAAGCCAGGGACTAAAGTGTCAAGTCGGAAAAACTTGGTGTAAAACCCTTATAAAAAGTAGAAATTCAGACATATTAGGGCAGATTTGTTTTGGAGAGTAATTTTTGACGAAAGAAGAGCACAGAGCCGCCGTGGAGGCCGGGTTTCATCTTTTCTTCCACCAACTTAGTCTTTTTATGTTTCTTTGTATGATTTGTTGTTTTGCTACCATGTCTATGTGGAGCTAAACTTCACGTTCTAGGGTTGTGGTTCTTTCATGACTATTGTTATTCGAATATTGATTTTGATTTCTTAGTTTATCATATTGGTTTATTTATTCAATCCTGCACTTAATTATTTGATTGCTTGATCACCAATTGAATACTATCTACGAATCTCGAATTGAACTCGAAAGTGGGAATTCTAGATTGCATATAGGATTGAGTAGAGCTAGTTCTTGAACCTGGGCCTCGGGGAACGGATTCGCGGTTAGGATAGACATATACCTAATTGCCTTGCTTGGTTGATTTACAGGAATTATAAATGCGTTCTTGTTGATTTGCCGAGCCTGATTCTCTATGGCATGGACGTCTTTGATTGGATGGAGACAGATATATAGAAAGTGTGCAGTGAGGGTGCTTGTAAATCACTAGGTAGCCATACAACACTCGATCTAACTCCATAGACATATAGGCGTTAGGTTAGCTTGAATAGGCGAGTAAGAACTCGACAGATTCTTATGAGCAATATTAACCCTGTCAACCAATAAACTAGATAAATTAGTTAGTCAATTCAATTGAAGAATACAATAGGAATGTTAGATAGGCCATAACCCTAGATCGTTTTCATCACATTGATATCATAAAAATCTGCTCTTTCTCTCTGTTAAAAGTTCATTATTTATTTTTATTTATTTAATTAGTTTGAATCAAATACTTCTAGGTTTAATTCTTGTTTAGATAATTAGGATAGTCTATTTTAGTTAATAGTTAATCATAAGTGCTCGTGGGATCGACATCCGACTTTTAGTCACTTTATTACTTGACGACCGCGTATACTTGCGTGTGCGTTTGGCCGCAACATGGAATCCGCCACTGATGCTTGCATTAGGGTAGGCCGCCTACATCACACCCCCTTGGAGATGCGGCCCTTTCCCGGACCCTACATGAATGCGAAATGCTTTGTACACTGATGTAAATACTGAGTGCGAGTAAATTTTTACGCATCATAGACAGCCACAAAAAGTGACACATCAGCCTTCTCATTAAATCAAAACACTTCCCTATCCAAAACAAAACTTCCATCTCTTTCTCTAACCATAACCATGAACTTTTCTTCTTTCATTTTGTGTACCTCACACTTTTTTTTAATACAAAGACATAAAAATCAAAGTCCATTCATTCATTACATATCACCTTAACTTAGACTCAGAGAGTCCATTCCATTCTATCTCTTTATCTTGAGGAACTCTCAAGAAACCAAGAGAAGAACAAAGAAAAAACAGAAAAGAAAAATGGCAGTTAGCACAGTATACATAATACAATCCTTGAATTCAACTTGCTCAATCTCAACATCAACAAAAACCAACTTAGAATTTCATCAAAAACAAGTTATTTTCTACACAACAAGTACCAAAAAGTACTCTACCAAAAAATTCAACACATTTATAACATGCTCAACATCTGATGAAACCAAGACTGTAGTCATTGGTTTAGCAGCAGATTCTGGCTGTGGTAAAAGTACATTTATGAGGAGATTAACAAGTGTTTTTGGTGGAGCAGCTGAGCCACCAAAAGGTGGAAATCCAGATTCAAACACATTAATTTCTGATATGACAACTGTGATTTGTTTAGATGATTATCATTCACTTGATAGAACTGGTAGAAAAGAGAAATGTGTCACTGCTCTTGATCCTAAAGCTAATGATTTTGATCTTATGTATGAACAAGTTAAGGCTTTAAAGAGTGGAATTGCAGTGGAAAAACCTATTTATAATCATGTTAGTGGTCTTCTTGATCCTCCAGAGCTCATTAAACCACCAAAGATTCTTGTCATTGAAGGATTGCACCCCATGTAAGTATACTCAGTAATATTCTTGAGATTTTGGTTAACTATAACAACAGCAATAACAATCCCACAAGTAGAGTCGGGGGAGAATAGTGTATTCGCAGACCTTACCCCTACCTTGCGAAGGTAGAGAGGCTGTTTCCTATATTTAAGTTAACTATGCAAGGTCAAATTGTGTTTCACATACACACACACTCATGCACACAGTTCACACATTAGAAAACTTCATAATTTCAGCATTTTAGGTCTTTTAAAACTCCCACCCCTTCCAGAAAAAGGAGGAAAATTGAAATTGTAATTGTGAAATGAGATTAAAGCACTTTGTGTTGTCATTGTATATAAGTTGAATTCATGATTGGATTAACTCATACACGTTCGATAGTGTAAGGTCGCCTAAAGATCTGTCCATAAGAAGTGTGACTAGTAATCAGGAAGTAAGACAGATTATCCGCTAGAATATGTTAAAGTACGCTAACATTGTGAAAATTTTATTGTTGCCGGTATTGACATGTAGAACATGTACTCTATTTTTATATTCGTCCGATTAATCAGTTCTTCAAAAGATCTATCAGAATATGGAGTGAATGATTTGATCAATGAATATTCGATTCTTTCTTCAATGTAGAATCTATTCACACCAATTTTTCTATTTTTTATAGAAAAAACTACGGATTCGGGTCATCATTAATCATTTGATATAATATTCAATACGTATGCATATACATTTATCCTTCAGTTCATTCTTTTTCTTTCTAAAGTTTCAAACTTTCAATATAAAGATTCCCCCACCAACGCATTTTACTCTATTTGTTAGAATAGCTTCCATTGAGTCCCTACGCCTATTTTTTTTTCCTGAACCTTTGTTTGTTTTCGAAAAACAAGATTTGGCCATATAAGCTAAATTCTTTAAAGCCTCTCTCTCTTAGACCAAGATAAAGGATAAGTAAAAGTGATTATTCCAGTTAGTTAGATTTAACCATGTTGTATTCAAGTTAGTTGAAAGATGAAGAAATGGAGTGCTTTATGCCCAATGTAGGATTTTTCGGAGCGAAACTGGAATTTAGTCGGCTCCAAGATACTTCCTCTGGTCCATAATAAGTGACTAATTTACTTTTAGAACACCCATAAAGGAAATACTAAATTCTAGACGAAAATAGTTAGTGTGACTAAACTACCCTTTGTTAAATGTTGTACCATAGTTATAGTTGCACTTACTTCTCTTCTCAAATGTGAAAGTAAATAACTTTTTAGGGATACGTACATAAGAGTATTTTTGGAAAAACAAATTGAATTTTTTCTTGATTATATAAATGGACACTTATTTTGAACCAAAATATAAAAGCAAATTGATCACTTATTATGAACCGGAGGGAGTTAATAATATCTCTGTCACTTCTCATAATGGCCCCCCACGATTTTGGGCCCAGGTAGCTCCATATTTAGTATAGTTTCTTTAAGATTTAATTCATATACTCTATAGTGTAAAAGGATTTTATCATATAGTTTTATCGCTGCAACAAATCACTTACTACTAATTTTTGCAGGTTAAGAATCCATTCTCAATATTTAAATTACTAGCAGAATAGTTAAAAAAGGACCCCGAACTTGACGTGTTCTTTTACGCTAGCAGTTTATAGAAGTTAAAAAAGCTTTTTAATGATATTTTCGAATATTTTGGTTACATTTGTTCTTCGGGCGAAGTGCACCAGTAGTCATTTTTAAGCCTATTATTTAAAATATATTCACAATTTACAATATATTTAAAGATTAGTCAATTTGTCCAAACTTCAAGACTAAGTAACCTAAATTTCTGTATCCTAAAATTTTGAGCTACTAATTCGAAATTCAAGACTTGGTGTCCTAAATTTTGAGTTACTAATTTGAAAAGTATCCAGAATTTTTAAACTGCTAATTTGACATTTAGGACTAAGTGTCCTGAATTTCTGAGTCGGTAATTTAAATTTCAGGACATAAGATTCGAATATTTGGATACAATTTTCGAGCTTCAGGACGTTGTATCCTAAAAGTTGTACGAATTGGCTAATCTTTAAATATATTGTAAACCTTGGATACATTTTAAACACCATGCTTAGAAGTGACCATCTGGTGTTATTTTCACTTGTTCTTCTTCATAAAAGTGGAACAATTTCATTAAGGAACCCAAAAAACTTGTCAAACACAGTTTATTTGCTAAATAAATTAAACTGTCCTTATATGGCATGTTTGATTGGAACCTCAATTAAGCATTAAAGAATATTAGCCATCCATAATTTCCCTGCTTGTCTAGTTAAAGTTATAGCTAATATTAATAAACCTATTCCTTTTTTTTTTTGGGTGTTTATCTAGGTTTGACGTACGAGTGAGAGAGCTGTTGGACTTCAGTATTTATTTGGACATCAGCAATGAGGTTAAGTTTGCTTGGAAAATTCAGGTAATTGCTTCATATGCTTCAAAATTTCTGTTTCAACAATAATTTTGGTCTCAGAGCAATCAGGGACGGGGCTAGCATACAGGATATGATTCGACCGGATTCGTTAGCTTTGATCCAAATCATGTATTTTTATTAAATATGTACAAATTATTAATTTAAAACCGAATAACTTAAACAAATATAATCATGAACCGATAAACTTTAAATCCTCTGCAACATAGGTGGATTAATTAATATTATAGAGGGAAGGTTTAGGGCAACAAAAATATATGTTATAAAAAATAATCAAAAAGAGGAAAAAGATCAATCGGGTGTGTTTGGTAAAAGTCATTTTTGGTGTTTAGTTACCAAAAATATTTTCCATCTAATGGGGCTGGGGGAATAACTTTCGCTACTTATGGATGGATGTCATTTTTTAGGGATATTTTTAAAAATAGATAGATTTACAACTGGCCGTTCAAAAATAGTCCAATTTCAAAAGTAATCGAAATTTAGCCACTTTTTATGTAAAGATAAATCTAAGCGAAAACACTTTTCAAAACCCGAAAAATACTCCAGTATATTATGCTGGAGTTCCAGGATAGTATGTTGGAACTCCAGCATAATATGATGGAGTTCCAGCATAAATACACTAGAACTCCAGCATAATATACTGGAGTTCCAGCAAGTATAATGGTCCAGTATAATATACTGGAGTTTGGAGCACCAGTGCTCCAGTCTCCAGTATATTATACTGGAGCCAGCAAAGTATACCGGTCCAGTATAATATGCTGGAGTTCATACACAAGTGCACCGAACTCCAGTATATTATGCTGGACCGGTCTCTTTTGCAGTAAAACGGTGCCTATTTTTTATTGACTTGGTAAACGCTGGCTATTTTTGATTGACCAGTTCAAAAACTGGCTATACCGTGAAATTTTGGCCATTTTTTATGCCACTGTCTTAACTTTTAACTTCATATCGCTTGTTCTGATACTTAGATATTATTAACAAACTTTGATATAGAAAAGTGTCATAAAATCACCATCCGATTTGCTGCTATTATTATTATTATTATTATTATTATTTTTATTTTTAGCCTTCAATATTACTACTTTTCGAAAAATATTTTTCACTGAGCAATCACGAAAAACATTTTTGAGGAAAATAACGTCCATGAAAAATGACTCTCGTCACACCAAACACACATGTACAATTCCCTTTTGATCTAATTGTTTCTTGAAAATTAATGCAGAGGGATATGGCTGAGAGAGGACACAGTCTTGAAAGCATTAAGGCTAGTATTGAAGCAAGAAAGCCAGATTTTGATGCTTACATTGGTATATCATAATTCCCCTTAAAATTGAATTTTAAATTTACCTATTTGGTGAATGAAGATTAACACATAATACATAGTGAAATTAAAGGGTAATTATTTTTTTGTTAAATTGTTATGCAGATCCACAAAAACAATATGCAGATGCAGTTATTGAAGTACTCCCAACTCAGTTAATTCCTGATGATAATGAAGGCAAAGTTTTGAGAGTTAGACTAATAATGAAAGAAGGAGTGAAGTATTTTAATCCAGTTTGTTTATTTGATGAAGGCTCTACTATTTCATGGATTCCATGTGGTAGGAAATTGACTTGTTCTTACCCTGGCATCAAGTTTTCCTATGGTCCTGATACCTACTTTGGCAATGAGGTATGTTGCTCTATCTATCTCCCCTTTGTGTTGCTCGGATCCTCGAAAATAGTTGTCGGTTGTGTGTTGAGTCCTCCAATTATGATGCATTATTGGCGAATTTGACACGATTGGGTGACATTTTTGAAGGATTCGAGCAATATACCTCCCAATGCTTGATTATAATGTATAATATCAAGAAGACAAAAAAATGCAACAAGGTTTGGGTTTTGCTTGAAAGATTAGTGATTCACTTAATATGTCTAGATCATCAAAAGGGGTTAGTTTCATGTATAATCACTGAATTTATTCGCTATAACAATAAAGTTAAAGTAACTAAACGTTTTTACTATATTATTAAGGTCGCTAAACTTTACTCGTTGTAACAATAAAATCACAACTATTATTTTCACATTAAAGTAACTTAATGTTACCTACTATAACTATAAATTTACCAAATTTAATTTTACCCACTATAATGGTAAAACCTAATCAAGAGACTTTACATGAATTGAACCCTCACCAATAAGGTGAAATTCGGGCTAGTGAGTAAAATTCAGTTACTTTAATGTAAAAAAAAATTGTGACTTTTACTATTACAGTAGGTAAAATTCAGCGATCATATGTGATATTAGACATTGACTCGAGGCTTGTTTTTTGTCACCCCTCAAGCATATAATATGGTTCTTCAAAGACAACAAGAATCTTACCTTTCTGTAAACCTGAAAATTGTCTGTTTCATTACTCAGTGCCTGTTCTCACTGTCTGTTTTTTGCTGTTAAATAGGTATCTGTCTTGGAAATGGATGGCCAATTTGACAGACTAGATGAACTCATCTATGTAGAAAGTCATTTGAGCAGTCTATCCACTAAGTTCTATGGTGAAGTTACTCAACAAATGTTGAAACATGCTGATTTCCCTGGCAGCAACAACGGCACAGGTTTTTTCCAGACAATCGTCGGATTAAAGATCAGAGACCTTTACGAGCAAATCGTTGCTAGCAAAGCTTCAGCTCCAGTAGCTGCAAAGGCCTATAATTCGTCGACAAATATTCACAACTAGGCATCAAAGTATATCAATTTATCCCTTGGTTGTTTAGAGCTTGATCTTTCAATAATTTATTTCAACTACTTTTACCATCTTTCATGTTTTCAAGTTTCATGGTTAGATGATTTCTTATAAAATGAGAGTATGCTCCATTGTGCATTTTGTTTCTAGTTGGAACTATATTGAGATGTAGTACAATAGATAAATAAAAGAAGAAATGTAATGAAGCATAATCAAATCACTTGATTGTATTTAGTAATGTTTTAAAAGGCGGGGGCGTGATGCGAGACGTTTTACCTCTGACGAGGCGAGGTGTAAGACCTGAGACATGGGGCGTAAGTCCCACGGATCTTTAGATTTTACTAATTTCAAGATAATATAAAATAAGAAATAATTATAAAAATTACATTAAAATCACAAAATTATAACAAATAATCTATTTAAACTATTCATAAATTATAATTCAACTATGCATAATATAAAAACTATGACACATATCAAATATGCAAATTAGCTGCTGATCACGCCCAACTATGCCTTAAAAAAAGGACTAAGCGGTCCCTGCAAATATAATCCGGTTTACAAGTCCGGAGTCGAATCCCACAGAGAACTAAGGTTTAGCTACAGCTGTTCACTATCACCAAGAAGACAAGCTTGAACAATTCCTAACTTATAGATATTAAGATTCTTGTGTTTAACTAATTAACTAATAAATTAAAATAGTAAATTAACAGCTAACGATACTGAGGGTTAGAGAAAAGATTAAGGAGGTCTAGAGTTATGATTTCCCCTATTGTCAGAATCCTTCCCCCTATGTCTTCTATAATTTCGCCTAAGTATTCTCTACCGATCATGAGCACTCTTATTGCCGTAAATCTCTCCCGAGTAATTACGACAATTTACTAGACGCACTCTCCCGAGCTACGCTAGCTGGCTTTTAATAAAGCTCACTTCAGATCGCACCCAAGGCTTCGTTATCCCTAATCCCGCCTTTAAACCCTTGGTTATTGATCCCTTATATACTCTGGGAGTGGTGTTGTTCAACAATTACCTAAATATGCACTCTCTCCCGAGTTATGCATACTAAATAGGCACAGCTAATTGAGAGCTCTTCAATCAACCAGAATATAAACGTAGTTGAACAAATACAGAAAAGCTATGGCTCAATTATATAAAAACATAACAAGAATTTATCCTACAAAAGGTTCTATCAAACTCTAGATAACAAATTAGCTATTCATAATAGTATGTAAAACTACAATACTAAAAGTCATAACCAACAATGAAGAAAATAGGAAGAGGAAGGAAAAAACTCGTAGAAGAATTCTCCGCCTTGCTCCCAATGTGTTCTTGCCTCCAAGGGTGTTGTCTAACCCTAAAGTAGTGTCTCTCCGCCTCCTTAAGTCTAATTTATATCCAAAATATGTTCTCCTCTTGTTCTTGGCCGGCCTCCTTTGTTTAATATAGGGTTTAGGACTTAAAATCCCATGTTTTGCACTTTAGTCCCTGAAATTTTCGCTTCCTGCCGCTGTTTTTCCGCGGTCGCGGTGGAACCGCGGCCAAACATGCCCTCTGATTCTTCAGTTGTCCGCGACCATCTTCTACCGCGGTTCTGCCGCGGTTGCGGCAAAATAGCGGTTTTTCACCCTGTTCCGTTTGGAATTTGGAAAAACGTAAAACATGAAAGTTGTAGCCCTTTGAGTTAGCTTTCCAACCATATATTGTGTAGCCCAAATGGAGTTCTGAGCAAAACGTTATGTCTATTTTACTAGACAGTGCATAATATGCCTCCTCAAGTCTTCGTTCGTACTTAATTATCAAATTTGACCCCCGAACACGATCCCGGCTTAATTCCTTAAGCTTTTACTCAGAATTCAAAGCTTCAAATCACTTAAATTCATTCCATAACATCTATATAGCTCGGAATCACACCTACAAGGCATAAAACACACAATTAGTGCAAAACACTAGCGATTAAAGCGCAAACTCAATTAAAGTGCAGTAAATTCGAGTGTAATAAGCGACTAAAATATGCAATTATAGCCTATCATCAGCTGCAACGTCGTTACAACTCAAACATCAAAAGCAATGTATATGCGAAATCTTATATGTATCTCTTAAGGAGTAATGAATTTTGAAAAAATTTCGATATTATAATATAATATTTTTTCTAAAATATTCCTTTTATTTGATAGTATGCTTTCTATTTGAAAGAGAATTTATATAAAAATATAATTCACAATTTAAATATGATTCTCTAGCAACATTTATTTTTAAGTTTCAACAATTTAATAAAGTGAAACATAATTTCATACTATATCATGATAACTAATTATTTGTAAATAGTTACTAGCTGATACTGAGCTATTAAATTAATAAGTATTGTATCGTAAACATGAAAATAATATTTAGGAAAATAATTATAAAAAAGTTATTGACTAATATAATAAAGACATAACAAAAGTTAATAAATAATACTTTTAAATGAAAGATTTATTTAAAATTTACTATCATAGCAATCTTAGTGGATAACCTGCAATAATTTTTGTTTTAATTATGACATAAAATACTCTCCACTTAATGATTCATGATTAAGAAAAAGTAATTTTGAATAGTTAACGATTTATTAAAAAAATTTGAGGATTTACAAGGTTAGTTACACACAATTGCATAAAGTTTTATTAGGCGCGCCCAGTACGTTGGGCGTTGGGCGTGTCCGAGACGTAAGCCCCGACGGTCGAGGCGTAATTCTCATGAAACTAAGTCTCACACATAAGCCCAGGGACGTTTTACGAGTGCCCCGCCCCAGGGCGAGTCCCAATTCTGCCTTTTAAAACAGAGGTATTTAGGTGTGGAAACTTATCCAAGATGGAATATAACTCTCAGGGGTCATTTGGTAGGATGTATTAACGAAAAATAATACATGTATTAGCTTTGGTATTATTAATCTCTTGTTTGTTAGTATTTTTCAACTTATGTATAACTAATACAATTATACACCATATTCAGTACTATTCTTATACATAGCAAACCATGACATTAGCATTATCATAATTTTTAATGCATGAATAAGCATGTATAAAGACAGGCATGCCCTTTCAAAACCTTTTCCAAATCCTTTTTTTGGAAGGTATTTTGGTAAACAAAGATTTAAAAAAAAAATTGTATATTGCATATTAATTTTAATATACCAAACCAAAGGGTAATCCCAGTATTACTAACCTCAGCATTACTAATACACCCTATTTGGTATTATTCTTATACGCCCTACCAAACGACCCATCAGTTCATTTTCAAGCTGTTTCTTCACAGCCCATGAAAGCACCTTCAGTTATGAACTTTTTTCATTAGCAAAAAGATGAAGAGCCATATCAGTAAAAATGGCGTGTAGTAGTGTAACGACCCAACCGGTCGTTTTTAGAATTCACGCCCCGATCCCCTATTAACTACTTCCCCTAAGTTCATTTCTGCTATTTTGAGTTGCCGGGACGTTCGGCGTTGAGTTTCGGAGAGTTTTGGGACACTTAGTCCCTAAATGAGAGCTTAAGTGTTGGAAAGTGGTCCGTAGTCGGAACAGTGTGAAGACGGCCTCGGAATGGAAATCCGATGGTTCCGTTAGCTCCGTTAGGTGATTTCGGAGTTGGGAGCGTGTTCGGAATGTATTTTGGAAGTCCGTAGCTAATTTAAGCTTGAAATGCCGAAGTTTGAATTTTTGAAGTTTCCGGTCCGATAGTGAGATTTTGATCCGAGGGTCGGAATGGAATTCCGGAAGTTGCAGTAGCTCCGTCATGTCATTTGGGATGTGTGTGCAAAATTTTAGGTCATCCGGATGTGGTTTGGTTAGGTTTTTGATCGAAAGCGTATTTTGAAGATTTGGAAGTTCATAAGCTTGGTTTTTGGTTTGATCCATCGTTTCGATGTTGTTTTATGTGATTTGAAACTTCGAGCGAGTCCGTGTTAGGTTATGTGACTTGTGTGCATGATTAGTCGGGGTCCTGGGGGCCTCGGGTGTGTTTCGGGTGGGCTACGGATCCTTTTCTTCTATTTTTGAACTGCTGAACTGCTGCTTCTGATATCCTTCTACGCGATCGCGAAGCCTCTCTCGCGATCGCGAAGGTATAATTTTCCTTACTTCGCGATCGCATCTCAGATCCCGCATTCGCATAGAGCAATCTCAGGACTTTGGTATTCCTTCAACGCGTTCGCACTCATGGTTACGCGATCGCGAAGCACTGTCTTCCTCTTATCCGCGTTCGCGTTCCTGTCATCGCGTTCGCGATGTACATTTTCTGGGCCTTCTCGAATTCCTCTACGCGATCGCGACCTTTGTTCCGCGATCGCGATGAACAAATCGCTGGGCAGGCAGAATTAAATCCCAAATTCGAGGGTTTTATCTTTTTATCACATTTTTGACTTCTAGAGCTCGGTCCTTGGCGATTTTTGAAGGGATTTTCACCTGGGCAACTTGGGTAGGTAATTCTCACTCGATTTAGACCAATTTCCATGAATCTCCTCTTAATTTCATCCTTTAATTTCAGATTTTTGATGAAAAATGGGTAGAACTTCATAGACTGAATTATTGAGTTTTGAGGGGGTGTTTGACCTCCGATTTGAGAGATTTTTATATGGTTAGACTCGTGAGAGTACGAGGGTTCTGAAAATATTAAATTCATCCGGTTCCGAGATGTTGGCCTGAGGGGCGTTTTGGTCATTTTGCCTAATTTCGCGCTCTAGCTTTGAATTAAATAGTAGAACCCGTTGCTTGAGATGTTAATTATAATGTGTGATTTAATTGAATAGATTTGGATCATTTGGAGTCGAGTACTCGTGGCAAGAACGTGGTTGCTAGTTGATTTTAGCCGGTTCGAGGTAAGTATCTTGCCTAACCTTGTGTGGGGGACTTCCCCTTAGGATTTGAGTCTTTTTTGTTGATTGTATTCCTTGTACGCGAGGTGACGAGTGCGTGCTCGGATTTATTTGTGGAAAATTGCCCCTTTTAGGCTCTTAGATCCTTGTAATCACCAAATATGAAGTTGTTCTTGATACGATTGAGTTTCCTGTTATTAGTTTCACCTCTACATGACTTTACTTGGAATTTATCTGCTCTTTTAGTTATTCTTGTTGCCTAATTGACTTTTACTTGTTTGACTGTAGACATTTACCTTTCTGTAGTCACATTGTCTTTCCTAACTGTTTGTCTTTACCTGGAGGCATTATTTCTACCTCTCGTGTAATTAATTGGTCTTAATTGGAAAGAAGTCAGATATCCTATGTTTAGTTGATATTTCCTAAATTGTAATTATTTGATTCATGTTAACTTCCTTGTTGTTGAACTTAGTATTATCGGATTGTTGCTTTATATTATTTCTCCCTTGTTGAGTTATTCTTATTGCACTTAGTATTTCTCCGTTACGGTTATTCCTTGTGAGTTAGTTGTACCGTCTTTTGGTGAACGAAATTTCTGGAGTTGATCCTCTCGCTTTGTTCCTGTATATATTGTCATTTGTTGTGTTGCATTGATATTGTGATGCACGAGGTTTCTGCCGTGCGGTTGTTGATATTGTGATGCACGGGGTTTCTGCCGTGCAGTTGTTGATATTGTGATGCACGAGGTTTCTGCCGTGCGGTTGTTGATACTGTGATGCACGAGGTTTCTGCCGTGCGACCATTGGTACTGTGATGCACGAGGTCTCTGCCGTGCAGTTGTTGTTGAAGGGTTGCACGAGGTCTTTGCTGTGCTATTGTTGCTATTGATGTGTTGCACATGTGGCGTAATAAGGCGGGATATGTTATATGCTTATATGTGGGTTGTGCATGTGGCGGAATAAGGTGGGAACATTATGATGCACGTGTGGCGAAATAAGGCGGTGTTTATTATATTATTCTTTGCACACGTGGCGAAATAAGGTGGCCTATATCAGGGGTTGATTGTCTAGAATTGTGACGGCCTGTGGAGGCATTCCTATTTGTTTTATATTGTGATTGTGGGTTGCTTACCTGTATGAGCGTTACCGCTTGGAAGTTGTGAGGAAACATTCATACGTGCGGTCCGTTCTCCTTTTCATGTTTTCTAGTTGGTAGAATTCTTGTTAAAAACACTTGCACAAGTATACACGTAGTTGAACACTCCTTTTAGAGATGAATTCCTCCTGATTTTTGCTAAGGGTGGAGGTACGCCCTCGTTTATCCATTATAGTTGGGAGAGTGGCCCTAGTTAGCCAGTTAGTTGTCAGCATGACCATGAGATTGATGGCGCACAGGATGCCAAATTGTTAGATTTCAGATACCGGGTCTTCGCGAGTTGTGGTTTGTCCGAGACTTGGTGAAATCGTGGAAAGAGTTGAATAAGACCTTTGTGAACACCGTTGTAGGATATGAGTTATTGACTTGTTTCCCCCCTTGCTGTGTTGTGACCTTAGGATTTGTGATTCTGCCGTCTTTCGTACATCATTTATTATGTTCTCGTTGTTACTGGTTGTACTTTTCCCTTATTGTGAATTGAAGCATTTTCAGTCATTCATGCAGTCTTACATATTTATTTGTCATTTCCATTATACCTATGATTATACTGTTTATTGACCGGTAGGTGCCTTGACAGTTCCTCGTCACTACTCCATCGAGGTTAGTCTTGATACTTACTGGGCACCGCTGTGGTGTGCTCATGCTACTCTTCTGAACATTTTTGTTGTGCAGATACAGGTACTCCCGCTCAGTTCTGTCAGCCTTGGAAGGAGGCGTATCGGTAGAGACTTCAAGGTATATCTGCTACGTCTGCAGACCGAGAAGTCCCTTTCCAGCTTTCTGTAATAAGTATAGCTTTTCCAGTATTTCTCATTTGTATAGGTATTCTTGAGTCAGAGCCTCTTATGTACCCCCTTAGCGTGTGATTTGTGAGTTTCCGGGTCTTGGAAGTTTTTGTTAGCTTCGAGAAATTGTTGTGGTATGTGCCGAGCGGCACCTTAAACACCGTTTCATTTTACAGTTTAGTTTTATTTATTTTCTTCCGCAATTATGGTTTATCTTCCGCATTGTTAGGCTTACCTAGTCATAGGGACTAGGTTCCATCACGACATGTTCATGGAGGGTGAACTGGGGTCGTGACAAGTAGCCACTAATTAAGGGTGTCTTTAATTTTTATCCACTAATTATAATGCTCAGCAAAAATAGCCACTACTAATAGGGAAAAGACTGTTTTACCCTTCCTTCATATGCCAAAAGGCCAAAAACCCTTATTTTTTCATTCAGAAGAGGGAAATTTGAGGGAGGGGAAGTTCGCGTGTTCTCTGCTGCTGTATGATCTCGCATGCAAACGAGCTTCACTTAATCTTTCTCCTTCTTCATCTTCTCTGTCATCTTCTCTGAATCGATCGATCTAACTGGTAATTTTTTTTTGTTTTATGCATTTTTGTTTCAAAAATCGATCGATCTATATGTGTAATCGCGTTCAATGCCCTGTCAAGTATGTGTGAAATTTCAAAAATGATCATTATAAGTTGATTCAGTGTCGGAGAAGTAGCGTATTTTTGTGATGCTGTTATTCAGAAATTTTTGGTTTTGAAATGTATAATGTGTTTGTGGTTGATTCAATATATTTGATTATGTAAGGACATTTCATAAAAATAGTCGTAGAAAATCATAAGCTTACTGTGTTTCTGAATTTTTAGTTAACTGTGTTCATGAAAGATAAGGATCAAACGACATTAACTTTTGAAGTTGGAACTCAAAGTTAAGGACAGAGTGTCCATAACTTTTGAACTTGAAACTTGAAGTTAAGGACTAAGTGTCCTTAACTTTGGAATTTGAAAGTTGAAGTTCAGGACCAAGTGTCCTTAACTTTTCAACTTGAAACTATAAGTTAAGGACTGCCTGCCGTTAACTTTTTAACTTGAAACTTGAAGTTAAGGACCTAGTGTCCTTACCTTTTGAACTTGAAACTATAAGTTAAGGCCTGCCTATTCTTACCTCTTTAACTTGTAAATCTAAGTTAAGGACTAAGTGTCCTTTACTTTTGAACTTGGAATTCAAAGTTAAGGACTGCATGTCCTTAACTTTTAAACTTGAAACTTGAAGTTAAGGACCAAGTGTCCTTAACTTTTGAACTACAAATTTGAAGTTCAGGACTTATTGTCCTTTACTTTTCAACTTTAAACTTTAAGTTAAGGACTGCTTGTCCTTAACTTTTTTACGTGAAACTTGAAGTTAAGGACCAAGTCCGTCCAACTAACTATAAGTCCTAATTTTTGTTTTCTTTTTCCTTCTTTGTAGTGTGATAATGGAAGGAGATCGTGTGTTCAAGTTTGATGATTGGCGTAATTTTATGGTGTATTGGAAAGGAGATTTACAGTATAAGGAAACAATTAAAAGTTTTTTGTCAAACAGTCAGTGGAAGAAGTTGAGGGATGGTATTTTCGGCAACTTCTTCCGATTACAAAGTGTGAAGTTATGTGGTAAACTTATTCACTGTATATTGCTTTCAGAAATTGTGAATAATGACCCTGATTCGATGACATTCAAGGTATTTGACCGTGAAATTAAGTTTACACGTGACGCATTTCATCTAATTACTGGTTTGAAGTGTTATTCCTCGCTGGACATCAAAGGTTTACATGAGAAAGAGAATAGGCTTTCGAAAGTCTATTTCCCCGGAAAGGATAGAATTGAGTTGGGTGATTTGTTTAATTTTATTTCTAGTCACCCACATGGTACAGCTTCGTCATTTGTAGGCAGCGATGATGATGCTGTGAAGTTGGCAATAATTTATTTTGTTGAATCTGTTTTGATGGGCAAGCGGAAGAATAAGAATGTGTCCGAGCAGATAATGAAAATTATCGACGATGATGTACTCTGCTCTTCTTTCAATTGGGGCTCTCTTTCTTATGACACGCTATTAAAATCATTGAAGAGTTGTTTGAAGCCGAATGAGAATGAGATTGAGAAAGAGAAAGACAAAGATAAAGACAAGGATAGCTACACTATACTTGGCTTTCCTTTTTCCTTTTGTGTTTGGATTATGGAAGTAATTCCTATTTTCCAGGAAAAACAATTTGTGAACTTCCAAGAATCTGGTTATCCTCGGATGTTATATTATTCGAAAATGAAATCTCCACAGTTTGATTCTCTTTGTAAAAAATACTTCCATAATGAAAATGTAAGTTAATGTAATTACTAGCTATTTTTTTGTTTATTTGTTTTAGTTCTGAAAACTTATGTTTACTTTTTGTCGTATAATAGTTGTATAAGTTGATCGAGGTGTCACCATTTATTCCTGTTGAAGAAGAAGATACAGAGCCTCTTAGTGTGGAGGAGCCAATTTCACAATATCAAAGCTCAAGGCCTTCTTCCACACAATTTGATGAACCCATACTTAAGGAATTTGTTAGAGTATGTCTTTCTGCCTTTGAATAGCATTAGTTTTTTATTTGATTATTTTTTGCTTACGACACTTTTTTTTATGTTTTTTGATTCAGAGATTATCAGAGAGTTTAAGAAGGATCTGCAAGCTGAAGTTACCAGAATAAATTAGAAAATAGCTATTGTGTCCTTAAGTTTTGAACTTAAAACTATAAGTTAAGGACTTCCTGTCCTTAACTTTTGAACTTGGAATTCAAAGTTAAGGACTGCATGTCCTTAACTTTTTAACCTGTAATTGAAACTTAAGGATTGTCTGTCCTTAACTTTTGAACTTAGAATTCAAACTTAAGGACTGCTTGTCCTTCACTTTTGAACCTTCAAGTCAAACTTAAGGACTCATGTCCTCAACTTTTCAACCTGTAATTCAAACTTAAGGATTGCCTGTCCTTAACTTTTGAACCTGTCCTTAACTTTCTAACATAGTTTCTTTCTCAGGATTTAAAGAAAACTCTAGGATCAAAGCTTGATACTTTGTTGAAGATTTATGGGAAAGCTGATGAAAGGAACATAAAGAGAGAATCTAGTGTTCCAATTAGAAAAGATGGAGTTGAAGAAGATACAGAGCCTACTGTTACAATCAACAAAGATGCATACGGTGATGAACGTGATGATATGGATGTGGATGCAGAAGTTCAATATGAAAGTGATTTTAGAGATGCACATCTAGATGATGAAACTGAGAACGTTACTGATATTGGGAAAGGTTAGATATAGATTTTGAATTTTTTTTCGTTGAAATTTATATTCAATAGAGTAATACATATAAACTTTTTTGTGATTACAAATATTTGTAGAATCTATTGATGGAGTGGAAGTTGAAGATGTAGGAGAATGTCAAGACCAGGAAAATCCAAAAGAGAAAGGAGAAACAGAAAAAAATTGTAAATGTGGATTGCAATCTCAGGAGGATTTAGCAAGTCCATTGGGAACAAGTGTCAGCGAGATTGTATGCAAATGCTTAGAAGGAACATATGATCTGTCTACACCTCTGTCATACAAAGAAAAATTTGGAGTTCAAACTTGTGCCAATCAAGGTTAGATAAAATTTTCATTATATATTGTATGTTAGTTTTAGTGAATTATTAGAATGGGTATTAATTGCAAATATTACAGAATCTTTTGAAGCTGCAAGGGAAGAAGCTGGAGTGGAGTATCAAGAGAAAAGTGGAATACAATCTCAAGATGTAGAAAATACTGAAGGAACAAGCAGAAGTGAGATTGGTTCCAAATGCATAGATACAACATGTGATCTCTCTAGACCTCCCTCTCTTAATGACAATATTGGAACCGAAGAAAATGCTAGTGAAGATAATGATATAATTGGGATGATCTTGACTATTGCAAATGGTTAGACAGTATTTTATTTTATTTTATATATGTTTGTGTTAATCAAAGATTATTAACAAGTACTAATTGTGTTAGCTCTTGTAAATATTTTTGCAGAATCTTGTGAACAAGCAACTGAAGCACATGGTGAACAATTGCAAGATAAAGAAAATGTGCAATTGGAAGAAAAAGAAAATGATGCAAGTAATATCTTAGCTGAATTTTCTGTTGAAAAAACACAAGAAGGTAGTGTGCAGAAGACAGGTACTGATTGTGTCTTAAATATTATATTCATAATTGAAATTTTGTCTCTTCATTTGACGAGTTACAGCAAATATATATATATATATATATATATAGTGTTGCTGGCAGAGGACAACAATGATGAAGCTCTTAACCAATATACGAGGAAAAGAAAGAGAGACAGTATTGGTTATGATGGTCCGTCATTTTCTATTCTTACTCCTACTCCTCCAAGTACACAAATGAGCATTGATGGGGCTTTGACTATGGAGGTTGAAGGAAATGTTGAAGAAGAGCTTGGTCGAGGTAAAAGGAACAAGAAGCTAAGTTGGCAGTTGAAATCTCCTTTTGATCAGGAAAGAAAAGCAGGAACATCGATGGCAGACAATCAAAATACTCCGAAGAGTTCAGGCTGGATAAAATCAACATATACTCGTAGGTGTATTTTTCATTATGCCACAGAAGATGCAAAATTAATAAAGAAATTCATTGCGTGGTTGCGCAAGGAGAAAAGGAGAGGTCGCAAAAAAGAGTAAGTCCCTTAATGTATTTCACTACGTCCTTAACTTCTGTTATTGTAAGACTAATTTTAGGACTAAGTGTCCTGAACTTTTGAAGTTGTAAGTCAAAGTTCAGGACCATGTGTCCTTAATATTCGAACTTGTAATTCAAAGTTAAGCACTGCCTGTGACGACCCGGCCCATCATCACGTGAGTTACCGCTCCGTTTCCCCCATTTTCTGCTTCCTTATATTTTATTGTAAGAGTCTTGAGTGAACGAGTCGATTTGGATTGGTTTTGGATGGAAATGAGACACATAGTCTCATTAAGGAAGGTTGTTTTGGAAAAGTCAACCGAATGTTGACATATGTGGCGACCCAAAGGGTCATCACCTATTTTCTTATTCATTTCGTGCTTCCGAGGCCTCGAAAACCTCAATTAGGGTTGCCTCGATCTGCGTGCACAGTCCGGGCGCGTAGCCGGAAAGCTTAAATATTAATTCTGTGTGAAAAATGCTAAATTTTGATATTAATATGAATATATTTGACTTCGGTCAACATTTTTGGTAAACGGACCCGGACCCGTGATTTGACGGTCCCGGAGGGTCCGTAACAAAATATGGGACTCGGGCATATGCCCGGAGTCGAATTCCGAGGTCTAGAGCCCGAGAAATGAATTTTTCTATGAAATTATTTTTCTGAAATTATTAAGAAAATTTGGAAATGAAATTTGATTAAAAGACTGTGGTATCAGGCTCGTATTTTGGTTCCGACGCCCGGTACAAGTCTTATATATGGTTTAAGCGTTTTCTGTAAAATTTGGTTAAAAACGAACATCGTTTGACGTGTTTCGGACTCGAAATGGAAATTTGATGCTTTATGAACATTTCAAAGAAAAACATGAGTTTTGAGGCTTGATTCGACGTATATGATGTTATTTTGGCGATTTGATCGCACGGATAAGTCCGTAGGATATTTTTGAGGTTGTGTGCATAATTGGTTTGGTGCCCCGAGGGCTCGGGTGAGTTTTGGATAGGCATCGGATTGCATTTCTCATTTTTTGAAAATCTGGTATGTTGGCTTATGTGGTTTTCGCAAATGCGAAAGGGAGACTTGCAATTGCGAGCTCGCAAATGCGAGCTTCGAGTCGCAATTGCGAGGTCTGGGAAATTACGCGCAGGTCGCAAATGCGAGAATTTTGCTCGCAAATGCGAGAGGCCACTGATCGCAAATGCCATCGCATTTTCGCAAATGCGAAGCCTGGCCTCCAGACCTGAGTTCGCAAATGCGAACCAAGATGTCGCAATTCCCAAGCCTGAAGGGTTCGCAATTGTGAACCCAACTTCGCAATTCCCATATCCGAGGCCCAGCAAATTTTATACTTAGTCGAATTTTCATCACTTTTCACCATTCTTTCAAAACCCAAACACCATAGGCGATGTTTCAAGAACAATCTTCATCCCAAATCATTTGTAAGTCAATTTTTACTCAATTCTTTCAATCTTTAACATCATTTAACATGTTTTCCACTTAAAATCAAGGATTTTCATGGGTGAAATTGGGGTTTTTGGGTAGAACCTAGGTTTTCTAAAAATTGGGGATTTGGACCTCGATTTGAGGTCCGATTTTAAAACAAATTATATATTTGAATTCGTGGGGGAATGGGTAACCGGGTTTTGGTTCGAACCTCGAGTTTTGACCACGTGGGCCCGGGGGAGATCTTGGAATTTTTGGGAAATTCATTTTTTTGCATTCAAATTGATTCATATAGTGTTTATTAAAGTAATTGAGCAATTTGTGATTAGATTCGAGCGAATTGGAGGTGGAATCGCGGGGTAAAGCGATAGTTGAAGATTAAGTGGAATTCAAGGCTTTGAGGTAAGTGTTTGGTTTAACCCTAGCTTGAGGGAATAGGAGTTGAGTCTTGTTGCTAATTGCTATGTGATCGAGTATGATGTATAGGCATGGTGACGAGTATCTATACATTGGTGTCTAGCATGACCGTGAGTCCTTTTAATGTGATTATCATGATTTGGTTGTGAATTCCGTATTTATTGGAGGATTTCTATATGTTGTGAATAACATGAGAACGACGATATGATCATTTGATTCCTAGGAGCATTGGCTCGAATCGTAATACGAATATTGAAAGTATATGAAATGACTTGATTCCTTGAAGCGTTAGCTCAAAATGGTAATGTGGATTATAACGTAATATGAAAGAAAGAGAAAGCGTTGTTGGTATTTCCCTTGTTGGGACGTTTTGTTGAACTTGTTGGTTTCTTTTCCCTTGCCGGGATTCCTTCCGATGTTTGTTTATTTTTATGCCCCTTATTTGTGACTGTTGTTTGGGGAGCCAGACTGTTGAAGGATATGGATTGGGTTGCACGCCGCAACAATGATATTTGAGGATCGGGTTGCACGCCGCAACAATGGTAATTGTGGAACGGGTTGCACGCCGCAACAGTTATTGATACCATGTGTTTATATTGAGTATTAGTTTTTTACTCTGGATTATTGTTAATATTGTTATCTCCCCATAGCATGTTCCCCCCCCCCCCCATATTATTAGTTGGTTGGTATTTCGATTTCGTTGTATATTTATAACTGCACAGGTTTATGTGGTGTCTGGTCTAGCCTCGTCACTACTTCGCCGGGGTTAGGCTAGACACTTACCAGCACATGGGGTCGGTTGTGCTGATGCTACACTTCTGTGCATTTTTGCACAGGTCCAGGTTTTGAGGAGGAGCAGCAGCTTTAGCACGGGAGCAGGCTTCCATTATCACGAGACTGAGGTAGTCTTACAGGTGTCCGCAGGCTCGACGTCTTTTCCTTATGTTCTATTTTAGACTGTTGTCTCCTTGTTTTCGGGACAGACAGCTTATATGTTTCTTTCAAGCCTTTGTATTTAGTAATTCTTAGTAGTTCGTGAGTGATGTGACACCAAATCTTGGGTAGAGGCTATTATTGACTGTGCCGCGTTTTGATTCAGATTCATATATTAGACTTCCGCTATTATTATTATTAAATTCCATATTATATGCTGATGCTATAAATAGTTAACAGGTTTGTTTCTTAATGGAAAGATAATTAAGTTGGCTTGCCTAGCTACCACGAGTAGGTGCCATCACGACTCCGATGGTGGGAAATCCGAGTCGTGACAAGTTGGTATCAGAGCACTAGGTTACATAGGTGTCACAACTCACGAACAAACTTAGTAGAGTCTGAGGGGTCGGTACGGATACGTCTGTACTTGTCCCCCAGAGGCTATTGAGTTAGGAAAAATCTCTCATTTGTTCTTTCTTGTCGTGCGGTTTGGTTTCTCAATGCTGATTGAATTTCTACTTTGTTCTTTCGCAGATGGCGAGAACACGCGCTTCCTCATCTACTGATCAGCAGTCCGAGCCCCAGACAGCTCCCGCTAGGGGCATAAGACGTGGCCATGCTAGGTGCCAAGGTAGGGGCAGAGCTCAGCCCCAAGCAGCAGCACCAGTGGCGGAGTCTCAGGTTGACCTTGAGGAGGAGGTTCCGGCCCCAGCCGCAGCAGTTCCAGTGGGCCCAACTCAGGTCCCAGAGGGGTTTATTGCCACCCCAGTTCTTCAGGACGCTTTGGTCCGGTTGGTGGGCCTCATAGAGAGTGTTACCCGGGCAGGATTGCTTCTTGTAGCACTAGCCGCTTCTCAGGTTGGAGGAGGAGCCCAGACTCCTGCTGCACGTACTCTGGAGCAGGTAGCTCCCCAGGGTCAGATTTCAGCGGCTCAGCCAGCTACGACAGTTCAGCCGAGGGTAGTTGCTCAGACCGGCGATGGAGCGGCTATGTCCGCAGATGCTTTGTGGAGGCTGGACAGGTTCACCAAGCTTTTCACTGCTACATTCAGCGAAGCTTCTTCTGAGGACCCCCAGGATTTCTTATATAGCTGCCACGAGGTTCTTCGGAACATGGGCATTGTGGAGTCCAATGGAGTTGATTTTGCTGCCTTTCGTCTATCTGGATCCGCCAAGACTTGGTGGAGGGATTTCTGTTTAGCCAGACCAGCAAGGTCGCCATCTTTGACTTGGGATCAGTTTTCAGAGTTATTCCTGGAGAAGTTTCTCCCCGTTACTCAGTGGGATGCATATCGTAGGCAGTTTGAGCGCCTCCAGCAGGGGTCTATGACGGTCACTCAGTATGAGACCAAATTTATCGATCTAGCTCGTCATGCCCTTGTCATACTCCCTACTGAGAGGGAGAGGGTGAGGAGATTTATTGATGGTTTGATCCAGCCTATTCGCCTTCAGATGGCCAGAGAGGCGGGTAGTGATATTACTTTTTAGGAGGCGGCCAATATGGCCCGGAGGATCGAGATGGTTCTGCCACAAGGGGGTGGTCATAGATAAGACAAGAGACCCCGTCACACAGGTCAGTTCAGCGGTGCCTCATCTGGAGGCAGGGATTCTTATGATAGGGGTCAGCCTTCTAGGCCTTTCCAGTCAGCCCTCCAGGTTTCAGGGTGCCCCAGGTGATCGTGGTTCTCGTGGGCATTATTCAGATCAGCAGTCACTCAGTGCACCGCTAGCTCCCATCAGTGCACCGCCACTTCAGAGCTTTCGTGGAGGTCATTCGGGTCGCCAGGGCCAGCCACATCATTCGGAGGGATGTTATGAGTGTGGTGAGTATGGCCACATCAGGAGAGCTTGCCCGAGATTGAGGGGTACTCAGTCACAGTAGCAGGGTCCCCGTCCTATGATTCAGGCACCAAATGCCCCACAGCCAGCCAGAGGTGGAGGTAGAGGTCATAGAGGTGGAGGTAGAGGCCATAGAGGTGGAGCTCAGACCGCCAGGGGCGGAGGTCAGCTAGCAGCAGATCGACCTAGGGATACAGTTCAGGGTGCTGGGGCCCAGCCCCGTTGCTATGCTCTCCAGGCTAGACCAGAGGCAGAGGCCTCAGATGTAGTGATCATAGGTACGGTTCTGGTTTGTGATCGAGGTGCTTCGGTACTATTTGATCCAGGGTCTACGTATTCATATGTTTCCTCTTACTTCGCACCATGCTTGGTTATGCCTAGTGATGCTTTGAGTATTCCGGTATATGTGTCTACACCAGTGGGTGACTCTATCGTGGTCGACCGAGTCCATAGTTCGTGTGTTGTAGTGATTGAGGGTCTTGAGACCCGTGTAGACTTGTTACTCTTAGATATGGTGGACTTTGATATCATTCTGGGTATGGATTGGCTATCACCCTATCACGCTATCTTGGACTGCCATGCCAAGAATGTGACTTTAGCTTTACCGGGTATGCCTCGCTTAGAGTGGAGAGGGACTCCAAGTCATTCTACCCGTAGTGTCATATCGTATGTGAAGTCTCGACGTATGGTCGAGAAGGGGTGTCTGTCCTACTTGGCCTATGTTCGTGATTCCAGTGCTGAGGTTCCTCCTATAGATTCTGTGCCTATTGTCCGGGAGTTTCCCGATGTCTTTCCTTCAGACCTGTCGGGTATTCCACCCGACAGGGATATAGATTTCTGTATTGACTTGGTTCTGGGCACTCAGCCCATTTCTATTCCGCCGTACAGAATGGCCCCGCCGGAGTTGAAGGAGTTAAAAGAATAGTTGCAGGATTTGCTAGAGAAGGGTTTCATTAGACCCAGTGTGTCTCCTTGGGGTGCGCCGGTGTTATTTGTCAAGAAGAAGGATGGGTCAATGAGGATGTGTATTGATTACCGATAATTGAACAAGGTAACGGTGAAGAATAAGTACCCACTGCCGATGATTGATGATTTGTTCGACCAGCTTCAGGGTGCCAGGGTATTCTCCAAGATTGACTTGCGATCCGGGTACCATCAGTTGAGGATTAGGGCATCCAATGTCCCTAAGACAGCCTTCCGCACTCGGTATGGGCATTACTAGTTCCTGGTTATGTCGTTCGGGTTGACCAATGCCCCGGCAGCATTCATGGAGTTGATGAACCGAGTGTTCAGGCCATATTTGTACATGTTCGTGATAGTCTTTATTGATGATATTTTGGTGTACTCCCGCAGCCAGGAGGAGCACGAGTAGCACCTTAGAGTGGTTCTTCAGACGCTGAGGGATAGTAAGTTATATGCCAAGTTCTCCAAGTGTGAGTTCTGGTTGAGTTCAGTAACATTTATGGGTCACGTTGTATCAGCTGAGGGTATTCAGGTGGACCCGAAGAAGATAGAGGCAGTCAAGAACTGGCCTAGACCAGCATCAGCGACAGAGATTCGGAGTTTCTTGGGGTTAGCAGGCTACTACAGGCGGTTCGTGGAGGGATTTTCATCTATTGCAGCCCCGATGACTAGATTGACCCAGAAGGGTGCCCAGTTCAGATGGTCAGATGAGTGCGAGGCGAGCTTTCAGAAGCTCAAGACAGCTCTGACTACGGCACCGGTGTTGACCTTGCCCACAGGATCAGGGCCCTATACAGTCTACTGTGATGCTTCCCGTGTGGGACTTGGAGCAGTGTTGATGCAGAATGGCAAGGTCATTGCCTATGCTTCGAGACAGTTGAAGATTCATGAGAAGAACTATCCAGTGCATGATCTAGAGTTGGCAGCCATTGTTCACGCCTTGAAGATTTGGAGGCACTACTTGTATGGTGTGGTGTGTGAGGTGTTCACTGATCATAAGAGTCTTCAGTACCTATTTAAGCAAAAGGAGTTGAATTTGAGGCAGAGGAGATGGTTGGAGTTGTTGAAGGATTATGATGTCACCATTCTTTATCATCCGGGAAAGGCCAATGTAGTGGCCGATGCTCTGAGTAGGAAGTCAGCCAGCATGGGTAGCCTTGCTTATATTCCGGTCAGTCAGAGGCCGTTTGCTTTGGATGTTCAGGCTTTAGCTAATCAGTTCATGAGACTGGATGTTTCGGAGCCCAGTCGAGTGTTAGCTTGCACGGTCGCTCGTTCTTTATTATTGGAGCGTATTCGTGATCGGCAGTTTGATGAACCCTATTTATGTGTCCTTAGAGACACGGTGCAGCGAGGAGGTACCAAGCAGGTTGCCTTAGATGCAGATGGAGTTTTGAGATTGCAGGGGCGAGTTTGTGTGCCCAATGTGGATGGGCTTCGAGAGTTGATTTTAGAGGAGGCCCATAGCTCCAGGTACTGTATTTACCCGGGCGCCGCGAAGATGTATCAGGGTTTGCGGCAGCACTATTGGTGGCGTAGAATGAAGAAGGACATTGTAGCATATGTGGCTCGTTGTTTAAATTGTCAGCAGGTTAAGTACGAGCATCAGAGACCTGGTGGTTTGCTTCAGAAGATTGAACTCCCCAAGTGGAAGTGGGAGCGGATTACCATGGATTTTGTTACAGGGCTTTCGTTGACTCGGAAGAAGTTCGATGCGATATGGGTTATTGTGGATAGGCTGACCAAGTCAGCGCATTTCATTCCCATGGCAGTCTCCTACTCATCCAAGAGATTAGCCGAGATTTATATCCGGGAGATTGTTCGCCTTCATGGTGTACCGGCATCTATCATTTCGGATCGGGGTACGCAGTTTACCTCGCGCTTCTGGAGAGCAGTTCAGTGAGAGTTGGGCACACGGGTCGAGTTGAGCACAGCATTCCATCCCCAAACGGACGGTCAGTCCGAGCGGACTATTCAAATTTTGGAGAATATGCTCTGGGCTTGTGTTATTGACTTTGGAGGTTCATGGGATCAGTTCTTGCCTTTAGCGGAGTTTGCCTACAATAACAGCTACCAGTCGAGCATCAAGATGGCTCCTTATGAGGCCTTATATGGTAGGCGGTGTCGGTCTCCGATTGGATGGTTCGAGCCGGGAGAGGCTCGGTTGATAGGTACAAACTTAGTTCAGGAGGCCTTGGACAAGGTCAAGATCATTCAAGACAGACTTCGTTCAGCTCAGTCTAGGCAGGAGAGTTATACAGATCGTAAGGTTCGAGATGTAGCTTTCATGGTTGGTGAGCGGGTATTGCTCGGGGTGTCGCCTATGAAGGGCGTGATGAGATTTGGTAAAAAGGGCAAGCTTATCCCTAGGTACATTGGCCCGTTTGAGGTTCTTGATCGAGTGGAAGAGGTAGCTTATAGACTTGCATTGCCACCTAGCTTATCAGCCGTGCATCCAGTTTTTCATGTGTCCATGCTTCGGAGGTATCACGGCGATCCTACCCATGTGTTAGACTTTAGCACTGTCCAGTTGGACAAGGACTTGTCCTATGAGGAGGAGCCGGTAGCTATTCTAGACCGGCAGGTCCATCAGCTGAGATCCAGGAGTTTTCCTTCTGTTCGTGTTCAGTGGAGAGGTCAACCCCCTGAGGCATCGACCGGGGAGTCCGAGTCTGATATGCGGAGCCGTTATCCCCATCTTTTCCCCGACTCAGGTACTTCTTTCTTTTGTCCGTTCGAGGACGAACGGTTGTTTTAGAGGTGGAGAATATGACGACCCAAAGGGTCATCACCTATTTTATTATTCATTCCGTGCTTCTGAGGCCTCGAAAACCTCAATTAAGGTTGCCTCGATCTGCGTGCGCAGTCCGGACGCGTAGCCGGAAAGCTTAAATATCAATTCTGTGTGAAAAATGCTAAATTTTGATATTAATATGAATATATTTGACTTCGGTCAACATTTTTCTTAAACGGACTCGGACCCGTGATTTGATGGTCCCGGAGGGTCCGTAGGAAAATATGGGACTCGGGCATATGCCCGGAGTCGAATTCCGAGGTCTAGAGCCCGAGAAATGAATTTTTCTGTGAAATTGTTTTTCTGAAATTATTAAGGAAATTTGGAAATGAAATTTGATTAAAAGACTGTGGTATCGGGCTCGTATTTTGGTTCCGACGCCCGGTACAAGTCTTATATATGGTTTAAGCGCTTTCTGTAAAATTTGGTTGAAAACGGACGTCGTTTGACGTGTTTCGGACTCGAAATGGAAATTTGATGCTTTATAAACATTTCAAAGAAAAACATGAGTTTTGAGGCTTGATTCGATGTATATGATGTTATTTTGGCGATTTGATCACACGGATAAGTCCGTAGGATGTTTTTGAGGTTGTGTGCATAATTGGTTTGGATCCCCGAGGGCTCGGGTGAGTTTTGGATAGGCATCGGATTGCATTTCTCATTTTTTGAAAATCTGGTATGTTGGCTTCTGTGGTTTTCGCAAATGCGAAAGGGAGACTCGCAATTGCGAGCTCGCAAATGCGAGCTTGGAGTCGCAATTGCGAGGTCTGGGAAATTACGCGCAGGTCGCAAATGCGAGAATTTTGCTCGCAAATGCGAGAGGCCACTGATCGCAAATGCCATCGCATTTTCACAAATGCGAAGCCTAGCCTCTAGACCTGAGTTCACAAATGCGAACCAAGATGTCGCAATTCCCAAGCCTAAAGGGTTCGCAATTGCGAACCCAACTTCGCAATTCCCATATCCGAGGCCCAGCAAATTTTATACTTAGTCGAATTTTCATCACTTTTCACCATTCTTTCAAAACCCAAACACCATAGGCGATGTTTCAAGAACAATCTTCATCCCAAATCATTAGTAAGTCGATTTTTACTCAATTCTTTCAATCTTTAACATCATTTAACATGTTTTCCACTTAAAATCAAGGATTTTCATGGGTGAAATTGGGGTTTTTGGGTAGAACCTAGGTTTTCTAAAAATTGGGGATTTGGACCTCGATTTGAGGTCCGATTTCAAAACAAATTACATATTTGAATTCGTGGGGGAATGGGTAACCGGGTTTTGGTTCGAACCTCGAGTTTTGACCACCTGGGCCCGGGGGAGATTTTGGAATTTTGGGAAAAACTTGGGAAATTCATTTATTTGCATTCAAATTGATTCATATAGTGTTTATTAAAGTAATTGAGCAATTTGTGATTAGATTCGAGCGAATTGGAGGTGGAATCGCGGGGTAAAGCGATAGTTGAAGATTAAGTGGAATTCAAGGCTTTGAAGTAAGTGTTTGGTTTAACCCTAGCTTGAGGGAATAGGAGTTGAGTCTTGTTGCTAATTTCTATGTGATCGAGTAAGATGTATAGGCATGGTGACGAGTATCTATACATTGGTGTCTAGCATGACCGTGAGTCCTTATAATGTGATTATCATGATTTGGTTGTGAATTCCGTGTTTATTGGAGGATTTCTATTTGTTGTCAATAACATGAGAACGACGATATGATCATTTGATTCCTAGGAGCATTGGCTCGAATCGTGATACGAATATTGAAAGTATATGAAATGACTTGATTCCTTGAAGCGTTGGCTCAAAATGGTAAAGTGGATTATAATGTAAGAAATGAAAGAAAGAGAAAGCGTTGTTGGTATTTCCCTTGTTGGGACGTTTTGTTGAACTTGTTGGTTTCTTTTCCCTTGCCAGGATTCCTTCCGATGTTTGTTTATTTTTATGCCCCTTATTTGTGACTATTGTTTGGGGAGCCAGACTGTTGAAGGATTGGATCGGGTTGCACGCCGCAACAATGATATTTGAAGATCGGGTTGCGCGCCACAACAATAACATATTAGGATCGGGTTGCGCGCCGCAACAATGATACATGATAAATGATATGGGTCGGGTTGCACGCCGCAATAGTGATATTTGTGGATCGGGTTGCACGCCGCAACAATGGTAATTGTGGAACGGGTTGCACGCCGCAACAGTTATTGATACCATGTGTTTATATTGAGTATTGGTTCCTTGTTCATTGTGAATCTAAGTTGCTTTAGTTTGTTACTCTGGATTACTGTTAATATTGTTATCTCCCCATAGCATGTTCCCCCCCCCCCCCATATTGTTAGTTGTTTGGTATTTTGATTTTGTTGTATATTTATAACTGCACAGGTTTATGTGGTGTCCAGTCTAGCCTCGTCACTACTTCGCCGGGGTTAGGCTAGACACTTACCAACACATGGGGTCGGTTGTGCTGATGCTACACTTCTGTGCATTTTTGCACAGGTCCAGGTTTTGAGGAGCAGCAGCAGCTTTAGCATGGGAGCAGGCTTCCATTATCACGAGACTGAGGTAGCCTTACAGGCGTCCGCAGGCCCGGCGTCTCTTCCTTATGTTCTATTTTAGACTGTTGTCTCCTTGTTTTCTGGACACACAGCTTATATGTTTCTTTCAGACCTTTGTATTTAGTATATTCTTAGTAGTTCGTGACTGATGTGACACCAAATCTTGGGTTGAGGCTATTATTGACTGTGCCGCGTTTTTGATTCAGATTCATATATCAGACTTCCGCTATTATTATTATTATTAAATTCCATGTTCTATGCTGATGCTATAAATAGTTAACAGGTTTGTTTCTTAATGGAAAGATAATTAAGTTGGCTTGCCTAGCTACCACGAGTAGGCGCCATCACGACTCCGATGGTGGGAAATCTGGGTTGTGACAACTTATGAGTTAGAGGGCTCGGATGTGAGTTCTGGTGATTTGGTTAGCTTCGGGGGATGATTTGTGACCTAGGAGTGTGATCGGAATTGATTTTGGAGGTCCAGTGTAGAATTAGGCTTGAATTGGCGAAGTTAGTATTTTGGCGAATTCCTGTTGTTAGGTGAGATTTTGATCGAGGGTCGGAATGGGATTCCGAGAGTTTTTGTAGCTTCGTTAGGTGATTTTGGATGTGTGTGTAAAATTTTAGATCATTCGGAGGTGTTTTGGTCGGGTTTTTGATCAAATGCGTAATTCGGAAGTTTTGGAAGAACTTAGGCTTGAATCCGATGTAATTTGTTGGTTTTGGTGTTAATTGTGGTGTTTTGATGATTGGAGCAAGTTTGAATGATGTTTTAGGATGGGTTAGCACTTTTGGTTGAGGTCCCGGGGGCCTCGGGGTGATTTCGGATGGTCATCGGGATGATTTTAGACTTGGTGAAATTGCTGGTTTTGCTGGTATCTGGTGTTTCCGCATCTGCGGAAGAAGGGCCGCATATGCGGTTCCGTAGATGCGAGGGGTTGGTCGCAGGTCGAGTTCCTGAGGAAGGGGGCTGTTTCCGCAGGTGCGGGCTTGGAGCCGCATCTGCGATGCCGCAGATGCGGTAGTTTTGTCGCAGAAGCGAAAAGGTGTGACTTTGGTAATTCCGCAGAAGCGGACAATCATCCGTAGAGGCGAGGTCCGCATATGCGGATAGAGGACCGTAGAAGCGGTAGTCGCAAATGCGGTAATGGAACCGCAGATGCGAAAATCACTGTTATCAGAAGGGTTTTAAGGCTCATTTTGTTCCGCGAGCTTAAGTCCATTTCCGCCATTTTTTATCGACCTTGAGAGCTCTTGGACGGAATTTGAAGGGGATTTCGACTAGGTGTGATTGGAGGTGAGTTCCTTGGCCTAAATACATGAATCAATGGTAGAATTTACATTGAAATTTGTGGGAATTCATCAAAAGAGGGTAAAGCTAGGGCTTGGGAATTTGATATTTTAAAGTGGAATTTGAGGGGTCAAATGGACTCCGATTTTGGTAATTTTGATATGTATAGACTCGTGGCGAGATAAGGAATCCGGTGATGTTAATTTTCTGATTTTTCGAGAAGTGGGCCCGGGGCTCGGGTTTTGCCAACTTCGTGAATTTCGATGTTTTTTCGAGTCTTTTCGATTGGGTTATATCCCCTTAGCCTATTGTAACGTATTCGTTGTGGTTTTGGCCAGATTCGACGCGCGAGGAGGTTGATTTGCGAGGCAAGGGCATAGCGAGCTAGGATTTTGGCCGGCTTGAGGTGAGTAATGACAGCAAATGATATCCTGAGGGTTTGAAACCCCGGATTTGCACAACGTAGTGCTATATTGAGGTGAAACACGCGCTTAATGGCGAGCTCGGGGTTGTTTACTACTGCGGATTGTTACTTGGTCCGTCCCGTTTGATATTTTACCACGTATTTGACTAAGCTGATTTGTTTATCATCGTGATTTGGGCTTATTGCCATGTTTTGGGCTTAATGCAGATTACTTGAATCCTTCAGGGATTGTTATCACTGTTTCCTCACTATTTTGATACGTTATTTGAACTTAGTCCTTATAATTATACTGTTTTGCAAACTCAGCCGCTTTAATTGAATTCTGAGATTTTAATGACATTTTCACTGCTGTTTGGGCTGAGAACTATTATTTTATTGATGCCCGAGGGGCTTATGATGTTTCTGGACTGAGTGAGGCTTTCAGGCCTTGAGCGTATTGTGAGAAGGCTTTCAAGCCTCGAGTGTATTGTGAGGAGGCTTTCAGGCCTCGAGTGTATTGTGAGGAGGCTTTCAGGCCTCGAGTGATATGGTGAGGAGGCTTTCAGGCCTTGAGTGTGATGTGTGAAGGCTTTCAGGCCTTATGTTGATATAGCGCTTGGGCCGTAAGGGGCCCCTCCGGAGTCTTCACACCCACAGTGAGCGCGGGTACCCATGTGATATGATACTGAGCCCGAGGGGCTGATACTGCTCTGAGTGACTGATACTGAGCCTGAGGGGCTGATACTGTTCTGAGTGACTGATACTGAGCCCGAGGGGCTGATTCTGTGTTGAGCGATTGATACTGGGCCCGAGGGGCAGATTTCTACTCACTATTTACTGTTGTTTTTACCTGATTTACCGGATTTTTAAAAGGAAGTTTCATTTGATTCGGTACTGTTTTACTGCTTTTACTGCCTGATATAGATTTGCTTTGTGCAGTTATGTGATTTCTCATCTTCAGTTATTATTTATTATTATTACTCACTGGGTCGGAGTACTCACATTACTCCCTGCACCATGTGTGCAGATACAGGCATTACGGAGTCTACCCCTGAGCACTGATTCTTCCCAGATCAGGAGGCTAGTCGGAGCGATGAGGTAGTTGTTGGCGTCCGCAACCCTTATCTCTCCTATTTCATATCTTTGAGTTTCTTCAGACCATTGTAACAGACTTTACATTTTGTAGACTTATTTTAAACTCTGTAGTGGCTCATGACTTGCGACACCCCGCTTTGGGCTGTGTCGGGTTGGTATCATATGTTGGTATTGTTATTTCCGCGTTTTATGACTGTATACACTTGTTCTGGATTTACTAAAAGCTTAATAATTGCTTAAAGAGGTATTCGCGTTGTTCTGGCTGGCCTTGTCTTCACGAGAGGCGCTATCACGACCAGGGATGGGAATTGGGTCGTAACACTGCTTGTCCTTAACTTTTGAACCTTCAAGTCAAACTTAAGGACTGCCTGTCCTTAACTTTTGAACTTCGAATTCAAAGTTAAGGACAAATAGTCCTTAAGTTTTGAACTTGAAACTATAAGTTAAGGACCTCATGTCCTTAACTTTTGAACTTGATACCCAAAGTTAAGGACAGACAGTCCTTAAGTTTTGAACTTGAAACTCAAACTTTAGGACCAAGTGTCCTTAGCTTTTGAACTTCTAATTCAAACTTAAGGACTGCCTGTCCTTAACTTTTGAACTTGGAATTCAAAGTTAAGGACAGACAGTCCTTAAGTTTTGAACTTGAAACTATAAGTTAAGGACCTCATGTCCTTAACTTTTGAACTTGATACTCAAAGTTAAGGACAGACAGTCCTTAAGTTTTGAACTTGAAACTCAAACTTTAGGACCAAGTGTCCTTAGCTTTTGAACTTCTAATTCAAATTTAAGGACTGCCTGTCCTTAATTTTTCAACATGAAAGGCTAAGTTCAGGACTAAATTCTAACTTTGATATTTTCAAAATTTTCAGGGGACAAAATGATATATATGCTGATGATAATGGTGTGAGGAAAAATCCCTACAAATTGTATCATCAAAAAATCAGTAGCAAAATATTCTTCCTTGAGTTTTCAGATAGCAGTTTTATACTTGATGATAAGGTTAGATAATTCACAAGGCATTTATTTTTTTATTCTTAATTTATCATTTTTTAATTATTTTATGACTGATGAATTTGTTTTATTTTTTGCCTTTTTATGAAGCATATTGACATTGCCCTATATTATCTGAGAAAGAAGGAATGCTACCACCCTCGCGATCATCCTTTTCGTTGCACAACTACTGATATTCTTTTTGATAACTATATGGTGCTTGTGTATAAAGATTTCAGTGAAGATGCTACTGATGACTTTTGGTGTGCTGGTGATAATCAGTTGTTTCTGACACCATATGTGTGGGGGACAGCCGTAGATGTGGAATTGCTTGGACAGAAGTTGACAAAATATTTTTTCCATGTCGGCTTCCTTTAGAAGATGATAATGCTGTGACACACTTTCTTTTAGGTGTATTGGACTTGAATCAGAAAAAGATTGATGTATACGATTCCATATACAGTGAGCCATATGAGGCAGGAATGAATCACATGGAAATGTATGCACGTATGATCCCCCACTTGCTAAAGTTCTCACAGTTTGACAAACATCACAAGTCTTTTGGAAATGTCTTCAACAAATTTGATATTCAATGGCAAAGATCACCACACCAAATTGGATCGTACGTATTGTTATTTGTTATATTATTTATATGTTCTTTAGATTTATTGTTAATTCACTGCATATCTTACATTTCTCTTAGGACTGATTGTGGTGCATTCCTGATCAAATATGTTGAGTTGATGATGATTGGAAAGGATGTGGAGAAATTCAAACCCGAAGACATAAAAGACTTTAGAAAAGAACTTGCTGCAAATCTTTGGGCACATGGTGAATGGAAAAAAAAAATTGGTTATGATACTCCACCAGAAAATGTTGGCGATGATTATGAGAGTGAAAATGAAACTTGTTGTCCAAAGGAGTTGTAGTTTAGTTTTAAAGAAAGTTAGTTGTGGATGATCTTTTGTATAAAATTGTTGTAAAGGATACATGTGAATTCTGCAAGTTTAGAAAACTTCTGAAATATTCTGTAAATTCCTAAAAAGGCACTTATATTTTGTTGGCATAGCGTAATTTTTTGTCACAGCTATGCAAAATTACAATTTCAGAAGTTATATCAAGGCATCATGTTATTAATTTCTTTGTTTCTATCAAGTGTTGATTTGTCCATTGAGTTTGTTAGTATTAGTTCATGACTAAGTGTAAGTGAACTTCAAATTCAAAGTTAAGGATCAAATGTCCTTAACTTTTGAACTTGAAACACAAATTTAAGGACTTCCTGTCCTGAACTTTTGAACGTGTAATTCAAACTTAAGGACTGACTGTCCTTAACTTTTGAACCTGTATTTCAAACTTAAGGACTCGATGTCCTTAACCTTTGAACTGTAACTCAAACTTAAGGACTCATGTCCTGAACCTTTGAACGTGAACCCAAACTTAAGGACTGCTGTCCTGAACTTTTGAACCTGTAATTCAAACTTAAGGACTCCTGTCCTTAACCTTTGAACTGTAACTCAAACTTAAGGACTCCTGTCCTTAACCTTTGAACGTAGAACTCAAACTTAAGGACTGCCTGTACAGAACTTTTGAACCAGCAAGTCAAACTTAAGGACTGGATGTCCTTAACTTTTGAACCTGTATTTCAAACTTAAGGACACATGTCCTTACGTTTTAAACTTGAAACTATAAGTTAAGGACTTCCTGTCCTTAACTTTTAATCTTTGAAAACAAAGTTAAGG
>NC_031998.1:3854586-3858652 GCF_001879085.1 Nicotiana attenuata
CACTTAGTCTCTTTTAAGAAGGCTTAAGTTGGAAAAGTCAACCGGATGTTGACTTATGAGTTAGAGGGCTCGGATGTGATTTCTGGTGATTCGGTTAGCTTCGGGAGCTGATTTGTGACTTAGGAGTGTGATCGGAATTGATTTTGGAGGTCCGGTGTAGAATTAGGCTTGAATCGGCGAAGTTAGTATTTTGGCGAATTCCGGTTGATGGGTGAGATTTTGATCCGAGGGTCGGAATGAAATCCCGAGAATTTCTGTAGCTTCGTTAGGTGATTTTGGATATGTGTGCAAAATTTCAGGTCATTCGGACGTCGTTTGGTCGGGTTTTTGATCGGAAGCGCATTTCGGAAGTTTTGAGAAACTTAGGCTTGAATTCGATGAGTTTTGAGTAATTTGATGTTGTTTGAGGTGTTGTGATGATTGGAGCAAGTTTGGATGATGTTTTAAGATATGTCGGTGCTTTTGGTTGAGGTCCCGGGGGCCTCGGGTGTGTTTCGGATGCCCAACGGGTCATTTATGGAAATTTTTGAACTGCTGGTTGCTGGTATCTGGTTTCCTTCTTCGCGAACGCGAGGGGAGTTTGTTGAACGCGAAGAGGAAAATGGGAGGCTGTGATTTTGGCCTTCGTGAACGCGATGGGGAGTCGCGAACGCGAAGGAGTGGGTCAAGGTACTACGCGAACGCGGGAGAGTGACCGCGAACGCGTAGAAGGAAAATTGGGCCTGGGGGCATTTGGCCTACGCGAACGCGAGGCATGCTACGCGAACGCGAAGGGCCTGGAAATTGGCCTTCGCGAACGCGAGCCCTGGAACGCGAACGCGAAGGAGGATTTACAGTGCTGGGCAGAATGTTATAATTTCATTTCATCCGCGATTTTGGGTAATTTTTCCTCCATGGTTGATCATTTTGAGAGCTTCTTGGTGGAGATTGAAGAGGGATTCAAGGAGAATCGATTGGAGGTAAGATTTTTGAACTTAAAACACGATTATATTGTGAAATTGGTCTAGAAATTCATGGAAATTAAGCCTAAAATTGATGAACTAGGGATTGAGTTTTTGATATTTCCAAATTGGGATTTGATGGGTCATTTGGACTCGGATTTGAGAGTTCTTAGTATGTATGAACTCGTGGCGAGATAAGGAATCCAGTGATGTTAATTTCCTAATTTTTTGAGAAGTGGGCCCGTGGCTCGGGTTTTGCTAATTTCGTGATTCTTGATATTTTTTGATTGTTTTCGATTGGGTATTGTTCCCTTAGCATATTGTGATGTATTCGCTCTGATTTTGGTTAGATTCGACGCGCGTGGAGGCCGATTTGAGGGGCAAAGGCGTCGAGAGCTAGAGATTTCACCGGTTCGAGGTGAGTAATGATTATAAATGATATCCTGAGGGTTTGAAACCCCGGATTGCACATCGTAGTGCTATATTGAGGTGACTTGCATGCCGGATAGTGGGCGTGGGGTAGAGCACCGCTGGGGATTGTGACTTGGTCCGACCCGATTGATTTATTTACCGCATATTTGACTGGAATCTATTGGTTATCACTGTTGTTTGGGCTGATTGTCGTATTTGGGCTTCGTGCCAATTATTTGAACCCTTCGGGGATTATTTTCACTGTTTTCCTCACTGTTTTGACTCATTACTTGAACTCAGTATTATTGTTTCTCCACTATTTTTCAACTCAGCCATTTTTACTCAGATTTGAGTCTTAAATGATATTTTAAATGATAATTTGGGCTGAGGACTACTGTTTTACTAATGCCCGAGGGGCTTATGGTGATATTCTGACTGAGTGTGGCCGAGGGACAGATGTGAGGATATATACACTGAGGGATGTGAGGCCGAGGGCCTGGATGTGAGGATTATATATGGATCGGACTGCACGCCGCAGTAGTATATTATATGGATCGGACTGCACGCCGCAGTATGTATATATTGGATCGGACTGCACGCGCAGTGATGTAGCGCTTGGGCTGTAGGAGCCCCTCCGGAGTGTGCACCCCCATAGTGAGCGCGGGTACCCATATGGATCGGGTTGCACGCCGCAGCGAGCTATGGATCGGGCTGCACGCCGCAGCGATGTATGGATCGGGCTGCACGCCGCAACGGTTACTATGTGATACTGTTTCTGAGAGTGATCTGAGAGAGAGAGCCCGAGGGGCCGAGAGTGTTGTTGAGAGTGAGCCCGAGGGCCTGGTTCAGTTTGAGATATTGCCCGAGGGGCGAGCTTTTATGTGCTCATCTTGTATGCTTATTTGCCTTTTAGCTGTTATACCGTGGTATTTTTGCCCGAGGGGCGGATTTTCTGTGCGTATCAGCACTAACTGTTTTGAAATCTTTTTCGTAATCACTGAAAAGATCATTTTCAAAGAGATTTGAACTGAGCCGAAACATTTCTAAAGATTTCACAGACTTCACTGTTTTTTTTCTCCGAAAATTGTACCCGGCTTCTGTATAGCATGTTGGTTGCTTTACGTGATTTCTTGTTGCTCAGTTATTATTTACTTTTATTACTCACTGAGTTGGAGTACTCACTTTACTCCCTGCACCTCGCGTGCAGATGCAGGTGTTTGTTCACCCGGTAGCGGGTTTAAGCTGGATGAGGATTTACTATCGTAGCCGAGAAAGGTTACCGCCAGCGTTCGCGGCACCAGATTTCTTCCTTTTTATTCCAGATTTTATCTATGTATTATAGGCTTTGAAATTGTACCAAAATCCTTCTAGATGCTCATGACTTGTGACACCCTGGTCGGGCTGTGTTGGGTTGTAAATATCGTTACATAATGTCATTAAGTCGTGTTTTTGCTATTCATTTATGTTAAATTATTTTGATAGAGACGAATTGGGTTTGTTGGCTGGCCTTGTCTTCACGAGAGGCGCCATCACGACCGGGTTGGGGAATTGGGTCGTGACATATCTACTCTTCTCTATGCTTTCTTGAAAATGGATGGAGAGCCGGAGAATATATATAAGATGTTCTATTATGACCAATTCTTCTGCAACGACCACATTTGAATGTTATTTTTGATGACTCGGTAGCAGGAATATGCCTCTTCTTTTGCCTTCTACCTGGTGTCACTTTGAAATCTGGAGGTTTAACAATTTGTGACTTAACACTCTCTGGTACAATCCAAGAATCAGTATGTCCTACAGGATGTATTTGTCTTTCATATGTTTTCAGCCAAGATTCCTTTAAGTACCAGTGCGAACAAAAGTTGGACTTCTTGATGTTTCTCTTCTCAATAGCTGCAATTGCATGTATGCATGGTAATTCATCAAATTGAAACTGAAAACAATCACATGTTCTTTTGTTTAAGTCCACCAAGAAAGTTATTCCTTCTTCTTCAACTCTAGAACGCCATGAATCAACAGGGAAGACCTTCAATGTTGAAAAATTATAAGTTAGTACATTATGTTAAATTATATTAAAATCATAAGATTAACATAGAACATAATACTTACATTCAAAATAAATGTTAAATCTATTCTTTTCTTCAATTCCCGCTCTACCCAACAAGAAACATCATAAACTGTTCCTTCTGGTTTATTTCTTCTTTCATAAAACCAATGTTGTAGCTTCACTTGAATGAAATCCATCATTCTTAATATAGGCAGCTCCCTTGCTTCTAATAGGACATAATTCATTGACTCAACTATGTTTGTTGTGAGCATGTCATATCTTCGTCGTGGACTACAAGAACGTGCCCATCTTTCCGGTGGTTCTTCCATCAAGTAGTCATAAGTATTCTTATCTACTTTTGCTATATCTGACATGTATAGGTCAAATTCTTTGCGCCTGTATACTCTTGCAGCACTTTGGAAAAGTTTTATGACCTCACTTTTCACCTTCCTTCGCTTTAGGTTCTGCTCCAAATGATAGATGCAAATCCCATGATGGCTTTCAGGATATACCTTTGCAATAGCTTGATGCCTGTCTGATAAAAAAATTGAATTCTCACGGCTCCCAATTGCATTGTGAAGCTGACTAAGTACCACTCATAGGAATTGTTATTTTTCAGTATTCTGCTATTCCAAAGGCTAGTGGGTAAAATTTGGTTATTGCTATC
>NC_031998.1:3858672-3900913 GCF_001879085.1 Nicotiana attenuata
CTGTTATTCGTAGGCAAAACTCCGCTAACGGCAAGAACTGATCCCATGAACCTCCAAAGTCAATAACACAGGCGTGGAGCATATCCTCCAAAATCTGAATAGTACGTCCGGATTGTCCGTTTGAGGATGAAATGTTGTGCTCAACTCGACCCGCGTACCCAACTCATGCTGCACTGCTCTCTAGAAATGCGAGGTAAACTGCATGCCTTGGTAAGAAATGATAGACACGGGCACACCATGAAGACGAAAAATCTCCCAGATATAGACCTCTATCAACCGCTCCGAAGAATAGAAAACTGCCACAGGAATGAAATGTGTTGACTTAGTCAGCCTATCCACAATAACCCATACACGGCTCCCAATTGCATTGTGAAGCTGACTAAAGTACCACTCATAGGAATTGTTATTTTCAGATTCTGCTATTCCAAAGGCTAGTGGGAAAATTTGGTTATTTGCATCCTTTGAAAGTGAAATCATTAAAACACCACGAAATTTTGACTTCAAAAAAGTTGCATCAACAGCAATCACTGGTCTACAATGATTCCAACCAGCTATTGATGATCCATATGCATAAAACATATAAAGAAACCTGAAAATACAATATAAAACAAGGTTAACAGAAGTTAAGGACAGGTAGTCCTGAACTTCAGATTACAAGGTTAAAAGTTAAGGACAGTCAGTCCTTAACTTAGAGTTTGAAGTTATAAAGTTAAGGACATGCGGTCCTTAACTTTGATTTCAAAGTTCAAACTTAAGGACCGACAGTCCTTAACTTTGAATTACAAGTTTAAAAGTTAAGGACAGTTATTCCTGAACTTCTGGTTACAACTCAAAAGTTAACAAGGTTAAAGACAGCATGTCCTAAATTTTATAAAACGTACTAATAAACTTTTTTTTGATTGTTTACATGTTGTTGTCGTCCATCTTTATGTTAGTATAAGTTCCCGGGTTTTTACTTGTCATCATATACAAGTATGAAGACAATAATTCATAATTCTCTTCGGGAGTTCCTCTTATTTAAGCGGAAGCATGTTGAATAGCACGCCACGCCTTGTGATATCCAATGTCTAGTCCATGCAATTTTTGCATCTCTGTCATGACAAAAGCTGGTGTAACTTCAAACCTTGGGTCCCGAAGATTGTCGATAATGTAAGCACTAATCAACTTTGAAGTAGCATGCCTTTGATCTGCTTTCATTGTGTTAACAGAGCAGTCATGCTTTTTCTCAATCTTTATTATCTTGAACAGTGTTGAATCTTTAATTCTGAAAGCACGCACACACCAACAACACCTATCATCATTGCATTTCAACGAATATCTTGTTGAGCTTGATCTAACAACCTTGAATTCAAAATGTCCTTTAATTGCTATATTTGAAAAACATTTAATTATACTCTTCTTCTTGTCAAATACTGATCCGACTTTTATTTCTTCCAACGAAGCATTTTCTCTTAATATCGTAGTTGGGGATTCTTTTTGTTTCAAAATTGATCTTCGTCTAGTTAGTTGAGTAGAGGTTTTTTCAGCAACTTCTTCGATTACCGGTGCACTCTCTAAGACTTGAATACCCAAAGCTTGTTCGTTGTCAATCTCTATAATGTTTTGTCCTTCTACTTGAATAGAATTAAATGTTTGAAGCACCTCTTCAGTTATTGGTTGAGCTTCATCCATATCTATTTCCATTATATGTTGGCATTTGTCTTGATTGTCATCTTGAGTTTCTCCGTTGACATGTGTTTGAAGCACCTCTTCAACCATATCTATTTCCATTATCTGTTGGCATTTGTTTTGATTGTCATGTTGAGTTTCTGTGTTGACATGTTCATTGCTTGTTGATCCAAAAACTCTTTCCGAAATATCAACAATGAAACGACAATCCTTGAAGAGTGAATGAGTTTTTAGTAACTCTATACATGTGTGAAGATCTATCTTTGGATACAAGAATTCATTTGCTTGTTCCAAGGTTAATATCAAACCATATCACTGCTTCAAACTTGTGTCTATCCAATTCAATAACCTCAAAGATCTGTTTAATGAAATCTTCAAACCGAATTGACTCAGGTACTAGAACAAGCTTTGTTTAATGATCAAGATATTTATAGTCTTCAGTCCATCTACCATTAAAAGCAACTATAATGCATATTGTTTCCATCCTGCAAGTCAAGAGAATGGGAAACTCAGGACATATTTTATAAAGCAATCCTTGTATAATTAAGAACAGGTACTGTAAGTTCAAGACCAAGTTAAGGACCAAGTGTCCTTAACATTTTAACTTGGAATTCAAAGTTAAGGACTGTCTATCCTTAACTTTTGAACCTGTAATTGAAACTTAAGGACTGCCTGTCCTTAACTTTTGAACTTGGAATTCAAACTTAAGGATTGCCTGTCTTTAACTTTTGAACCTTCAAGTCAAACTTAAGGACTCATGCCCTTAACTTTTCAACCTGTAATTCAAACTTAAGGACTTCTTGTCCTTAACTTTTGAACCTGCAAGTAAAACTTAAGGACTTCCTGTCCTTAACTTTTGAACCTGTAATTCAAACTTAAGGACTTGCTGTCCTTAACTGTTGAACCTGCAAGTAAAACTTAAGTCATGTCCTTAACTTTTCAATCTGTAATTCAAACTTAAGGACAAGTTTTAACTAATAAGTGTAAGTTAAGGACCAAATGTCCTTAACTTTTTCAATTTGAAACACAAACTTCAGGACTTAGTGTCCTTTACTTTTTCAAAATAATTTGCAAAACTATGACAGTATGTCCTTAATATACAGAAGAACATCAACAAAGTTAAGGACATTGTGTCCTTAACTTTTTCAATTCAATTTGCAAAATGAGGACACTATGTCCTTAATATTATGTGCTCAATTTTTATAGAATTATCATAGGAGGCGATGTCGTAACTTTATCAATCCAGAAATTCAAAAAAAAAAAAATCAAATTTCTACTTACTATATAAAAATCAATAGAAATCGGAAAGAGTATAACTATATCGATCTAAACATCAATAGAAACACATAAAAGTATAACTTACTGTAAGTATATGTCGATTTTTGGATGAGAATGTTGAATTTTTGAAATCGGAAGAGAATTTTCTTCAATTTCGAGAATCACAGTGAAGTGCTGCTGCGTTGCTGCTGCGCTGCTGCTGCTGCTCGTTAATGTTTTCGTAGGTATAGGTTATAGCAGAAGGGTATTTTCATCCAGCCAGGTATAAATTTATTAAATCAGTGGCTAAAAACTAAAGACATTTAAAACACTGGCTTTAAAATAAAGACAGGTGCTGTTAGTGGCTATCTGTGCACTTCGCCCCCCAAATAGCCCACCGTTCAAGCCCATAAATCGACTGTGGCCGACCCAGTTAAAATAGTATATAATGTCCTTATAGAAGCAGCAGCACAAGGGATTTTTAGTGCTGCAAAGAGAAGACCTCGCCGCCTCCTTCTCTTCTCTCTGCACTGTAAGGCCTTCATTTTCCATCTCCTTGCATTCTTTCATGTATATTTTTCGTATAATACTTTTTTATGCTAATCGTAGTTTTAGCCTGTTTATTTAGATTAAGTGTTTTATCGATAACTTGTTGTTTTCATTTCCCTTGTATATATAATACTAGTTTCGTTTCTTAAAACCGTTTCTTTTTTAGTTTAAGATTTTGGATCTTAGTTTAAGATTAGGTATAAAACTCGCATCATTGAATTATGTATTGAATAATATGATAACCCAATTGAGTGAAAGAGATGTTGTTTTCTTTTGTAAACTTTTCTAATATTACTTCTTTGCATAGGTATCATGTTATTCATTAAGTATTGAGATTGATAATAAAACATTTTAGGTAGGAGATATACGGTTTAAACAGCTGGAATAACCTGAAATTTGTCACAAATAAGTGATATGTGTTGTGTTGAGATGTCGCCTAATTTATTTTAAGATTTATGTCTACGTCAGATAGGTATATAAATGATAGATGAATCATGGGAGCTTTCATAATATTTGGTTGTTAAATAGGTGCGAATATCTCAATCACTTGTTTGATGTTTTCGGTTTATGTCTTAGGATTTGTATTTTGGTTTATGGCATAACAATTTGGCTGTTGAGTTTTTTCATTTCTGATGAATTCCTGATATACATAAGTCTATATATGTATATGTTTTTGTGTAGATATCTGTGAGAGATAGAGTGTGTGTGTGTTAAAATTGTGTCTAGCTAGTGTCTATAGTTCGCAAGCATGATGGACTCTGATAAACATAGAGCTTCCTTTTAAAAAACTTTATGTTTTCTGGTGTGTCTTTTTAGAATCTATCTTTTGAAATTTTCATGGTTTAGTTATTATTGAACCTTTGAATGTCTGTCTATTTCTTCTATGTGTGTGGATTCTACCTAGTAACAGTTTTGAAACCTTCATGCATATGAGATGTGTTATAGTTCTACCTGTTGTTCCGTTTGGATCTTTTCGATTAGATTGCTGTTTGATAATTGGTGGCTTAGCCACATGGGTCTGATTTTTACAGTAATAAACTATGTTTTGGTGGATCTTTTTGGTTAGTCTAATTTGTGTTGTGGTTTCAAATGTCAGGAACATAAACAATTCTGTAGCTGTTACAGTTAACAAGTATTCAAGATGGTGAAGTTCACAGCTGAAGAGCTTAGAAACATTATGGACTACAAGCATAACATTCGTAATATGTCTGTTATTGCTCATGTGGACCATGGTAAGCAACTGAAATAATTCTGATGATGTTGCTTAGTTATAGTTTTTCTTGAGAAATTTTTTGTTCATGTCGAGTAAGAGAAACTTTATTGCCCACTGATCATCTGGAGTTAATCTTGCCATTAACATCATACTATTATTTATTTTTTGGGTAGTACAGTTTTGCTTAATGGTATTTCATTAGTTTTCTTCTCCAGTTTTCCTGTCCGTCCATAGAACAGATTTGAGGTATTGGTAATAGCATACCATCTCTGGTTCTAATTACCTGATTATCTTTGATCTGACAGGAAAATCTACCCTTACCGACTCTCTGGTGGCGGCTGCTGGTATTATTGCTCAGGAAGTTGCAGGTGATGTCAGAATGACAGATACACGTGCAGATGAAGCTGAGCGTGGTATCACCATCAAGTCCACTGGTATTTCACTATATTATCAGATGACTGATGAATCCTTGAAGAACTTCAAGGGAGAGAGAAATGGGAACGAGTACCTCATCAACCTCATTGATTCACCTGGGCACGTTGACTTCTCATCTGAAGTGACTGCTGCCCTTCGTATTACTGATGGTGCACTTGTTGTGGTTGACTGTGTAGAAGGTGTCTGTGTCCAGACAGAGACTGTGCTCCGTCAGGCCCTCGGTGAAAGGATTCGTCCTGTCTTGACAGTTAACAAGATGGACAGGTGTTTCCTTGAGCTTCAGGTTGATGGAGAGGAGGCTTATCAGACATTTTCCAGGGTTATTGAGAATGCTAATGTTATTATGGCTACATATGAGGATCCCCTTCTCGGTGATGTCCAGGTCTATCCCGAGAAAGGTACTGTTGCTTTCTCTGCTGGATTGCACGGGTGGGCTTTCACTCTCACCAACTTTGCCAAGATGTATGCTTCCAAGTTTGGAGTTGACGAGTCTAAGATGATGGAAAGGCTGTGGGGTGAGAACTTCTTTGACCCTGCCACCAAAAAGTGGACCACCAAAAACACCGGGTCTGCTACATGCAAGCGTGGGTTTGTTCAATTCTGTTATGAGCCAATCAAGCAGATTATTAACACTTGCATGAACGATCAAAAAGATAAGCTCTGGCCAATGTTGCAGAAGCTTGGTGTAACCATGAAATCTGAGGAGAAAGAGTTGATGGGCAAGGCACTGATGAAGCGTGTGATGCAGACCTGGCTTCCTGCAAGTACTGCTCTTCTGGAGATGATGATCTTTCATCTACCATCTCCTTCCACAGCTCAAAGATACCGTGTGGAAAACTTGTACGAGGGACCTCTTGATGATCAATATGCCAACGCCATCAGGAACTGTGACCCAGAAGGGCCACTTATGCTTTATGTATCCAAAATGATTCCAGCATCAGACAAGGGTAGATTCTTTGCTTTTGGTCGTGTGTTTGCTGGTAAGGTTTGCACTGGTATGAAGGTCAGAATCATGGGTCCCAACTATGTACCTGGTGAAAAGAAGGATTTGTATGTTAAGAATGTGCAGAGAACTGTTATTTGGATGGGTAAGAAGCAAGAAACTGTTGAGGATGTCCCTTGTGGTAACACTGTTGCTATGGTCGGTCTTGATCAATTTATTACTAAGAATGCAACATTGACCAATGAGAAGGAAGTCGAGGCCCATCCAATCAGAGCAATGAAGTTTTCTGTCTCACCAGTTGTGCGTGTTGCTGTTCAGTGCAAGCTTGCATCTGACCTTCCCAAGCTTGTTGAAGGGTTGAAGCGTCTGGCTAAGTCTGATCCTATGGTTCTTTGTTCTATTGAAGAGTCTGGAGAGCATATCATTGCTGGTGCTGGAGAACTCCACCTTGAGATCTGCTTAAAGGACTTGCAGGATGATTTCATGGGCGGTGCTGAAATTATAGTGTCTGATCCTGTTGTGTCCTTCCGTGAGACTGTCCTTGAGAAGTCTTGTAGGACTGTGATGAGCAAGTCTCCTAACAAGCATAACCGTTTGTACATGGAAGCTAGACCCTTGGAGGAAGGGCTTGCTGAGGCTATTGATGATGGACGCATTGGCCCTAGGGATGATCCCAAAGTTCGTTCCAAGATCTTGTCTGAGGAGTTTGGTTGGGACAAGGATCTTGCAAAGAAAATTTGGTGCTTTGGTCCAGAGACGACTGGTCCCAACATGGTGGTGGATATGTGTAAGGGAGTTCAGTACCTGAATGAAATTAAGGATTCTGTTGTTGCTGGTTTCCAGTGGGCTTCCAAGGAAGGTGCATTGGCTGAAGAGAACATGAGAGGTATTTGCTTTGAAGTCTGTGATGTTGTTCTGCATGCTGATGCTATTCACAGGGGTGGTGGCCAAGTTATTCCCACTGCTAGGAGGGTTATCTATGCTTCTCAGCTTACCGCCAAGCCCCGGCTGTTGGAGCCGGTTTACCTTGTGGAGATTCAGGCTCCAGAGCAAGCCCTTGGTGGCATCTATGGTGTTCTGAACCAGAAGCGTGGACATGTGTTCGAGGAGATGCAGAGGCCAGGGACCCCTCTTTACAACATCAAGGCATACCTTCCTGTTATCGAGTCGTTTGGATTCTCAGGTACCTTGAGGGCTGCTACATCTGGTCAAGCTTTCCCACAATGTGTGTTCGATCATTGGGACATGATGTCATCTGATCCATTGGATGCTGGTACACAAGCTCATCAACTCGTCCTTGATATCCGCAAGAGGAAGGGTTTGAAGCAGGCAGTGACTCCTCTGTCTGAGTTTGAGGACAAGCTATAAGATGGATTGTTCGAGCTGGCAAAAGATATTTAACCTGCTCAATTGGAGCTTCTATAGTTTTGTTTGCATTTATCTGTTTGGTCATTAATATGAACTTTTTTGTGTCTTAAATTAGGATGCTAGTTTGCAATGTTGTTGCGGGACTTGTTACACCTGACTTTTACGGTGTTAAGAGTGTCATTGCCGTGTTTTATTTAAAAATATCTTTCAGTTTAGATAATTTTCTATTGCTCAGCTAGCTGGTTACCTAACAACTGCAGTTTTGTGGAAGGTGACGATGTCCTTTATTTCCACTGTGAAATAAAATTTCCACAAGTGCTGCAGACCGACTGGTAATTAATTAGCATAAGTAATGTGTGACTTGGAATGCACGAAAAAATCACTAGAATTGAGTAGACAATCACTCCAGGAGTCTTCAACCAACGGAACCTCCAATAGAAGTGTTTTAAGGATTTGATTTGCATAGGATATGATAACTGACAGCAGTATTCTAACCACGGAACAGTATTGACTTTTTATCTTTTTCCTAATAGAAACGCCAAGAAGCAAAGCACATTTTAACCACAGCACAGTAGCAACACTGCGTTGGAATGAGAGTGATTTGTCACACGATTGAAGAAATGACTATTATCCCGCAACTCTTCCTAAAATTTATAGTTTCTCCATTGTTCTCAATTTGCAGATTCTACTTACATCATCCAGATGTGCCTTGACATGAATATGCTAGTTCTCCTGCTTCTCTGTTCAAACCTTCAGTTTGACATTGACTTAGGTATTTGTCCAAAAGAAAACTCTAAGGTAAAAGAGAGCAAGGGTGTGATTGTTCTATTTTCTTGATGTCAAAACTAATCTCACTCCTTCCTGGTGCTCACGTGATGATGTAGTCTACTTTCTATTAAAAACATAAAGGGAATTATTACGATATCCTGCTATTTTTGACTAATTGCATGAGGTAGGGCTGCGTAGGAATAGCAATAGGGCAGGGCAGGACGGTGTGGGTTAAGTTTTCCCCTGCCAAAATTTGCCCTCCCCCTGCCATGCCCCGCCCCGCCTTGCTAATCTTCTTCTTTTACCTTTTTATTTTTATTTTTATTGTCGAAATAAAATATTTTCCCGATTCATTTGTAACTAAGCAAAAATAAAGTATTATATTTATGTTCACAAACACGTCTCTGAAGTCTGAACTATCAACTTGTTAGATCTATATGATTTTTAATGTTACATGTGAGACTCGTTTACGACTAATTATTAAGGCCTCATTTGTTTGCACTTAATGGAGGTCTGACTCTTAATCGTTTAGATCTCAGACATTAAGTGCCTTTATTTTTAAAGTCTGGATCTTAACCATTTAGATCTTCATTATTAAGTGCGTTTTTTTTTTTACTTCACAACCACTTAATGAGTCTGAATAGGTCTGTATGATTAAGATCTATAGCAAAGACTTAAGTTTACTAAGATGCTATCATACACATTTATTACTAATTGCCGTCACAGTCTATCATTATCAACTACTACCACCACCACCACCACCACCATCCTCAACCATAGCCGTCACCACTACCACCAACCACCCCCACCACCATCAGCCCTAACCATAATCACACACTCACCCACCTCAACTACTACAACCAACCAACCCATCACCATCAATAATCATAGTCGGCATTGTCCACCATTATAAACTACCACCAGCACCTTCCTCAATCACAATCACAACCACCACCTATCATTATTAACTATCACCATCCACCACCACCATCCTCTATCATAATCGCAATCGCTACCAATCACCACTAGCTATTGCCTATAATCACCATTTTTAGATTAATTAGTATTTTATTTAAATTTTATGTTTATTAATTTTTAAATAAAGATAAATTTATATATTCAGATGTTAAAAAAAACAAACAGTCTTAATCATTTAGTATTCAGATCTTAATACATATTTTAATATTCGATGTGTATTTAGATTCAGATGTCTTATTCTTTAAAAAAATAAATGAGGCCTAAGTCTCCCTTATTGATTAATGCTTAATGACTTTATTTGTTGCTATAATTTCATATTCATCTGAAATGTTTGTTTTTAACAGGGAGTACAATTTATTTGGTTTAAATGCTAAACCAGTAAAGTCAAATAATGAAAATAGATTAGAATATTAAGTTTGGGATTAACAGAGAATGCTTTTTACCAGAAATTAGATGGAAGATAACTGGAAGCCAATGTTCTTTCTTTTAATTTTTTCTCCGTTTCAAGCAATATTCAGATTTAACATATCTTTGTTCAACGGCATTGTTGGGTATCGTATAAATAGTGATTTGATCTTCATTTAAGTGTTAGTATATAGTATTAGGAGAGCTAATTCTAATTTTAGAAAATTAGAAAGAAGCATTTATAATTTACAGGAACTATTTCAACTGACTCTTAAATTATCAGTTTCTTTCCTTTCATAGTATCAACAGGAAAATCGGAAAGTGTTGCTACCAGTTTCAAGGATAAAAAGAGAAGCATCACAAGAGAAATGGATGACCTATACCCGCCCTGCCCTATTAAGAATTTTCAAAAATCAAATTTTGCCGTGCTCTGCCCCGCCCTGTTAAGTGTTTGCCCTGCCCTGCCCCTCTGCCCCATTGCCATCCCTATTTGCCGTGCCGTGCCCTGCCCCGCCCTGTTAAGTGTTTGCCCTGCCCTGCCCCTCTGCCCCATTCCTGTAAGAGTGTTCACTCATTTTAAGCAGTCGCCAACCATGGAACTGCTAGTTCTGAGAAATATGTAAAACATTAATTTCCCTGATCTTCGACAATGGGGATATCAAAGCTCAATTTATGAACTAGGAGAACTACTCTCTATAACAAGTAATATACTCAAAACATACATGCTACCACACTGTACAAGCCACCGGTTTTACATAGTATCCTACGCTAATTTCACAATTAGCAAAACGAATTGTCATACCCAGCAAATTTCTCTGGTCCAAATTTTTCAAAGACTTAAGAGATAGAGAGAGGATGACTTGCACACACCACTTTTGACATTTTGGGCTCTTGAGCTTCCTTGACCAATCTTAAAAGGGAAAATCTTGATTAGGCAATTAGCATACATCCTGGTAGGTGTATGCTCTTCTCAATCTTCTCCGAACGAAACCATAAATATAAAGACAAGCATTCCCAACCTTATCCTACATGGAACAGCTTTGATCTCTGACGTACGACAAAATGAGAGATGCCCTAACCAATCATGACCAAGAAAATATCATTGCTTAATTAAACACAACCAAACAACAGATGTCCGCCGCCTAACAGTAACTTTAGTGAAGCTTCTAGCTTATTTGGAACCATCAGCAGATGCCAAATACTCTTGTGCAGCCAGTGAAGCAATTTGATCAAGTCCTGCAATCATGTCTACTGCTTTCAGTTTCAGCAGACTAACAGAGCAAATAACTTGTATGCTGCAGTCACTTTCTGATAACCCAGCTTTGCTAGTTCTCATCTGCGCAAATTATGCAGGGACACATACCCTTCCTTTTCCATCCGTATATGCTCCCCAAATCTCTCCCTTTTTTCGGATAACCGAAAAATCGCTCAGAGCCAGCTGGCGCATAGTTCGAAACTCAGGGATAATGTGCCCGACCCTTAAACCTTCACCACTTAAATACCAGGCCTTTGTCTGCAGCAGAGTTCAAACCCGTGACGTGCGCCTAATCCACACGTCACACACTGCACTTTTACCATTAAACGAAAACACTGAAGGCTCCACGAATCTCTCCTTATCCCTTCTCTCTCCTTGAGAGCCCAGAATCTCTGAGGTTCCTAGTAATTTTTAGTAAAAAGAATTACCTCAAAACAGGAATATCCAATTGGTTGTACTGAAGGATCAATTTATAAATATGTAGTAGAAAACTACAGTCCTTTTTCGGCAAATAACAAAGGTAGAGGTCATATTGACTGCAGTAGCTGTGCTCATTAGGATCATGACTGGCTTGAAGACTTTCAAGTAGCTGGAATCATCTAGTTATTTACGCTGCCATACCATCATGCACCCAAAGACGAACAGATGGTGTTATATACCATGAGAAGGTTGTAGTGGTCACTGAACAATGTGCAGCAGAAAGATCAGCAGAAAATCAATCTGTAGGTCTGGACAAATTCCATCATTGATCAGGTTCAACTAAAGCAGGGGTAATTTGTCTTGGAAATCTTAAGAGCCTGAAAAGTTGGACACAACAGTTAGTCTCAAAACAACCAAACACCTGGCTTTTGTATCCGTCAAAACTGTCGAGTAAGAAGAAGAGAGGAAGACATTTTGAGAATGCACAACTTGATTTCTCTCTGATGCTACTTGGGATAATGTGTACACATGTTCTAAACAATGCACAAATTACCAGATTAAAATCTCCCTAATTGATTATAACAGATATATTGTGCTCCCTGATCTAAGTCCTTAATTACATAATATTAACAAATTTTGACAAAAATTATTTAGAGAAACAAAAAAAAAAAATGAAAGCCACAATGTAAGTATTAATCATCAAGCAGGAAATGGGACCAAAATAATCTAGTTCAAGTTTAAACACCAAGTGAGTAATTAAAATAAGAAACTCTCTAAGAAAACAAATCAAAAGACCAAACTGCCTTCTCGTAAGAGGTACTACTTAATCCCATGTTTGTCTTCAACTGGTCTAGTAGAAAAGTGGCAGATTAGAAAATGCAGTATCTGGGACTGAGCGAATTTCTGCCAGAGTAACACACCAACCCAACCCCTCCTCGGTCTACATTTGCATTTGCTTGGTCCCACGGACAAGTGGTAGATTGGAGACACACGTTCCGGAATCAGGACGAATTTTCTCCACATTAATACCCCCACCCAACTTCATAGAAAAATATTACTCCCCCATCCCATTAAGTGTGAGGTTTTTGACCGAGCCCGGAGTTTAAGAAAGGAAGACTTTTGAACCATATGGTTTTAAACTTGCCATGAGATTAGTGTGGCTAAAAAATCATGTCATTAGGAGTAAAATGGGAAAATTAAAGTTAAGTTGCAATTAGATATAGAAAGGTGTCAATTCGGAAGAAAAGAAAGGCGTCATTCTTTTCAGAACAGATTAAAATGTAAGTGCATCACATAAAATGGAGAGGGAGTAACATATTTTTGTGTGTGCTTGTGCGCGTGTGTTCCTTGAACATCATTGTTGGAAGGCATTCTAGACTGAAAGCGCCAAAAGATGGAGACTTGTAGGAGTTCAAAAGACAAACCATAGTGATCTAAAGGGATTTAGACCTCTTAGTCTTGTTGATAGTTTCTATAAGATAATTGCAAAGCTCCCAACTGAAAGATAAAAAAGGATGTTTTCAAACAGTGGCATTTATTAAAGGGAGGACAATTATGGATCCGGTGCTCATAGCAAATGAATGGGGAAAAGAACTGGGTATAATATAATGTGCAAAGTCGACATTGAAAAAACATATGACTATGTAAGCTGAGGGTTTCTTGCTCAAAAACTCTCTGAAACGGAATTTGGAAGGAAATAGTTAAACTGGATAAGACATCGAATCAGCACATTCAAACTCTCTATTCTCGTCAATGAGACACCTGAAGGCTTTTTTTTGTCACGAAAAGGGGTATCAGCCAAGGGGACCCTCTCTCCACTTTCTTTTTCATATTAGTAATGGAGACACTCAGGACAACTGTATAGGAAGGATGGATAAAGAGTTTCAATGTATAGAGGACATCAAAACAATCTGAGCAACTCTAACTTGAAGAAGCTGATTTTACCAGTGTTTGAGCCTGGCGTTGGCTGGGGGGGGGGGAAGGAAAGCTTCTTCCGGTCATGAATTCCAAAACATGGAGGAATTAGCAAATACTTTGGATTGCAGAATAGAAAGTTTACCAACTACATATCTGGGCCTTCCTCTTGGAGCAAAACACAGGTCAGATGCAATATGACATGGGGTGATGGAAAAAAGTGAGAAAAGGCTAACTAGTTGGAAGAGACAATATTGTCATTGGGAGGTCATTTCATTCGAATCAACAGTATTTTGAACTCTATTCATACATATGTCTTTATTTCCCATGCCTGTCAAGGTGGAAAATAGGATTGATAGACTGAGAATCAAGAATAAAAGAGCAAATCATCTAGTTAAGTTGAGTATTGCGTGCATAAAGAAAGAGGATGAGGAATGGGAATAAAAAACTTAAGAGTATAGAATAAGAACATCGTCATGAAGTGGCTATGGAGATTTACTTTTGATGAAGAAACTCTATGGAGAACAATGATCAAGGAGAATATCGGGCTATCAAATGAATGGAGTACAAACCTGAGATCTGAACCACATAGGATGTGGAAATGTATCAGATCACGGTGGCCGCTCTTTGCTGAAAACATTGTGTACAGAGTTGGAAATGGGACAAATGCTTCTCTCTGGTACGACAATTGGTTAGCACATTCTCCTCTAAAAGAACAATACCCAATATTGTTTATCGGGCACAAGATACTAATCTTAGTCTGGGAAAAAGTAAAGGACCACATTGATTGCCATGTTTAGAAGGAACTTCAATAGTTCAATGATCGGGAAATAAGAAGCATGACAATTTTCTTCAATGTCTTGGGCCCCTCCCGAGGTTTCTCTGATGGATCAGACCAGCTGTCTTGCAAAGCAGAAAACAAAGGAATCTTCACAGTCAAATCAATTCAGTTCTGATGAGAGGACCAGACCAGATTGGCCGAATCTAAAGCACTCTATAAACTGGCTTCCTAGTGTGCTTGGTTGCTCAGGAAGCTTGCCTGACTCAAGAAAACTTGCAAAGAAGAGGTTATCAACTCAGCATAAGGTGCTACATGTGTGGAGAAAAAGCTGAAAGTGCCAATCATTTGTTTCTACATTGCTCTACAGCCTTACACAGATCTGACATCTATTTGCGAATATTATGGAACTGGCATGAGTCTTTTCTCTGAGCTGCTAGAATGTTGGAACAACAAATGTAGGAACAAGGGTTTGAGAAAAAAGTTGGCCCACTATTCCAGCATGTATATTGTGAAATTTGCGGAAAGAAAGAAATAGAAGGTATTTTGAAGGGAAGATTAACTCAATCATGAAGATCAAAGCTGTGTTGGTGTAATTTGAAACATGTAAATGATGCTGAAACACTATTAGATTGTGCTGGCTCCTAATAAGTTGAGCCGGGGACCCTCTTTTTTGCTTTTCATATGTCCATCACTCACAGCACCATCTCAGTGCTGCTGAAATCAATAAAAATTACCATTGCTGATGACAAAAAAGCGTGAAAATAATAAGCAGGAAAAATCATACGAAGATGAAAAGAAGTTGCATTTCATTTATTTTATTTTTTATAAGTAATCATAACTTTTATTGATGAAAAGAAGTTGCATTAACGCCTTTTCAATTCCACTGAAGATTCAAACATGAAAAGGAAACAAGAGAGCCATAGCCTTACAAGTTGCAAATATTTGGATGAAATGAAGGGGAATATATCAAGATCAAATCAAAGAAAAACCAACCCCATAACATCAAATTGACTAATCCAAACTACACGCAAAAAAGTAAGGTAGGGGTGGAACAATCGCAGGAGGAAAGGTGCCACTTGTTACACCCTCACATGAGTAGTTTAAGTAAAACTGTTGCATTGCGGTGCATCACCTGATAAGATTTGTGCTTGGTCAGTCCCATGTGCCAGTCATTTGCTCCCTGGATAGTTTTAGTTCCAGTTCTGCTAAACCATCTACTTCAATGAATTATTTCCTGAAACAATTTAATTTCCAATGCGCATTCCATGTTGAAATGACACATGAAATGGGAAAAGCGATTTGGTAGTTCTCCTACATTTACAGGTCGGCCACTGCTACAATTGAGGAACTGAGAAGAATAAGCATCCATTTTCCCAGCGTAGTCTGATCTCTATTCCAACCTGGAGTTTTTTCCCTCTAATGATTTTTCCCCATTTTCCAATGAGATTATAGTAACTTCCCCGCCATCTTAACTTCATCAAATAAGGATCACCAGTGTCATCATCTCGAGCATTAATATTTATCTGATGTTCATTTCTCAGTTGTTCTCGAGCTTGCTGTGACCAGTAAAACAGAATATGATCTTCAACAGCCTTGCCGGGCAAAGTAAGAAACGGATGATTGGTATCCACATCAGACAATGTAAGTGCCTTCTTAATAGGCCAATTATCCATCCCCGAAGCCGTGGCAACGTACCGCTCCTGAGGAACTGAGAAGAACAAGCATTCATTTGCCCAGCGCAACCTGATCTCTTTCCCAACACCAAGTCCCTTCTGCCGAATTATTGTTCCCCATTTCCCAATAAGGTTATAGTAATTCCCCCTCCACTTAAATTTCATTATATAACCTTCGCCGGTATCATAATCTCGGGCATTTACATTCACAGGCTCCTCCTTTCTCAGTTGTTCTTGTTGCTGAGCTGTCCAATGCACAAGAATATGATCCTCAACTAACCGACGGGGCAGAGGGAGAAATGGATGATTAGTGTCCACATCAGAGAGTGTCAAGATCTTCTTAATGGGCCAGTGGTCCTGCACCACGGGTGCTGCCACCATCCGAATTGGTGGGACTGCAACGATCTGCTGCTGCGGGACCGAGAAGTGTAAGCACCCATTTTCCCAACGTACTTTAATCTCCTGCCCAACATCAAGTCCTTTCCCTCGCACGACTCTGCCCCACTTACCAATAAGATTGTAATAGCTTCCCCGCCATTTCAACTTCATCACATACATCTCACCTGTATCATCATCTCGGGCATTAAAATCTACTTGGCCTTGGGCTCTCAAATGCTCCTGTTGTTGTGTTGTCATATGCAATACAATGTGGTTCTCTACTTGTTGCCGAGACAAAGTGAGGAATGGATGAGTGATATCTACATCAGACAATGTGAGAGCCTTCTTGATAGGCCAAAGATCCTGTATTTGGGGTACAGCACTATAGTACGCTGCTCTTTTCATTTCTGCAACAACCATTGATAAGAATCAATTTACGGGGTTCATAAATGTTATAAAATAACCAACAACAATACCAAAACATCTCAATCAATTATGCCTCCCAAACTAGTTATAGGGTCAGTCAATGAATTCAGAGGATTTAGACTACTTTTACAGTGGTAGTTAGCCCACCACACCCTCCTTTATTCGGACTTGCGCCCTCAACATTTAAACCATTATGTAGCAAGATTCCAACATGTATTATACTAATGACTAATCATCTTGTACCAAAGGTTTAAAACATAACCAAACATCCTTGGTATACAGAACCCGAAAAGCGATGTTTGTGTTTCAAACTAGAAAAGCACACTACTTTCACATTAATTAACCACAAAAGTGAAGAGACCAGACGTAATAATCAACACCAAAACCTAGTACCACAAGTACTACTACTACTACCACTAAGCCTCAATTTTGAACATATAAATCCTCAATACCCCAATTCTGTACCAAGTCACCTATCAATAATACACATGCCCAAATAAAAGTATGAAAATCTAGAAAGTCAACGATAAAATAGAGCATGCAGAAGAATCTTATTTTGCTACATTAATAACGGCATCAGCTCTGATACTCTGACCCAGAAAGGGGTTTGGAATAATAAAAAACAAAGGTGAATTATGGGGTTCTTACTTGTTGAAAACTAAGGAGTATGTTTTTGAAAACAGATCGAGAGAAGTTGAGTGGTAGCTATGGGTTAAGAAGTGTGTGTATATATAATAATGGGAAAGTGAATATTGGATCAATCACAAGGGTTTGGAGGGCCAACAAGAAGGAGAATGATGAACAAAAACACATTTTCTGAGGAGGAAAAGCATGTGAAGAGGAGGGGTTTCAATTGGGGCAAAAATAATGCAAATTGTCATGTCTTTTTTACCACAGAGATAGAGAATGATGATTGAGCAGGTGCTGATGCTTTTTGTGTGAAGAAGAAACAAGAAAATGAGGGTCAAGTTGAGAAATTGGGAGAGCCAATTGGTGTGATTTTAGGTTTTTTCACTTCTCTACCCAACATACGCTCCAACTATAGTCAAGTTTTTTTCCTTCTTTAAACAAAGATAAATTATTATTATTATTACACTATTACATTTAGTTACAATTTATGTGACATTTTTTTTATTAATTCATCTAAAAAGGAATAATATACTCTATATTGGAAAATAATTTAAACTTTACACACACATGTGTGTGTGCGTTATGACATGTGTAAGACCAAAATTTTTAAATATAGTCCTTTTTTTTTTTAAATTGTGGCGAACTAAACTATGTTACATAAATTGAAACTAAAATAGTAATTTTTACTATTATTATCTTGTAATTGCTCCTCACTCCTATAAGACCTTGTCATTAAACAATTCTCACTTTTAACATACTAGTGTAATTGTTCGGACTTTGTGCGGTTATAAGAAAATTAAAATATAGTTAAATAGTTATGTTATTATTTCTACATACAAATAATGTATATACTAATCTGCTATATTTATATGATTTTACCATCTTTCATGATTCTTTGTATATATAATTTTAGATCCTATATATAAATTAACGAACTTGTGAGAGCATTTTAGGTTAAATATTGAAAAGTCATTTAATTTCATCTAGATCAATATATGTGAACTTGAACTGAAAACTCATAAAATAGGAAAACTAATGAAAAGGAGAAAAAATGATGTAAAATCTGGAAAAGTAAGTTTTCTCTCTATGAGATGCTTCCTTCCTGCAAAATAACTTCCCCTAACCTTACTCAACTTCCATGAAAACCCAATCATCTTCCCCCATTATGGAGCCATCGGATTTTAGTTAGTTCTATGCAAATTGATGTCCCTCATACAAGTTCCAATAAATCTTTCTTCATGCAGACCTTACTCTCCACTACTCAACTCACACATTTCCCCACCATCTGCCACAATAACCATCATACTCTAGACCTCACGGATGAAACGAACTCATTGGTGGATACGGAAAACTTCATACCTTTGTCTTCCTCTCATAAATCTCGACTCTGTCTTCTATGGCAATTCTCAGTTATAGTAAAAGTTTTTTGGTAAAAAAGTGGGCCACCAGGTCCTCAAACAAAAACTTACTGCTCTATGGAAGCCGACTGAGGAGTTACCACTCATTGATTTAGGTTCAGATTTTTACTTAATAAAATTTCTTAAGGAAGAAAATTTGAACCGCACTTTACATGATGGCACATGGTTCGTGTTTAATCACTTCCTTTCAGTAAGAAGATGAGAGCCAAAATTTTGTAGCATCTTTCGCTCAGCAAACTGATCGCTGCCAATTCCGCACTACTAAAAAGCAGCAAGAGAGGGTTGCAATAGCTTTTACCCGATTTTGGGTCGGGATCGATATCCACAGAGAGCTAGAATTGGAATCGAGTATCTATCTAGTTTAGGAATGTGTATGTGTTCTTAATTACACTTCTCAACATTTTTGGGATTTTCTTTATAATTCTACTTTTATCAAACTACAAATTGTAAATTTAGCTAAGAGTTAAAATGCTACAAGTTGTTCAGTTAGGTTTAAAAGGCACTAGGGTAGTGACTACCGCCTAGGTGGTCAATTGACGGGTACTTGAAACTAAAGCACGTTTGACATGTTTGGGGAGTATGTTATAACCGTTGCACGACTTTACCCACTCTACACCTCTCGGTGGTTCGAGTTATTTTGCCCGAATTGGCCTTCTCAAGACCAATTGGGTATGCAAATTTGTACAAGCAACTAGGGTTCAATTCGGGTATTACTCTCTCGAGGTTTAACCCTTTAATTGGGGCTATCAATCTCTTGAGTACGCCCCAATTTATTGTTGGACCAATTTCGGAGATTTAGGCTCTCTTTCTCAAGAAGAGCTCAAGTCAACTCAACACAAACTAGTATTTGCAACCACTAATTCAGAAATTAACCATGAAATTAGCCCAAATAACAAACACCCATAGTCAAATTAGTCCTAAAGTACAAGACCCATCAATTACCCACACTGGGGTTGATCCATAACCCTAGCTTATGGGTCTAGCTACTCATAATTAAAGAAGAAGAGCAAGAAATAGAAGAAGATAAACACATATTAATTAATTGCTAAGCTAAATACAAAGATTCAATGATGAAAAGTAAGTAAAAATGCCCAAAATGACTAAGAAAAGTCGACCCACGAGCGCAGCTGATGTATTACAATATCTGATACCCTAAAAATGAAAAAAGAATCTATTTATACTAGGCTGAAAAATCTGGACAAAATTACCCCTGCGGGGTTAGTGCGGACCGCACAAAATGGACCGCGGTCCGCACTGGGCTCTTGACTTCAAAATTCTGGCTCTCTGAACTTGGGCTCCGCGGACCGCACAGAATGGACTGCGGCCGCGGAGGCTTCTAGTGCGGTCCGCACAGAATGGACTGCGGACCGCACAGGCTTCAAAACTTCATTCTTCATCTTCTCTAAACCTTGGCTCTGCGGACCGCACATAATGGTAGTGCAGCCGCATTGCCTTCAGTGCGGATCGCACAAAACCTAGTGCGGCCTCACTGCCTTAATGCTTGAAATAACAGCTCTCTGAATCTCCCAGTGCGGACCGCACAAAGTGTAGTGCGGCCGCACTGGGCCTGCTTTGCTTGAGCTTGCCTTGCCTTTGTCACTTGTGCAAGTTTCACTCCTTTTGAGATGATCTTTGATATTTTGTCACTTTGTTGATCAAACCTGCAATCAAGCACAACTTGTGAGCCTTTTGGGACTATTTTGTATGAATATTTGATCAAAGCATAAGCAAGATGGAGTATAAAATGCGTCAAAATCTCTAGTTATCAACTCCCCCAAACTTAAGTTTTTGTTTGCCCTCAAGCAAACAAAATAAGACCCACCCCTTAAGAGAATGTCCAAGAAAAATTTCAGCTATCCTAAAGTGACCTCAACTAGCCTCAATTGGAACTAACAATTGCCCTCAATACACACGAATCATTAACATATTTACTCTTTTAAAACACCATGGATCAAGTGCAACACAAGAGCATCAAGAGTTGACTCGACACATCAAAGAACTCTTTCAATTACTTTGGTCATTGTGGAACCCAAACTCACACATCTTCAACTTTCCCTAAGCAATCCTCACCTTTAAGATAGTGGCACTCAGAACGAAGATAATGGGAATTCACTCATATCTCTCAAGAAAAAGCCACAAGTCCGGCTCTAGGTACCATATGCTTGCCCCTTATGTGAGTATCCACTAATGTAAGCTTCATTCAACTCAAGATCATATAGGGCTTTTGTGGAGACATTGTGAAGGCTTTTGGTCCAGGGTAGGAAATGTTTTAGTCTAAGTAGGTTCCATCTTCCCTTAAGCACTTCTTTTGATTCATTTGGCATCCATTCACTTGACTCTTTGAGTCATTTCACTTCTTTCTAAGGGGTTAGAGAGAAACATTGTCAGTCTTTCTTATGCATTTCAACCCTTTTATGCTTTTTCAACTTTCCACACCTTTCATTCTTTGCTTTTCTTTGAATCCCCTTTTATTCTTTTTCACATTGAACTTTCTTTTTGTCTTTTTGCTTTACTTTCTTTTTCATTGCCTTTCCTTTTCTTCATTTTTGTGCCTTTTTACCACTTTGTTACAATCCTCGTCTCTCTCCCCAAACTTATACTTTTTCCATGTGCTAAAGGAAAGATCGGGTGCCAAGAGAGGGTATCTTTTAAAACGGGTATAGGCTTGTATCATGGTTATTGAAGGAAAAAGGTCTAAGGCTCAAAAGGGTTAACTAGGGATCTTATCATTGGTAGGTTATAGAAGTGTTCAAGCTATCATTTGTACCAAGGAGATCCTATAATCATGTCTCAAGTCAAAATTCACTTAGGATTTCGCCTCAACAAACATTCAGGGCAAGTTCTAGACCAATGGCTCGGGACATGGACTTGCAATTCAATTACTCACCACACAAGCTCTGGGATTGCTAAAGACACAGAGTCGGGAGCCCACAGCGACCTTAGATAAGATTTAAGCTCACCATGGTCCCGAAAAACCACTTGATGATTATCGGCCAACACAAGAGTCTCAAGGTCACGACTTTCACCATCCTAAACACAACAATTTGTTTTTGACCATAAGATCAAAGGCAAATGTGCTAGGCCCAAGTGAAGCTTTGCTTGAGGCACCCTTAATTACTAACTACTAAAAACAAAAAGAAAAACGGACTCAAACCCTTAAGAAGGTTGTCACGCCATCCATCATTGGGAAGAGCCACCCGGTTCACACAACACTCCACCTTTGGAAAGAACCGTGGCATTAAGAAAACCAAAGGCTTATTGCAAACTTTAAAAACAAGAAGCTAAGAATCACAATTAAGAAGCTAAAAACGAAAAATTTTGTGGAAAATAGAATGAATATATACAAGAGGGGAATTGAATATACAATGGATGGGATGAATATATACAATGTGATATAACTTTATGTACAGACCCAAAGTGAAATAAAAATGCGATCAATGTAACGAAATATCAAAATTATATACAGACCAAAGATAAAAAGATAAAGAAAGCATAAAAATGTATCAAATATATATACAATCATCCAAATGAATAGTAGGGCCTAACCCATCAAATGAAAGCTGGCATTGTCCCCAATGCCAACTAGTCTAAATAAAGCATCAAAAGATAAGAGGGAAAGGATATAGAAGACTCCCTAAGGCCCGTCTGTCTGCATAGTGTCATGTGTGGTCCCTGGGTCCTCTGTGTGCTCGGGAACCTCAGACCGGTCCCCTATGGCCTGCTGCTCTGCTACTGGGACCTGTGCCTGGACCTGGACAGGCTCTGGAACTGGTACATCCTATGGCTGGCTGGAGGAAGTCTCTGGTGGGTCCGCCAACTGGATGACAGCATCATCAGCTCTAGGAATCATCTTCCTCCTCTTGGGAGGCCTCTGAGACTGCTCCGGCTCTGGATGAACTGCTGGGGCTGGGTCCTGGAGCAATAAATCTAAAGGTTGGTTATCTGCCTTCAGTCTGTCTACATCTGCTCTCAACTCCTTCACGGACTCTTTGGAGGCCCTGTCTTCCTCAGCTTCTTGTGCTCCCGAGCAAGCTCCTTGAGAGCCTTGCTATGTGAATCAACTGCCTTGGAGAGCGCTGCCTGAGTGTCGAGGATCTTCTTCTGGTTGTCAAGTATCTTCTTGAGCGCATCCTCTATCGACTGTAGAACCTGCTGAGCTGGAGGTGCCGACTGAGCCTCTACCACAGTGGTGAGTGAGGACAACTTGGATGAGGCAGTCTGCATCCAGTTGTTTATGCTAAGAAGCGCCTGGCTCAGTCGGTGAGCAGTAATAGGATGGGCCCGGGAAGATGGAATCTCCGGGCCTGCTGATGTGGATGGACCGGCAGGAGTGGCTGTAGATGTGGAAGGACCGGGAGGGATATCTGTGGAAGTGGAAGTAGGCCCAGCAGGAGCCACTACCACAACTGGCTCTTCAGACTGGCCAATTATAGTAGTAGTTGTACCCTTGAAGCTCTTGCTCTTGGGGTTGTCATCCCCCTGCATGTTGTACCACGAGAAAGGGCCTTCGCTTTGACTTTGACATCGAAGGGCTTCTTGTCCACTTTCAAGTCCCGGAAGTGCATAGTGAGGGTGCTGGGGAAAGGATAGTTCCGGTCATGCTCCGCACCCACTATAGAAATAATTCTGGACATCACATTCCCCACGTTGATGGGGTACCCTGCCATGATAGAAGCAACCAACACAGCTCGGTGGAGAGGTAGGGAGTTGTCATGAGTGGTAGGGTCCAACCGGCTACAAACAAAAGTCTCCCACCCCCGTGCCTCAAAGTTCAGACTCCGTCTCAGAATATGGACTCCAGCAGTCAACCAGTCCGGGGTGGTACCTGGGATTGCCAGGTATTGTGCCAACTATGGACGAACCTCTTCACCCATTGCCATCTTTGCCATGTATAAGGTCTCGTCCTCCTCATTGAAGCCAAGGTATTCGTTGAGGTACTTCCCTTCAAATAACACCTTCAGATTCCGAACCTTGGTCACTTTGGAGCCCTTTTTGATGTGGGCTACATTGCAGTAAAACTCTTTGACCATGTGTTCGTTGGAATCCACACACTCTTCTAGAAAATGTTTCCAGCCCACTCTAGTCCTAAACTGTCTCTGCACGTTAGGGTTGTGGGGTAATAGGTCTCTATCAATGAAGCTCCTCTCTGGAATCAGCTTTCTCACCGGCCACCACTCCCGAAATTTGTGGTACGCCACCTCACCAACAAATCTATCACGCCAAACCTCCGGCTTCCTTGTTCTATCAACACCCCCAACCCTTGGTTCTCCTCCTTCTACTACCTCTTCATCTCCCTCTACTTCCTCCTCAGCACCTACTGCACCCTCTCCAGATACTGAAGCTGTGGGAGAGGTGGAGTATTCCCCACTACCTGCTGCTGAGCGCTCAGACGACTCAGAAATAACATTTGTTGGTGCTTGGGCAGTGGGTGATGGTGGAGGAGTGTCTCGTAGTATAAACCTCTCCGGCCAGTCAGGGATGTGTGTTGGTACTGAGTCGGAGGAAATCTCCCGGGATGGCTCATACTCACTCCCTGAGGACTGGGAAGAATCCCTATCAGCAGCTTTTATCAGCTTCCTTGTCTTTTTAATGCTTTCCCGGACTTGGGGAGTGAGTTTTATCATTTTCTGTTTCCCTCCCCGGGAAGATTCTCCTCTGCCTGGTCGTTTACCTCGTTGTCTCACCATTGTCTGCAATTACAATTCAAATAACTTGTTAGTATCAGTAGTCTCAGATAAAACAGTGTTGCAGAACAGAATGAAATTGTTGCAGACATGTTGCAGAAAACAGCCCAGTGCGGACCGCACAAAAGTGTGCGGCCGCACTGGGGCCAGTACGGACCACACAAAATCAACCGCGATCTGTCACACCTCCTTTTTACCCACCTCGAGAGGAGATACAAGGGAGTTTTTCCAACTAAAGTGACATTAATCGAAATGGGATTATTTTATTTATTTTTCAGAGTCGCCACTTGGAATAAATTAAGGTGTCCCAAGTCACCTGTTTATTTTAAATCCCAAATCAAGGAAGTTTTATTTTTAAAGAGTCTGCGAACCAGAAATTCTAGATAAGGAAGGTGTTAGGCATTCCCGGGTTCCGTGGTTCTAGCACGGTCGCTTAGTGATTATTACTTGGCTTAAATTGTTTAACTACTCATTTTTAGGACCTATGTGCATTTATCTTTTTACCGCTTTTAAATCACTTGAATTATTCGTAATTAAAGAATTGAGTTACGCATACGTATACTCTTTTCCTTTGGCGCGTCAAAACCATGTCACGCGAACGTGTCCACGATTAATAACGCTTTGTTTATTTATTAGGAAAATTTGGTTGAAGTTGCGCAAACGCATACCTCGAGTCTTTTAAGAATTTAATTTGCAATTATGTTACACGAACGTATATATAATCGCAATACTAATCTAAATCGGGCCTAAAGCAAACTACGATCATTGGTTATTTATTAAAATCTAAGTTATGAAATTAAATACGAGGGCCATGAATTATAACTTGTCTAATATGGCTCACCTCAAGTCTAATCAAAGGCCCAATTAATTAGCTAAAGGCTTAACGTGATTTGAGTTCAATCTAAGCAAACATTTAAGCTAGCCTTAGGAACTAATAGAATAAAAATGAAACCAGCATTCGGCTATGCGAGAAGCCCAACTGGCAACAGGCCCAATTGGCATTTTGTGAGCCTGCACGACGAAAACCAAAAAGAGAGCTGGGCTTGAGTGAAGCCTGTAGCGCACACTTGGATGTCAAGAGAGCACTGGGCCAACGCTAAGGGCCCAGTTGCATGATCCAGCATGATCAGTTAAGCAAAATTACAATTATTCATGAGAGCTTAAAATTAAAACAGTTACTGTCCGGCTCTTGCAAAATGTAGACAAATATAAAGCATGTTCTTGATGTTCAAACCCTATTCCAAGATGAATGTATTCTTTAATGTCATGAGAACTCGTACACAATCATTTAGAATCTAATAAAATAAACAACTCTGTCCTACTCCACACACTAAATCCCATTCCAAATGGCCTTAAACAAGTAATTAATTTTCAGGTGCATATAGCAATATTTGTCCTTTAAGATTACTCAATTTGGACAGTATTTACATAAAAATATGAAACCTCTCACAACATGATCCTGAATTACTCCTTCACAACAAACCAGACTTCAAAACTACAAGGTTTAAACCCTCATTTCACAAGATATTAAACACTGAATTGATTTGTGCCTAAACGTTAAACAAGACTAATAGGCAAATTAAACTACTCTCAACATGGGTTTATAATCATACATCACAAGACAGACAATTCACAGCAAAACAACACATCACAGTACCCTTAAAATAGCAGACTACACATTATCATTTTTATCCTTAACCTATACTTGTCATTGTAGCCAGTTCAACATGAAATCATCATCAAGAATGAACACTTATTTCAGCCAAAACTAGAGTAAATCTAAGACACATGTGATTTGACTGAGTCTTCTACTGCAGCATCTTAACAGTCCCAAAATCACATACAATGATAAGAGCTCAACTACCAAATCAGAAATCAACTAGAATATATAATGAATCAGGTTACTAAGAACACCATATCATGAAGAAATACAACTGAATCATAAATAAAGCTGATGTTATGCTTTAAACTCTGTTTTTCCATTTCATCCTTCAAATTGAGCCTCACATTAGGTAGAATTCAGAAATGTGTACCTGAATATAGCAAAATAAACCAGAAAACAAAGCTTGAGATCAGGGGAAACAGCAGCAGCAAAATAACAGCAATGTAACAGCACAGGATCAGCAGAAAACTTCAAATTCTCGACCCAATTCCAGAATTGAAACCCAGATGCACTACTCTTTTGGACTTTCAGAAATTCAAACTACCAAAAAGGAATTAAAGAACCAGACCAAATTCAAGCAGTTTTCAGTGTTTTTGGATTTTAAAGAGATTTCCAGCCGTTTTCCATTTTTCCAGTATTTTTCTCTCTAATTTTTTTTATGAGTGAAGAAAGAGTGCCTTTATAGGCAAGCCTTAGGGCAGCAAAGAATGGATTCAGTTTTGCACATTAAACCTTTTGGAATTTTTATTTTTGCTCTCATGTCCTTAGTTTAAAAAACCGGTTTTCAAATAAGTCCCAACCCCCACCTTCTAGGCAGCTTCCCATTCAGTTATTAAAGATTCTCTCACATAGAATTCCTAGACTACCCCTTAAACCCCTGCTATTTACTTTAGAAATCTAAATGGGTCAAATTGACCCAATAACTTAAACCAAATTGAACGGGCTGCACTTTAAAAATGGGTCAGAAACAACCCAAAGCCCAAACAATAAAATTGTCCAACTAAAATCTGTAAGCCTATGGGAAACAGAAGAACACAAATAATGAAATAATTTCAACAATTAAAAATCTGAACTAAGTAACTGATTAATAAACACAAATGGGCATAGAATTAACTAGGTTATTAAACAAAATAAACCTAATTAAACTAAACTATGAGACTAAAATAAAAAGGGGAAAATCAAAATTTTAAACATGCCACTAAAAAAACTAAACAACCAAAAATCAGAGAAAGCTTTAAGGATGTGAAACGAACAAAAATCAATTTAAGCTCAGAAAATTGGTAACTAACTAAAGAAAGGGAGAGGAGAAGAAGAATAAGACAGTGAAAGAAAGAAGGGACAAAGGGGTGAAGAAAACTTACCAAACCAAAAATCGACACCCACGGGAGACAATGATTTGACGAAACTAATGTTAATCATTTGTTCTTCATCAAGAACAACTGAACAACATCAGTTTGCGTCGAATCAAAACTTCAAACTCGAAAAAATGGAAGCCTATGGTCATGCATGCCACCGGGTTCAACGGAAATTGATTTTGGACTTTTAGGGTTCGAACTTAGATTTAAGATTCGAGGAGTTTCAGAAAGATTCGAGGGGAAACAATTAGAGATTGGGAGAGAGGGAACCATGGGGATTTCGTGGTGTTGATTAGGGACGATTTGGGGGTGGCGCCTCCACCGGAGATGGTAGGGATTTTGGGGCGGCGCTAGGGTTTAGAGGGGTGTTTCCTCAAGATGGTGAATGAGAGAGATGATTAGGGGGGGGGGGGGTAGGCGATTCGGACAGTTAAATACTGTCAATACCCTAGTTCTCGACCATCCGATCAAAGAAAATCAAGGGTCCTGATCAAAGTTTGATTGAAACGGGATCGTTTGGGTCGCTGAGGGGTTTGGACCGGGTGTGACATGGGTTTTGGGCCAATTTCGACCGGGTAATGGCATTGGATCAATTGGGCTTGTGGGATTTCAAGGATTTGGCCCAAAATCTGATTCCTTTCACTTCTTTTTCCTTTTATTTTATTTTCAAAATTTCTTTTTCAAGTTAAAATAAAAACCTAAATTAAATCTTAAAACTAAATTATCCTACCAAATTAATTTAATTAAATCTAAATAATAATTATCACAACTAATTAAATACCAAATTAAAAGAAAACTACCAAAATTCGAAACTAAAAAATGCAAAATAAGTTATTTTTTGTGATTTTTCCATTTTTTGTAAAACACTAATTTACTAATTAATCTAAAAATATAAAATTAAATCCTAAATGCAAAAAGCAATGTATTTGTGTATTTTTTTTTATGAATTAAACAAGATTAAACATGCACACAAAAATGCAAACAATCAGAAAAATTCTACAATAATTCCTAAAATAACAAATTAAAAGAAAAAATTCTAACTCTTTGGAATTCTGCAGGAGTAGTTCATGTGAGGCAAAAATCACGTGCTCACAGCTGCCCCTCTTTGCTCGGAAACACGAAGGGTTTTCGGGCAAAGATAAAATGAGCAATTACGAGGGATTTTTGCCCGTTTGACACTCCATGAGAAGCATTTTTTTGAAAAAAGTCTGACCGAACCTTGCTTCAAAGGTTGCCTACATATCCTTGTCTATAAAGGAATCAGGTCAGTGTAGTTCTGGAAGTTTTGGTAGCTGGGACTACCAGGAAGCTGTGATTTCACTGTTGTTGCTGCTGCTTGCTGAACTCCTTATTACACCAAAATGGAAAATAAAAGAGCTAAACTAGCTAAAGCCTATCAGCTACGAGTTACAAGATTCCTATCTATAAATCTCTTGAAGCTTGATCTTGAGTCTTAGCTGGTTCTTGCTGTAGACTCTGATCTGAATCTTGATGCTCGTCAGTTGTAGGTGCTGGTTCTTTCTTCAGCTTTGGATCCAGGCGGGACATGTGAAGCCTGTGACTTCAATCATATCTTGAACAGTCCGCATCCTTCTCCACTTCAACATTTTGAGTTCACTTCTTTTGTTCTTTTCTTTTTTTCTCTTTATTTTGGATTGAGACTCATTCTTTTGGTCATCTCAACCTTGTACTTCACGGTAAAAACCTGTTCAGGCACCAAAGCAAACAAACCAACAAAAATTTTCTGCCCCAGTTTTCACTAGGAAAATTTCGTGAGTTATTGCAACAAAATCTAAGCTATTTCTTTATTGAAAACAATAAAATCAGGATTGTGTATCCTTGGGAAAAGAGATTAGGGAGTGGAACCCTATATCTATAATGAAATCAACTAGGGGTTGGGGCCCTAAATTGGAAAGACTTCCAGGTTATGCTGTAAAGATGAACGGGTTATGCCGGGAAAGTCATCGGATTATGCCGGAAAAGAAAAAAGGTCCACGGGTTATGCCGGAAGAGTTCATCGGGTTATGCCAGAAAAAGAGAAAAGGTCCTCGGGTTATGCCGGGGAGGTCCACAGGTTATGCCGGGAATGGTCATCAGGTAATGCCGAAAAAGAGAAAAAGGTCCTCGGGTTATGCCGGGGAGGTCCATGGGTTATGCCGGGAAAGTCATCGGGTTATGCCGGAAAAAAGAAAAAGGTCCACGGGTTATGCCGGGAAAGTCCATCGGGTTATGCCGAAAAAGAAAAAAGGTCCTCGGGTTATGCTGGGGAGGTCCACGGGTTATGCCGGGAATGTTTATCGGGTTATGCCGGAAAAGGGAAAAAGGTCCTCGAGTTATGCCGGGGAGGTCCATCGGGTTATGCCAGAAAAGAAAAAAGGTCCTCGGGTTATGCCGGGGAGGTCCACAGGTTATGCCGGGAGAGTTCATCGGGTTATGCCGAAAAAAGAGAAAAGGTCCTCGGGTTATGCCGGGGAGGTTCATCGGGTTATGCCGGAAAAGAAAAAAGGTCCTCGGGTTATGCCGGGGAGGTCCGGGTTATGCCGGGAGAGTTCATCGGGTTATGCCGGAAAAAGAGAAAAGGTCCTCGGGTTATGCCGGGGAGGTCCACGGGTTATGCCGGAAAAGAAAAAAAGGTCCTCGGGTTATGCCGGAAAAGAGAAAAGGTCTTCGGGTTATGCCGGGGAGGTCCACGGGTTATGCCGGGAAAGTCATCGGGTTATGCCGGAAAAGAAAAAAGGGTCCTCGGGTTATGCCGGGGAAAGTCATCGGGTTATGCTAGAAAAGAGAAAAAAGTCCTCGGGTTATGCCGGGGAGGTCCACGGATTATGCCGGGAAAGTCATCGGGCTATGCCGGAAAAGAAAAAAGATCCTCAGGTTATGCCGGGGAAATTCATCGGATTATGCCGGAAAAGAAAAAAAGGTCCTCGGGTTATGCCGGGGAGGTCCACGGGTTATGCCGGAAAAATCATCGGATTATGCCGGAAAAGAAAAAAGGGTCCTCGGGTTATGCCGGGGAAAGTCATCCGGTTATGCCGGAAAAGAGAAAAAGGTCCTCGGGTTATGCTGGGAAAGAAAAAGGTCCTCGGGTTATGCCGAGGAGGTCCACGGGTTATGCCAGGAATCAACTAGGGAGTGGAACCCTGTAATGAAAGAGACTACCATGTTATGCTGGGAGCGACTAGGGAATGGGACCCTGTAATGGAAAAGACTACCAGGTTATGCTGGGAGCGACTAGGGAATGGGACCCTATGTTGGGAAAACGTAGCTAGAGATTGGGGACCCTAGGCTACCATGATTTGAATCTTTCTTCTTCTTCTTCTTCTTCTTCTTCTTCTTCTTCTTCTTTTCATCATTCTTCATTCATTTTTTTTAAAGTTTAAGACAATGAGTAAAAATGCAGGAAAGAATTTGGAAGAGACTTCCCTTTTGGATTGATTATTGCTGCAAAGCTGTTTCTAGCCCTTGTGCAGTTTCTTTTTGGTTACACCTGCTTCTTGCAAGGTTGCTTTTGGATTGCACCCGTTTCCTGTTTTCAAACAAAGAACAACTGTTAGTTTGAAATGGTGGTTGGTTTTGTGGCCTTGATTGTTTCAATCACTCTCGGCCTGACTTAACTGCGACTGCTTGTTCCCTGAGGACCGATTTCATTTCAAGCCCTAGAGAACCTCTGGTTTTTCCAGACTTTGCCATGACGGTTGGTCGGTGGAACTCAACCTTTTTCGACTTTATTTTGCCTTCGTAGGCCTTTCCCTTTGACTCTTTGTTTTTAAATTTTTAACTTCGGAGCGTTGGGGAACTTTTTGGCTCTTCAAACTTGCTGCAACGGCTAGTCGCATGGGACTTAACCTTTTCAAACTTTATTTCGCCTTCGTAGGCCTTTTATTTCCGGCCTCTTTCAATTTCAGAGCATTTGGTGTACCTTGGCTTTTTTCAAATCTTTGCCAAGACGGTTAGCCACGTGGGACTCAACCTTTTCAACTTTATTTGCTTTTATAGGCATTTCAATTTGATTTTCTCCTTCCAAGAGTTTTCAATTTCAAAACATCAGCCACCATGGCTGGTCTAAGTCGACTTGATGCCTTTGCCGAGGTTGGGTGCCTTATTGCACATTAGCTAGTATCAAATGAGACCTGTAAATCAGTCTTACTATCCTTTCTTTGTCTTAGTTTCGGAACAGAGTTAGACCGAAAGGGATTCAAAGAAAACAAATAATGGAATCGAGAATGAGATTAAAACAAGAAATGTCCCTTTCAGGGAAAGGAAAGAAGGACTTATCTGGAGTACACGCGGACTTCAATGAACATGACATGCCTTTTGGACTGGATGCCTGATCTGTGTAAACCATCCGACTCTCAGAAAATCATCACAACTTTTGCCTCAAAATCGAGAAACCTTGCCAGGACTCTGTCGTTGCCGATGGATGTGACGATCCTCTTTTCGATCAGGGGCGCCCTTTGTGGGTTTTCACGAGCTGACGTCTCTCATTTCTCTTCTCATCATCGCCTTATAGTGCTCCTTGCGAGTTTTCACTCACAAGACTCTCTCATTTTCAATTTCTCTGCTTACCATCGCCTTACGGTGCCCGTGTGGGTTTTCACCAATAAGACTCTCTCATTTTATCTCTCTCATTTTGATTGCATCGGATCCAAGTAGCTGCATTCTCCGATTCTTGAACATTCTCATCGATTGATCGAAAGGACTTGAACGGGATTTTGGGGTAAAAATGATTTGGACTGAATTACAACTTTGGAACCATTTAGGCGAGATGATCGCCCGACCATTATAACATCTGCCCCAGTTTCACTTTTGGGGGAATTTGAATTTTTATTTTGGTGTGACTGAACCCCAGAGAGGCTGCCTACGTATCCTTTGGGAATCAAGTCGAATGTAGTTCAGGGAACTTTGTTTTTGATTTTCTTGTTTTTCTGTTTTGTTTTGTTTTGTTTTCTCTTTCTTTTTCCTTTTCCACTTCTCTTCTGTTTTTTTTTTCATTTTTTTTATTTTCTTTGTCTTTTCTTCCCCCATTTTTTTTGCATCTTTCTTTTCTTCTCTTTTTTTATTTTTCATTTCATTGTTTTTTTCAAAAAAAAAAAAATTTAATAACACTCTCAGGTTCCAAAGAGGGTAATCAAAGAAAAGTAACCGGCTCAAAGGTTTGCAAGGGGTTGATAGTGTTTGGGTAGCGAGAATAAAAGCCTTCTTCATCCCAACCGGAGAACAATAATATTATGTAGTGGATCCAACATAGTACCTTTTGGCTGCATTTGCATTGACAGTTGTTTCAGGAACATTTCCTTCGATGTGTCCCAAATACAACGCACTCTTTTGGCAATACTCTTGTAGCAATGCATGGACCTTTCCAATCTGGAGCCAATTTTCCTTCAGATGTCTGAGTCTTTGTTTTATTTCGCTCAAACTTATCTTCTTTGCATTCTGGCTCTTGACTCATTATTTCGAAATCTGACAGCGTTTTGGGATCTGGGTATGAAGTCCGCAAGCATGTTACACTATTGAAATCTGCATTTGACAGAACTAAAAAGAGAATAAGAAAAATGACAAGATTAAGAAAAGAGAATTCCTGGACAATGAAATATTAATTTCATTTGATTTTTGATTTTGATTTTTTCTTCAATTTTTGAAGATAGAAGGGTTTACATCGGAAAATAAGACATTAAAGTAAAACATCCGGATCACACCCTGAGATAATCCGGACGCTGATAGGATAGCAAGACTGGCTACCGAGACTCCTGTCTGATTGGGAACTTTCAAGCTTGGCCACCATTTTTTGGCTTTTCTTCTGTCTTGGAAATGGCTGCAATGGCCTTCAGTGCCGGATCAAATTCCTCATCTTCACAAATCATTCCGACTATTAGCCCGCTGTTGTGGGCGGGCAACAGATTGTTCATCACATCAGGAGCTTCTTCGTCCCGGAAAACAGTTCTTTCAGCTTCAATCAAATCCTCAACTGACCCTTGTGAGGGTCCAACAGTCCTCCGTACTGTGTCCCACTACTCCAGAGTGGTATTCACATATAGCATCAGCTTGGTGCGAGGGGGACTCGGGGTTCGACCGGTTCGGAGCCACTGGCTGCAATAGATTTAGCCAGATTAGCATTTGGAACAAGCTTGAATACGATTCACCAATAGGGGTGAACTGATTCTTTCTGAAAGGCTCTCTTGGGCGAGGACTGTATTGGGGATCATTTGGTTGAGGATTATATGGGGCTTGGTGAGGATGGGCATTTCTGGGAGGTGGAGCTCGGTTTTGTGTATAATGTTGTGGCCGCGGGTAAGGTTGCGCGTTCATCAACACATAAGGAGGTGGTGCCACGGCATAAGCAGCATCTTGAAGGGGATAATAGCGTTGTGGGATGATAGGAGGCACATATGATTGGCTGAATGACCTGCGGGGCTCCCTCTAGCTTGTAACCATCATGGCTCCCTTTTCAACCCCATTTCTGTTCATCAAACCCTCCGAACCATTCTGAGAAGCCTGTGATGTGGCCTTAAAGGCAGCATGAATCAAGATTTGCCCTGCTTCTAAACCGTTTTAAACCATTTTCCCCCAATTTTGATAGCCTCAGCGAACGGCTTACCCACAGCAGGCATCATGTTCTGGAAGTAGTCAACCTTTTGGGCCTGCAGAAAGATCGTGACCATTTCAATTTCGTCCATGGGAGGCTTTACCCTGGCAGCTTGCTCATGCCATTTGACAGCATATTCGCGGACGCTTTCTGAAGATCTCTTTTTGAAGTTGGACAAAGAATTTCTGTCCGGAGCTATGTCCACATTTTACTGGAACTGTCTAACAAAATCCCGGGCCAGGCCATCCCATATGTGCCAATGGGAGATGTCTTTGTCCATATACCACTCTAATGCAATTCCGGTTAAGCTCTCTCCGAAATAGGCCATTAAAAGTTCTTCTTTTCCACACGCCCCTCTTAGCTGGTTGCAATATCTTTTCAAATGGGCGATCGGGTCTCCATGCCCGTCATATCATTCAAATTTTGGCATCTTGAAGCTAGCTGGCAGGTGGGCATGGGGAAACATACAGACGTCAGAGTATGAGACACTCTTTTGGCCACTCAGACCTTGCATGTTTTTCAAGCTTTGTTCCAGGCTCTTCATCTTCCGAGCCATTTCCTCTTGCTCAGGATTTTTAACAACCTTTTCTTGCTCCACCGAGAGGTTATATTGCGGAAGTTGAGTGAAGGAGTATGGGGTCACATATGTTATTTCTGGTTGAAGCTGTGGACCCTGAAAGATGAACATTGGAGGCGGCGCCCTTGAAGCCGGTGCCTGGGGGCGAACCATAGAAGGCATGACAGGATCATCGGAGGGCATTGGAGGGTGTCCGCATGGGATGAGCGGGTTGGGCACAGGGGCATTGGTAACCTGACCTGACCTGGGGATCAACTCGGGGAACCCAGGGATTGCACTTGGCGGTTCCCTTGCATTAGACCGGGCGTCCCACATTTCCAATATGCGGAGACGCAACATCTTATTCTCTTTAGCAACTGCTGATTTTAGCTGCAGAATAGCCAATGTTGGGCTATCCTCAGGACCGATGATTGGTAGATTGCTTGCGGAGGCCATCTGTGCCTTTGGATTTTGTGAAGAGGGGGAGGCTAGACTACCAACAAAACCAACCACCAAAACCTGGCTAAATAGCACACCCAACAACCTTGTTAGTTTTGAAACATTTAACATATAGGAAATCGCACGTTGGGATGCAATGCACCTAACAATTAAACGCTTCTACCATGCGTTTGACCGGTTGCATGTTTCATCCCGGCCTTAACTAGCCATTTTTCACTTTGTACCTCTATTCTTCATTTCTGCCTCTCTTTAATCACTCTTGATTTTTTTCTTCTTGTTTTTGCCACTCTTTTATTTTTTGGCACTCTCTTTTTCTCTTTTTGTTTGTCACTCTTTTATTTCTTGTCGCTCTTTTTTTTTCTTTTTTTTCTTTTTTTTCACTATTTTTCTTTTTCTCTTTTTCACTCAATTTTTCTTTCTCTTTTTTTAAAAGTTTATTTTTAACTCAATTTATTTTATAGCTATGATAGAATTCGATGGTGATTGCCTAGGTATTATGACCCCGCATGAATCAAATCTTGCGTAGTTCGGGAAGATTGGGAATGGAGTAAATAAACTAACTCTTCTCTTTTTTTTTACTTTTTAAAAAACTCAGACCATGAAAGTTTTAAGGCAAAAGAAAAACATTTTTGATTTTTGATTTTTCTTTTTCTTTTGGAATTTTTCTAAAAAAAATGCTTTAAAAGAAGAAAGGGATTTTTTTTTATTTTGATTTTGATTTTTCTTTTATTTTTTGAAAGAAAGACTTCTAAAAAATTTTGAACTTTGGGAATTTCAAAAGGTAAAAGGAAAATATTTTTGTTTGAAATTTCATTTGTTTTCTCTTATTCTAAAGAAGAAAGAAAATATTTTTTTGGATTTTGGATGTTGTCTCTTAATTTTTGAAAGAGGGACTTTTAAGAAAAAAATTTGGATTTCTGAGTTGTTTTTTATTTATTTATTTTATCTACAAAACTACTTCTAAAGAAAAGCAAAAATATTTTCGGGCTTCAATTTTTCAAAAATATTTTTTTTTGAAAGAAAGACTTTTAAACAAGGAAAAGATTTTTTTTTTAATTTTTGGAAAAAATACTTCAAAATAAAGGAAACTCGTATTTTGGATTTTGATTTTTGATTTTGTTTCTTCTTTTTATTTTTTTTCCGTATGAAAGACTTCAGAAAGAAGGAAACTACTTTTTTTGAGTTTTCAAAAACTTCTTTTTTTTTGAATTTTCTAAGGAAAGATTTCTAAAGAAGGAACTAAAGGAAAATATTTTTGGATTTTTTGAAAATTGGAGTCGGAACCGATGAGGTTTGCCTACGTATCTCACATCCGGTGAGAAGCAGACTCGCATAGTCGATCGGTTTTGACATAAAAACATGATATTTGACTCGCTCTTTTGAATTACATTTTCTTTTTCATTTTTTTTCAAAAATTTTGCAGAGTTTCAGGACATTTTCAAATACCGGGATTTTTAGAAACCGGGTAAATTTTCTATCCTACCTCACTCTTGGTTTTTCTCTTTATTTTCTTTTCCTAACCGGTCAACATGCAAGCCGAAACAAATAAATATTCACATAGCACGTAGGATGCATCAGGATGATCTTTATTTTGGGTAAACCTGTCCTAGACGGACCCAACCCCTGTGTTGAGTCCCCAAGGTCAAATGCACGTGATGCAAAAATCATTCCTACTAGGGATCCGGCATGAGGTTGCGTTATTCTAGGTATAAAACCTGGGGTTTGTGTTCTAAACTTGGGTTACCCGAGCAGACAACTAGGGCCGAAGAGGGGGCAACGTACCGGGAGCACTCTTTGATGTGGGCTACATTGCAGTAAAACTCTTTGACCATGTGTTCGTTGGCATCCACACACTCTTCTAGAAAATGTTCCCAGCCCACTCTAGTCCTAAACTGTCTCTGCACTTTGGGGTTGTGGGGTAATAGGTCTCTATCAATGAAGCTCCTCTCGGGAATCAGCTTTCTCACCGGCCACCACCCCCGAAATTTGTGGTACGCCACCTCACTAACAAATCTATCATGCCAAACCTCCGGCTTCCTTGTTCTATCAACACCCCCAACCCTTGGTTCTCCTCCTTCTACTACCTCTTCATCTCCCTCTACTTCCTCCTCAGCACCTACTGCACCCTCTCCAGATACTGAAGCTGTGGGAGAGGTGGAGTATTCCCTACTACCTGCTGCTGAGCCCTCAGACGACTCAGAAATAACATTTGTTGGTGCTTGGGCAGTGGGTTATGGTGGAGGAGTGTCTCGTAGTCTAAACCTCTCCGGCCAGTCAGGGATGTATGTTGGTACTGAGTCGGAGGAAATCTCCCGGAATGGCTCATACTCACTCCCTGAGGACTGGGAAGCATCCCTATCAGCAGCTTTTATCAGCTTCCTTGTCTTTTTAATGCTTTCCCGGACTAGGGGAGTGAGTTTTATCATTTTCTGTTTCCCTCCCCGGGAAGATTCTCCTCTGCCTGGTTGTTTACCTCGTTGTCTCACCATTGTCTGCAATTACAATTCAAATAACTTGTCAGTATCAATAGTCTCAGATAAAACATTGTTGCAGAACAGAATGAAATTGTTGCAGACATGTTGCAGAAAACAGCCCAGTGCGGACCGCACAAAATGGTGTGCGGCCGCACTGGGGCCAGTGCGAATCACAGTGTGGGCAAAATCAACCGCGATCTGTCACACCTCCTTTTTACCCACCTCGAGAGGAGATACAAGGGAGTTTTTACCGACTAAAGTGACATTAATCGAAATGGGATTATTTTATTTAATTCTTCAGAGTCNCCTCTGTATCTTGGCAGTGCGGACCGCACAAAATGTAGTGCGGCCGCACTGCCCAATGTTCAGCTTCCCAGAAGTTCATCAGTGCGGTACGCACAAAATGGTAGTGCGGACTGCACAAGGGTACCGCGGACCGCACAGAATGGACTGCGGTCTGCACTAAGTGCCCAGAAATGGCACTCACTTAGGGTTCCGTAATTTTTGATTTTTAAGTCTAATTGAGCACCTAAGTAGTGTCCCGAGATCATTACCCAGTTCATTAAACCAACTAAATATGCAGGAATCAAAAACCTAACTCATCTAACCTAAACAATGAGGAAATATACGGGAGGAAGAAAAAGAAGGACAAGAAAAACAAAATAACTAAAGGAAAATAACAAAATGAATGTAATTAAAATGAATCTACGTTACCAGTTATGAGATGAGTGGGTTGAAATAAGTCCAAGCAATCAGTTATGAGCAAGTACGATGATGAACAGTGCTTTTTAGATGTTTGAGAATGAAGAGATCGAAAAGGGTAACAGGAGGCCCTCAGGCACTATTTATAGAAAAATCCTGGGGTCCATACTCACCTACCAGTGCAGACCGCACAAAATGGACCGCGGTCCGCACTGCCCTATTTTGTGCAAGTTTGAGAAGGCAACACTATGCGGTCCGCACAAAATGGACTGCGGCCGCACAGGTCCAGTGCGGACCGCACAAAATGTAGTGCGGCCACACTGGCAAACTTCAGAGAGGCTACATTTTACCATCACCAGTGCGGTCCGCACAAAAATGGTAGTGCGGCCGCATTGGAAACTTCAGAGACCTGTGCATTTTTTTCAATTATGTCCTGCACTGCATCAACTCAATCCTGTAACATCTCACAACCAGTTAGCCCAAAAATCAATCCTATACTACAATGAAAATAAAATAAAAACAAGAATGAAAAACACATGGGTTGCCTCCCAAGAAGTGCCTGATTTAACGTCACGGCACGACGCATGTTACCATCCAATCATTTGAAATGCACAAGAGCCACCACATGGCTATCATCAAACTTCCCCAAATAATGCTTGACTCTATGCCCATTCACTCTAAAAACTTCTCCACTTTTGTTCTTTAAATCAAGAGCACCAAACGGGGTCACACACACTACTTCAAATGGTCTGCTCCACTTTGACTTGAGCTTTCCCGGGAACAACCTTAGACGAGAATTGAATAAGAGCACCAAATCTCCCACCTTGAACTCCTTGCCCCGAGTATATTTGTCATGAAGGTATTTCATTTTATCCTTATACAAGGACGAACTAGAGTAGGCATGGAACCTAAATTCATCAAGCTCATTGAGTTGCTCCACCCGAAGATTAGCAGCTATGTCCCAATCAAGATTCAACTTCTTCAAGGCCCACATGGCCTTATGCTCCAACTCCACTGGTAGATGACATGCTTTCCCAAACACCAACTGGTACGGCGACATACCAATTGGAGTCTTGTAAGCGGTCCGGTAAGCCCATAGAGCATCATCAACTTTTTAGACCAATTGGTCCTATTGGCATTGACGGTTTTGGACAAAATGCTCTTGATCTCCCTGTTAGACACTTCAACCTGGCCACTTGCTTGAGGATGATAAGGCGTAGACACTTTATGGTTGACACCATACTAGGAAAGCAAGGCATCAAAAGCTCTATTACAAAAATGCGATCCTCCATCACTAATAATTGCCCGAGGCGTGCCAAACCTTGTGAAAATGCTCTTCTTTAGAAATGCCACCACACTCCTAGCTTCATTGTTGGGCAAGGCCACGGCCTCAACCCATTTTGAAACATAATCAACCGCTACAAGAATGTAAGTGTTTCCACACGAGCTTACAAAAGGGCCCATAAAATCGATACCCCATACATCAAAGATATCAACTTCATGAATGGTGTTTAGAGGCATGTCACTTTCTTGGAAATCCCGCCCGCTCGTTGACATTGATCACACCTTTTTACTAGGTCACTTGCATCTTTGAACAAGGTTGGCCAATAAAAACCACAACTCAGAACTTTCGAAGCCGTCCTCGCCCCTCCATGATGGCCACCATAGGGGGAGGAATGACAAGCATGTAAGATGCTAAATTGCTCCTCCTCAGGTACACACCTCCGGATCACTCCATCGGTGCAAATCTTGAACAAGTATGGCTCGTCCCAATAGAAGTCCAGACTATCCCGTTTGAGCTTCTTCCTTTGGTTAGAAGAGAGCTCACACGGGATGATGCTAGTCACAAGGAAATTAGCAATGTCCGCAAACCATGGCATAGCACTCATCGACACAGAAAGTAGATGCTCATCGGGAAATGCATCATTGATCTCTAAGACATCACACAGCCTTCCTTCCTCCTCCAAGCGGGACAAATGATCCGCCACTTGGTTTTCACTACCTTTCCGGTCCACTATCTCCAAATCAAACTCTTGAAGTAATAAGACCCATCGCATCAGCCTGGCTTTGGAGTCTTTCTTTGTCATCAAATATCTAAGAGCTGCATGATCGGTGTGCACTATGACTTTGGCTCCCATAAGATATGGCCAAAATTTTTCCATGGCGAACACAATAGCCAACAATTCCTTCTCAGTCACCATGTAGTTCCTTTGAGCCTCGTTCATAGTCTTGCTCGCATAGTACACTGGATGAAACATTTTGTTCACTCTTTGACCCAAAACTGCCCAAACCGCAACATCACTCGCGTCGCACATGAGCTCGAAAGGCAAGCTCCAATTGGGTGCGGTAATGATCGGGGTGGCGGTCAACTTATGCTTAAGAAGTTCAAAGGCTTGCATACATCTCTCATCAAACACGAACTTTGTATCCCTTTCTAGCAACTTCCATAGAGGATTCACTACCTTCGAAAAGTCCTTGATAAATCGCCGGTAGAACCCCGCATGCCCAAGAAAACTCCTCACCCCCTTGACAGAAGTGGGGGAAAGCCATGAAATCACCTCTATCTTGGCTTTGTCAACTTCAATCCCATGCCTTGAAATTTTATGGCCCAACACTATGCCCTCCTCAACCATGAAGTGGCATTTTTCCCAATTTAGCACAAGATTGGTGTCTTCACACCGGGCCAACACTCTATCCAAATTTTCCAAACACTCTTCAAATGAATCACCCACAACACTAAAGTCGTCCATGAACACCTCTAATATATCTTCCACCATATCGATGAAAATGGCCATCATACACCGTTGGAATGTTGTCGGTGCATTGCACAACCCAAAGGGCATCCGAGAGAAAGCAAAGGTGCCATATGGACAAGTAAAGGTTGTCTTCTCCTGATCCTCCGGAGCTATCAAAATTTGATTGTACCCTGAATAACCATCCAAGAAACAATAGAAGGCACGCCCAGCAAGGCGATCTAGCATCTGGTCCAGGAAAGGCAATGGGAAGTGATCCTTGCGGGTCACTTTGTTCAGCTTGCGGTAGTCCATGCACACCCTCCATCCGGTCACTGTCCGGGTTGGAATAAGTTCATTATTAGCATTGGTCACCACGGTCATACCACCCTTCTTCGGCACACACTGCACCGAAGAAGTCCATGAGCTGTCAGAGATAGGATACACCACGCCGGCATCTAACCACTTGATCACCTCTTTTTTCACCACTTCTTGCATTGCCTCATTGAACCTCCTTTGATGTTCCAAGGAGGGTTTTGCATCATCCTCCAGAATAATCTTGTGCATGCAGAATGCGGGGCTTATTCCCCGAATGTCAGATAGAGTCCATCCAATTGCCTTTTTCCGCTTTTTTAGCACCGCCAATGTGGCGTCAGCCTGCATGTTAGTAAGACAAGAGGAAAGAATAACTGGTAAAGTTGAATTAGAGCCCAAGAATTCATACCTGAGGTGTGGAGGTAATGGCTTCAACTCCAACACCGGGGGTTCCTCAATTGAAGGCTTCGTTGGAGGCGTCTTTCTATTTTCAAGATCCAAAGAAAGTTTCCTAGGCTCATAAGAATAAGAGCTCATTCCATGTAAAGCATTCACGCACTCTACTCGGCTCGCATCATTATTGACATCCAAATTCAATAATACGGCCTCCAAAGGGTCCTCAACATTGATCAATGCACTGGTATCATCAATTATCACAGCCGTGACTAAATCCACAAATGAGCACACTTCGGTACAATTGGGCTGCTTCATTGACTAACATACATGAAAGACTACCTTTTCATCACCCACCCTGAAAGTGAGTTCCCCTACTTCCACATCAACTAGAGCCTTCCCCATAGCAAGGAAAGGTCTCCCCAATATGATCGGGACCTCATAATCTACCTCACAATCCAAGATGACAAAATCAGCTGGCAAGATAAATTTGTCCACCCGGACGAGCACATCATCAACAATACCCAATGGTCGCTTCATAGATCGGTCTGCCATTTGCAATCGCATGGAAATTGGCCTCGGAGTCCCAATACCCAAAGTCTTGAAAACTGAGAAGGGCATTAAGTTGATGTTTGCCCCAAGATCACATAAAGCTTTGGCAAAGTTTGCACTACCAATAGTGCAGGGGATAGTGAAAGCACCGGGATCCTCTAATTTCGGATCCATTGAATGTACTATAGCACTAACTTGGTGGGTCATCTTGATAGTTTCACAGTCCATTGATCTTTTCTTTGTAAACAAATCTTTCATGAATTTAGCATAACCAGGCATTTGCTCCAAAGCCTC
>NC_031998.1:3900938-3956844 GCF_001879085.1 Nicotiana attenuata
AAAAAAAAGGAGAGAGATACTACCCTAGTGCCTTTTAAACCTAGTTGAACAACTTGTAGCATTTTAACTCTTAGCTAAATTTACAATTTGTAGTTTGATAAAAGTAGAATTTATAAAAGAAAATCCCAAAAATGTTGAGAAGTGTAATTAAGAACACATACGCATTCCTAAACTAGATAGATACTCGATTTCCAATTCATAGCTCTCTGTGGATATCGATTCCGACCAAAATCGGGTAAAAGCTATTGCGACTCTCTCTTGCTACTTTTTAGTAGTGCGGAGTTGCAGCGATCACTTTTTGGCGCCGTTGTCGGGGAGCTAACGGTCTTGGCTATCTATTTAGATTAGATTTGTTTTTGTTCTTCTTTCCTTCTTGTTACTAATTTGTGTGTGTCAATACTTCAGGTACCAAAATGGCTTTAAATGCTATTGACCCTCTTGGAAATGTGAATGTGGGGGAGGAGGTAAATGACATCGGAGAAGAAGAGGTGCCTCTTGTACCTTAAGGACAACGTAGAGGCCGCCAGGCCAATGCAAATGACAATGTTCCAGACCCTCCTCCACCACCTCCAAGAGCGATTCCTCGAGTGCTCCCGAACCAAGGCTATGCAAGTGCTATTGTCCCACCCAGAATCCGAGCGGGCAGTTTTCAGATAACAATGTGATGTTGACCTACTTGAGCAGCGTGGGTATTTCAGGGGCGCTGGGATCAAATGCCTACAAACATCTCAAAAGGGTTCGTGGATACATGTTGGGGGAGCAAGCAGACGAATGTGTCCGAGGATGCTCTTAGGTTGAGGCTTTTCCCATTCTCACTTCAGGGGAAAGCATTAGATTGGCTCGAGAACTTCCAACCATTCCATAACAACTTGAGATGAGTTAGCGGATAAGTTTATTGCTAAATTTTTTCTCACCCGGGCACATGGCGGCACTTCGAGATGAGATATTGGCCATCAAGCAAGAGCCCACGGAACCTTTGCATGAGATTTGGGAGAGATATAGAACTATGGTGAAGGAATGCCCCAACAAGGACATGACGGAGAATATGTTGCAACAAACTTTCTACCAGGGCATCAACACTACAAATCAATGCATAGTGAATCAACTTGCTGGGGGTAATTTTATGAAATTGACGTATGATGAAGCTTGTGCCGTTCTTGATGAGATGGCGGATACGTCCTCCGCATGGCAAAGTAAAGCCAATGTTCCTCAAGGTGACCCTACGGTTATTCATTTGCACAAGGAATTACATGACCATGGGCAAGCTATAGCGGAGTTGACAACTACTATGAACCAATTGGCTAAGGCACAGTTGCAACAAGTCCAAAATCCTTGCCAAGTGAATGTCATGGAGGGTGTTAATATGCTTGTCAACAAGAGAAGGCAAAGAAGGCCAGCAAAACCAAGGGAATTCTGAGCAATTTGATGATGATTGTGATGGGTTTCAAAATGATGGCTATGATGAACAAAGTGAAAGAGGTTCAATATGTGAATAACTATCAAGGCCAACGGGGCAACTCTTCCAACCAACAACAGTGGAGACCTCAAGGCAATTGGGGCAATCAACAACAAAACAGTGGTAATTGGGGGAACAACAACCAAAATAACAACTGGGGCAATCAGAACAACAATCAAGGCAACCAAGGGAATTGGAATGGTAAACAACAACAATTGGGTGGCAACAATAATCAAGGTGGATGGAATAATGGAAACCAAGGAAACTGGGGGCAAGGCTTTCAAAGGCCCCCAATGTATCAACAACCGAACAATCCACCCCATATTTCCTTCTCAAGGTCCCAGTTCTTCCAACAATGATATGGTTAGAATTGAAATAATGTTCGAACAGATGATGAAGAAGAATGCGGATTCGGATGCACAGTTGGCTTCCCACAATACCTCTATCAGAAACTTGGAGGTGCAAATAGCATTGAATACTCGCCCGAAGGGTGCTCTACCAAGTGATACGGTAGTGAACCCAAAGGGTGGGAACAACCATGTTATGGCGGTTACAACAAGAAGTGGGAGAGGCGGTGATGTGAATGCCTCCAAGCAAAAGCAAGTTGTGGATGATGATGTTGAGTTGCAAGAAGATGAAGTTCCAGTGGTAGTTGAAGATGTGGTTGATGACAATGTGAACAATGAAGTGAGGATTGACAATAATGAGGCCGAGGTGGAAACTCAAGATGTCGTGAACCCGTCTAGGGAGCACGTAATTGACATGCCGGAGCCGGTTGTGCCAAAAGCCAAGGCACCTTTGCCTAGGCCACCTCCCCCTTATCCTCAGAGGCTAGCCAAGCAGAAAAGTGAGAATAAATTCAAAAAGGTCATTGACATGATGAAGAGCTTATCCATGCAACAGTTTTGCTTTGGTAGAGGGCTAAAGACGGTTAAGGGTTGGTTGTGTGACTTGTGGTTGTCTAGGTATACACTAAAGTTCGACGGTTCAAAGATATCAAATCTACCGATTGATCGAGTATATCCGACATAAGTTCACTACGGAAAGTTCAAAGGGAAACCTACTTATCCAGATGCAATTAATCCTTACTTGTGAATCATACAGTTTTTCATGCATACTTCCGTGATATAGCCATTCCCCATTCATGTGGGGGATTGTTGGGTTTTTAAGGTATTTAATTAATATATTAAATACTTAAAAGAGGGTGAATGGGAAATGGAGGGAAATGAAATTTTTGAGTGAAATTTTAAGTTCCCCCTCCCTTGGCAAATGGGCATTGTCCCATATTGGAAGAGGAAGAGGTTTTTTATGGGTATATAAGCAATTGCTCTTCTTTTAGCTCTTAAAGAGTTGAGAAGAAGGCAAGCCTCGCACCGTCGTCGTCGTCGCTCGCTCGGCTCGGCTTCGGCTTCGGCTACGGCTACGGCTTCGGCTTCGGATTCGGATTCGGATTCGGATTTGGATTTGGTCAAATGATCGATTGATTGATTAACTTTTTGGACCAAATTTATACTTAATAGTAAAATATTAACAGAAATGTTATTAAATATTGTTTAATACAAATATATATAATATATATAATCATAATATTAAATCCAATCCGTTTTTCTGTTTTGGTAACAGAAAAGTAACTACNATTTCGGAGACTTAGGCTCTCTTTCTCAAGAAGAGCTCAAGTCAACTCAACACAAACTAATGTTTGCAACCACTAATTCAGAAATTAACCATGAAATTGGCCCAAATAACAAACACCCATAGTCAAATTAGCCCTAAAGTACAAGATCCATCAATTACCCACACTAGGGTTGAGCCACAACCCTAGCTTATGGGTCTAGCTACTCATAATTAAAGAAGAAGAGCAAGAAATAGAAGAAGATAAACACATATTAATTAATTGCTAAGCTAAATACAAAGATTCAATGATGAAAAGTAAGTAAAAATGCCCAAAATGGCTAAGAAAAGTCGACCCACGAGCGCAGCTGATGTATTACAATATTTGATACCCTAAAAATGGAAAAAGAATCTATTTATACTAGGCTGAAAAATCTGGACAACATTGCCCCTGCGGGGTTAGTGCGGACCGCACAAAATGGACCGCGGTCCGCACTGGGCTCTTGACTTCAAAATTCTTGCTCTCTGAACTTGGGCTCCGCGGACCGCACAGAATGGACTGCGGCCGCGGAGGCTTCTAGTGCGGTCCGCAAAGAATGGACTGCGGACCGCACAGGCTTCAAAACTTCATTCTTCATCTTCTTTGAACCTTGGCTCTGCGGCCCGCACATAATGGTAGTACGGCCGCACTGCCTTCAGAGCGGACCGCACAAAACCTAGTGCGGCCGCACTGCCTTAATGCTCTAAATAACAGCTCTCTGAATCTCCCAGTGCGGACCGCACAAAGTGTAGTGCGGCCGCACTGGGCCTGCTTTGCTTGAGCTTGCCTTGCCTTTGTCACTTGTGCAAGTTTCACTCCTTTTGAGCCGATCTTTGATATTTTCTCACTTTGTTGATCAAACCTGCAATCAAGCAAAACTTGTGAGCCTTTTGAGACTATTTTGTATGAATATTTGATCAAAGCATAAGCAAGAAGGAGTTTAAAATGCGTCAAAATCTCTAGTTATCACTAACCTACTCCGCCATTTGGTTACGTCTTCCGGAACTTCCTACTGAATTCTACGACATAGATATACTCCAAAGAGTCGGGTAAAAAATTGGAAAATTACTCAAAGTGAATACATGTACGTCATCCACGTCTAGAGGCCGCATGCTCGCATCTGCATAGAAGTGCCCATCGAAAAACCATTAATAACACATGTCTACATTGGTTCACACCGTCAATATATTTGGTATGAAGGTCTCAATCTCCTTTGCACTAAATGTGGGTGTTTAGGACACCCTTAAAACCAATGTCCCTCACTTCTCTCTTCCTCCCCCTTCCAACCACAGTCTACATCATCCGTCATTACTCCAACACATCCCATTATAAACGCTGCTACCAATCCACCAATTACTACAAAGCTTGTACGTATGCGATTGGAAAACAGTTTCATTCCCACACTATCGCCAACCACTTGCACACGACAGATGCCCAGTTGTCCAAGCTATCCATGCAGACACATTATCAAGTGCTACTCCTCCACCTGTTTCCAGATCTCAGCACTTGCAGTCCACGTCGCTCAAGGAAGGTAAGGCGACAACCCAATATGGACCACATGTATTTATTCTTCAAATTCTCTACTCAACCCTAAACATAGTTCTCATATTAATAAAACCACCCCTTCCCCCAATAGTTGGTGTACTCGTAATTGTTTTATTCACTTGAACTGATTAATGAGGATGTGGAATCTACTCTCACATGTCAAAAGGGTCCCATCAACTACTCTAATAATATTACTTCTATACACCTTTTCCCTTCAACACACAAAAACACTCCAAAACGCCTGCACCTACCGCCCAGTCTATTCCAATCCACTCCACACCTGTTTCTACCCCTGAGTGCCACACTACAATCCCTATTTCCGATATAGACATTCCTGTAGATTCACCTCACCCATCCACTCCCTTGCAAGCCCAAAAAATTAACACTCAAGTAGAAGCTTTCATCGCCATTGATACCTTACACAGTATAGGGCCTGGGAAACTAAAGCCCAAGAGTGTAGATAGTCCAAATCTCACTAACACCATTCAATGGAATGCAAATTTCCTGGACACTGCCTCCGACCCATCTCCCAAAGAAATTAATCATGATGTCCCTACACCATCTTCTAAATCATCTAGCCCACTAATAGCTCCACCGCTCAGTCACCCAATTCCCCTCTTTGAAGATCCATCACAAATTATAAGTGGCACTCTACACGTTACCTCAGCCATTACCATCAACCCCATTACTACAAATGCCCCTACACCACCCAAACTGTCCATACCCAGGGTTACATCTACATCACCATCCCCAACCTTCATTTCACCATCTCCCACAATTACAAACCAACATGCAGAATCCCTCTCCTCCGAATCCCTTCCGTCGCATCTTCACGTCCCAGACACCCCACCAGCTCCTTCAACAAGCACAATCATGGCTGGAAATGGGCCTACTGGGTCATGCATTGACGTTCTTACTCGTTCTCAACGACCAGGAGTTCCTCATAATGATCCAGAACCCTTTGGATAAAGCACAGATAGTGACAAAGGGAATACGACTGGGTTGGGAAGCTTATGCTCAATATCAAACCTTCATGACACAACCAGTGGCAATACACCCTTACATCCCCTCCACTCCACCGATCCCACAAACACAAATATCATACCAAACTTAGCAGACTCGTTCTCTACTAGTACCGCAAACTCCACTACTACCAGGGGAGTTGCCCTTCTACCCACTTCCCTCTCTGGGACCTTACGAGATTCCATGGATTCACCAACACACAACTCTACACACCCCATGCAGGTTTCACCACCATCACCCACCAGTCCACTCAACTTTCACATGATGACTCCTTCACAAATAACCTAAGAAAGAATGACACAATAAGAAATATCAGCCTTAGCTGAAGAACTCGGGGAGTCTCGCACCGAGCTAGTCGACCTCACGGTTGTGTAGGTCTTGGTCCTAAAGGAGCAGTTTCAAAAAAAGATTTATTTCAACTGCCCGCCAAATCTTAAAAAATGCCTAATCAAGCTTCAACCCACAATCAATCCGAACGTAAGAAAAAGTTTGCACTAGTGCTTATTCCAACACTGAATCCCATAACGCCAGAGTCACTGCAGAGCATTCAGGGAAACCCTACAATTCCTGAATCCCACTCCACTCCTTAAAATAACTCTCTTATAAATTTTGTTATTTGGAATTGTCGTGGTGTACGATCACCTGAGTTTAGGTGTAGTTTTCGCTCCTTACTTGACTATCACCACCCATCTCTTGTGGTTCTCCTGGAAAAGCACTTAAGTGAACACATACACCTTCGTGATGACTTTAATTTCACTGGCATAGCTTCTGTAGCCGCCAGTGATAATGCGGGAGGCATTGATGTCCTTTAGGATGAAAATCTCCTTGTAGTAGAAGAAGTAGTAGTTACAAATCAAGAAGTTCATTGCATGGTGGAGGTAAGATCATTATCCCACCGTTTTTAATTTTCTGCAATTTTTGCTAGCTCTCACTTACAAAATTGTAAAGTCTTATGGCATAACTTAAGATGCCTTTTTGATAATTATCATGGGTCATGGTTGGTAGGTAGGGATTTTAATGAGGTAACTAGGGCTTCCGAAAAATTTGGAGGTCGGGCTATTAATAACTCAAGAATAGATTTCTTAATTGTCTTATTTATTGTCATTTTGTTGATCTAGGATATAAAGGCAGTAAGTTTGCTTGGAAAAACAATAGACGTAACTTCTGCTCCATATTAGAACGACCGGACATGCTAGTTGCTAACTATGCTTGGATTAACTTGTTCCCTGACGCTTTTGTTAGACATCTTCCTAGGACTCATTCCGAACATTATCCCTTACTACTTAGTCTACTTCAGCCAACTTCGGGAATTACTAAGCCCTTTAGGTTTGAAAGCATTTGGAACTCCCATCTAACTCTCCGCCCTTTCATTTCTAATATTTGGACAAGTAACCATCATAACTTGATCCCCGCCATCCAACAATTCCAAGTAGACGTATAGGGATGGAATATTCAAACTTTTGGCAACCTTTTTCAAAAGAAAAAAGTGCTCCTTGCTAGGATTGGAGGTATCCAACAATCCATAAATTATCCCACAAGCTCCTTTTTGCAATAACTCGGACAATACCTCATTCGCGATTTTAATGACACATTAAAACTTGAGGAGGAATTTTGGAAATTAAAATCTCGTATAAATTGGTTAAATAATGGGGATGCAAACACTCGCTTCTTTCATCTTTCAACTCTTCAGACGAAGGCGTAATAAAATTACTGCCCTAAAGGACGATGTTGGGAAATTGGACCTTTGATACTACTGTTATTAAGGCTTATATTTTGGAATATTTTAGTTCACTTTTTACTACTGATCACTTAACTTCCCCTATAAACTATTCCTCTAATAGATCTTATGTTTTATCAACTAGTGATGGCAACTCTCTCACACGTACCCTTGACAACGTTGAATTTGTGCAAGCTATTAAATCCTTCAAACATAATAAATCTCCTACCCCGGATGGGCTCCACCCCCACTTTTATCAATTCTATTGGCAAGAAGTCAAAGAATCTGTTTTGCAATTTTGTCACCACTTTTTTTCAAAAAACCATTCCTCTAGAGATCAACACAATCAAAGAACGAAACTGCCTCTTGTCTAACACACTATCGTCCTATTAGCCTTTGTAACACTATCTACAAAATTATTACAAAAATTCTTGATAATCGCATTAAGTCTCTCCTACCTAAAATAATTGGCCCTACCCAATCTAGTTTTCAGCCAAACCGTCGTGCGACAGATAATGCAGTTATTTTCTAAGAAATTCTCAACCACTTTCGTGCTCTCAAGGGAAAGAGAGGTCAAGCACTCATAAAACTTGACCTCGAAAAGGCTTTTGATCGCATTAAATGTTCTTTTGTCCTCCATGCGCTCATTTACTTCCATTTTCCGTTACCTATCATCAATCTCATAATGTCTTGCGTCACCACTTCCTCAGTCTCAATACTCATCAATGGTTCTCCTACTAACTTCTTCTCCCCATCACGAGGACTACGTCAAGGTGGCCCTTGTCCTCCTATTTATTTCTTTTATGCATGGAATGTTCTCTAGAAGTATCAATATACTGGTGGGTTATACATCATGGGATCCAATACAAATTTCCAAGCGCGGCCCTTCAATTTCACACCTCTTCTTCACAAACAATATTATTCTTACCACTAAAATTACAACCACCTCGTGCCACACAATTATTGATCACCTCAATCACTTTACTTCCCATTCGTGCCAAAAAATTAAATTTAATAAATCAAAAATCTTCTTCTCCAAAAATTTCTCTACCGTGGATAAATATTTTATACTCACTTTCTTTAACGGAGGGCTCTCCGTTCGGGAAATACCTAGGCTTCCCACTTTCTACAACTCGTACCACCACTAGGGATTATCAATTTTTGTTAGACAATTTAAAGCACGATTAGCGGGATGGAAAACCAAATTTATTTCCAAAGCAGGTAGAGTCACTCTCATAAAATCTACCCTAAATGTCATTCCAACCCATGTCATGCAGTTAGTCAAAATTCCGGCAACCATTATCAAAAAATTAGAACAATATGAAAGAAACTTCCTTTGGGGCTCTACAACTAGTTGCAGGAAACTCCACCTAAATAATTGGAAGCAAATTACTACTTCAAAATATGAAGGAGGTCTAGGGATCCAAAGACCAAAGAAAAAAAACCAAGCTCTCCTAGCGAGTACTGTGTAGTGCTTATTCCAGTCCCCAAACGCTTTCTGGGCCCCAATTCTCATTTCCAAATATGCCCACCCATTACAACCAGTAGCAAGTCATTCTATCACTTGGGCTAACATTCAATAGGGCTAGAACTATTACCAAAAAGGCCTTCTTTGGAAGCCAGCTACAGGCATGCATATTAATTTCTGGGAAGACTCTTGGTTTAGACCAAACATCTCTATTAGGCAAATAATTAACGGGCCACTAACTACACATGAAATGAATGCCTCTTTATCCTCCTATCTTCCTAACCCTTCTTGGCATATCTCCACCCTATCCTTTGAACTGTCGGAGATCATTACAAATCAATTCTTAAGTGTTTATTTTTCTTACAACTTGCATGTATATGATCGCATTATATGGGGACTCACTAACAACGGACTTTTTTCAGTAAAATCTCTTTATGATGCTCTCCATCAGTCCCACATTACCACCTCCTTTCTCTGGCTTTGGAAGGTGAAATTACCCCCAAAAGTTAGCCACTTTCTTTGGTTACTTGCGCATAACCGCCTTCCCACAGCTTCCCGTCTCTACCACCTTAATATATTACAATCCCCTCTTTGCGCTCTTTACCATAGTGGAGATGAATCAATTTCACATATTTTCTTCAATTGCCAGGCAGCCCTAGTTCTATGGACTCAATTACAAATTAGTCCTCCTCTTATTCCTCTCATGCAAAATTACTCAGACCACAATCTATGGCTGCGCAAATTTATCCTCGACACAAATGACACACCCTCACAGTTCTTGCCATCACCGTTCTCATTCCTTTTTGTCTCTGGCATATCTGGAAGACAAGAAACAAAAATATCTTCGACAAAAAAAAAATGAATATGTCAGCCTTAATTCAGTTTGGATACAGCACAAGAGTTCTACCTTGACCAAAACCGTGGAGTCAAACCTCAAAAAATTCCACTGTATGTTAAGTAGCAACCTCCCAAATTGGGCTTTTTAAAATTAAATACAGGTGGGGCGACTAGCTCATCCAACCACTTCTCCAGTTATGGGGGTGTCATACGTAACTCTCTAGGCAATTGAAAACTAGGCTTCTCGGGGTGCACATACAAGGCAAATAACATACACATGGAACTACTTGCTCTGCTGAAAAGACTCCAGATAGCCCTAAGACACAACCTACTACCTTTGGAAGTTGAAACGGATGTTACACAGGTAATATTTACTCAAAAACGATAACCTTGCTTACTCACATATGTTAAATGATTGCAGATCCGTCATCCACCAACTAGGTAATCCATTGATAAAGCATACATATCAGGAGCAAAATATGGTTGCAGATTGCTTAGCAAAGCAAATTTTTGATACACCACCAGCTGTCACCACCAACATATACTATGAGGCACCAACTTTTATCGCAGATCTACTGCATGCAGATACTCATGGCCCGCATTATGTTTGATGTGTACCTCAACTTCAGTCGGATACTCTACTGCAGCTCAAACTATTTTGAATCCATCATCGTTAATTGCTCCTACAACATCCTCTAGTAACATAGCTTCTTTTTTGTGATTGGTTTCTACTTTAGAACCACCTAGGGATGGACATCCTCTTATATATAATGTTACTGTTGAACCACCATGAATAGCTCCCCTTATGTAATATGTTTTTTCTGAATGGAATCTAGTCATTTATTACCAAAAAAAATCTGGAAAAGTAAACCTAAGATGCTGCTAGCTTTCTTTCCTTTCTCTAAGGCCTTTTTCTTAATATTTTATTTCTTAGTTCTTACTATTGATTGTTTACACATATGTTTCATAAATATGAATAGATTCTCCTTAATTTATTGCAAATAAAACTTAAACAAAAGGTTAAAGAGAAAAAAAATAGAAAATGGAACAGAAAAAGAGAAGATTTTTTTAGAGATCATCTATTAAATGTATTATTTTTTTTATTGGAAAGATAAGTTGCATTAATCAAACATGTGTGTATAGAGATGTTGATGTATGGGCACCATATTACAAACAGAAGAAGTACTAGATGTAGCAGCTAAGTTAGAATTGCTAACTCTAATGTGGTTAGTGTTACAATCCCAGGTGCTGCTTTGAGCTAGTTCTACAAGACCAGTTGTCAAAAAAGAGTTTACTTCCGCCAATCCAGCTTTCGATTGATGATCAAAAGTTATGTTTGTATCCATGGTGGTGGCTACATTCCCAGCTGTGGGTGGAACTACCCTAATAGTAGTTAGTCCTAGTTTATCTTCGAGTAAGAGGCGTGAAACAAAAAGTGGTGATGCTTCAAAAATTGATGTAGCAGCGTTACTTTCCATTTGGATGTTGTATTTTGCTAAGTTTTCAATGACTCTATTTTGTTCTTTGTACGCATGTAACACCATCAGATCATGTAAATACTGGAGAGGGTGTCTGCCATCACAAAGTATATTAGTGTATAGAGGATGATCTTTTGTTAGTAGGTTGATTACCTCCTTAGCATCCAGTTCAACTTTCGGTGGCATTAGTTGCATTTGTACTGCTAGTTTAAGTCCTTGAAGTAAAGCTTGCATTTCAGCTATAAGGCTATTAAATGTGGGAAGTGAACCTGCGAAGCCCATAATCCAATCGCCTCTATTGTTACGAATTACACCATATATACCTGTGTAGTTTTTGGTTGATGAATTTGCTCCATCTATATTTAGTTTGTAGTAGTTTGGTTTTGGTGGAATCCAGCGAAGCGCAATACGTACCCTAGTGGTTTTTTTACAGTTTGTGTAACGACCCGGCCGGTCGTTTTAAGAATTAACGTCCCGATCCCTTATTAACTGCATTCCCCGTATTTGTTTCTGCCGTTGTGAGTTGTCGGGGGGATTTATTTGGAGTTTCGGAGAGTTTTGGGACACTTAGTCCCCTAAATGAGAGTTTAAGTTTTAGAATTTGGACCGTAGTCAGAATAGTGTGAAGACGGCCTCGGAATAGAATTCAGTTGGTTCCGTTAGCTCCGTTGGGTGATTTCGGGTTTAGGAGCGTGTTTGTATTGTGTTTTGGAGGTCCGTAGCTTAATTAGGCTTGAAATGCCGAAAGTTGAATTTTTGAAGTTTCCGGTTTGATAGTGAGATTTTGATATCGGGGTCGGAATGGAATTCCGGAAGTTGGAGTAGCTCCGTAGTGTTGAATGTAATATGTGTGCAAAATTTCAGGTCATTCGAACGAGGTTTGATAGACTTTTTGATCGAAAGCGTAATTCGAGAGGTTTTGAAGTTCTTAGGCTTGAATCCGATGTTAATTCGATGTTTCGATGTTGTTTTAGGTGTTTTAAGGATTGGTATAAGTTTGGATAGTGGTATATCACTTGTTCGTGCTTTTGGTAGAGGTCCCAGGGGCCTCGGGATGATTTCGGATGGTTAACGGAAGAGTTAGGAATTTGGAGTTGCACCTGAAGTTTATGGCTGCTGTCATAACCGCATCTGCGGTTGAGAGGCCGCAGGTGCGACTCCAGCAGATGCGGAATCAAGCCGCAGAAGCAGCCAGATGAGGAAAGGCTAGGAGTCGCAGGTGCGAAAGTGTCCACGCACCTGCGTAACCGCAGATGCGGTAAATAGGCCGCATGTGCAGATTTGGGAAATTAATAAATTTTCGCAGGTGCGGTTGTTTCTCCGCAGAAGCAGGACCGCAGGTGCGGTCCCTTGACCACAGAAGCGGATTTGCTGGGCAGAAAATAAGAATTTCGAGGGTTTGAAATCAAAAGTTAGAAAAATTGATTTGGAGCTCGGGAGAGGGCCATTTTGGGAGATTTTTTAAGAGGAAATCAGTGGGTAGTGATTCCTAATCCCTTTCTAGTTGTATTCCTATAATCTAATCTTAGTTTTGTCATTTAATTTCGGATTTGAGATGAAAATTGGGGAAAAATTTGGAGAAAGTTCTTAGACCTAAATTTTGAGTTTTGATTGGGAATTTGATATTGAATTTGGATAATTTTGGTATGGTTAGACTCGTGAAGGTATGAGGATTCTGAAAATATAAATTTTACCCGATTCCGAGACGTGGGCCCGGAGGGCGTTTTAGTTATTTTACCTAATTTCGCGTATTAGCTTAGAATTTATTTGAGGAATCAGTTACTTGAAGTTATATTTACATTATGCAATTGAATTGAATATATTTGGGCCATTTGGAGTCGAGCACTCGTGGCAAGAACGTGGTTTCGGGTTGATTTTGAGCTAGTTCGAGGTAAGTGGCTTGCCTAACCTTGTGGGGGGGAAACTCCCCTTAGGATTTGGTTTGTTGATAATTGAAATGCCTTGTCCGTGAGGTGACGAGTGCATACTTGTGCTAATTGTTGAAAATCCGTTTCTTTAAGTAACTATAAATGTGATTTTCTTTTTCCTGTTCATATTGTATATAGTTTAAATCTGCTATTAGCCTAGGGAAGCATGTATAATTGACTTAATTACTTTAGTTGCTCAAATTGCCTTATTTGGATTATGTGCAGCATGCTAGGCTAGAAATACCTATTTTACTTTGGTATGAAAATTGAGTTGAATTGAGTATTCTTCGTGTTGCTGCTGGGTGTTTATTTTGGGACTATGGGACGGTATCCCGGGAGATCCCCTTGTATGTTTTCTTTGGGACTATGGATTTGTATTCCGGGAGATTCCCCTGCACTTTTACAATGGAACTATGGGAGTGCACCCGGTAGATTCCCCCAGTACTGAATATTTACATTTGGGTCTACGGATCGGGATTCCGGTAGATCCCCGCACACTATGAGTTGGACTACGGGACGGTATCCCAGGAGATCCACTGGATATTTATATTTGGGACTACAGGACGGTATCCTGGGAGATCCCCGGTTGTTATCTCTATTATAGTTGTTGTTGTTCTTTCTATCCTGTGTTACTTCTTACTGTTGCACTTAGCTATACTGTCTTGTTCTATACTGTTATACCTTGTATTTCATTTAACCTCAGTAGGGCCCTGACTTTCCTCGTCACTACCCGACCGAGGTTAGGCTTGGCACTTACTGAGTACCGCTGTGGTGTACTCATGCCTTTCTTGCGCATGTTTTTCATGTGCAGATCCAGGTACTTCCACTCAGTCTTATCACGCTTTAGGCGAGGCGCTTTGTAGAGACTCCGAGGTATATCTGCCGCGTCCGCAGACCGAGGAGTCCCTTTCTATTCTCAGTACTAGTATAGTCCTTTCTGTATTTCCCTTGTTGGTAGACATTTCTGGAGTTAGAGCTTATTATGTAATCTTTTAGCTTGTGATTTATGGGGTTCCGGATTTTGGGAGTGTTAGATTGAGATTTTGTACTGTTATATGCCAGGAGGCATCTTAAACACCGTTTAGCTTTGTTATCTCGGTTTTTAATTACTTTCTTTCCGAAATTATTTCTTTTTCCGCATTTGTTAGGCTTACCTAGTCGTAGAGACTAGGTGTTGTCACGATAGTTCACGGAGGCGAACTGGGGTCGTGACAGTTTGAAGCCGCCAAATAGGAAAACTCAATAGCTTGATGTAATGTAAGCGCTGTAGGAATTTTCAAAATTGCGATTGCGGGTGAGCCAAATATTCCACAAACTAATGGAAGGTAGGTACGTGAGTTAATTTATGGGGTAGATGAATATGCTTGGAATGTATGAATCGGTAATTGTTGTGAAGATACCCAATGTTGAAGGGCAGTTGTATGTGCTTGAAGCCTTATTGAGTGCCAGTAGTCTTGTGCATTTATGCAATGTAAAATGATGTGAGTAGTAGTTTCCTAGTCTGTTTGGCAGTAGTGGAAAATGTTGTTAGGTATTATTCCAATAGAGTGAAGGTAATGGTTTGTGGGAAGCCTATTATGGCGGAGTAGCCATGGAAAAGTTTTAACTTTTGGAGGTATTGGCAGCTTCCAAAGTCACTTCAAATTCTAGCTTGAGGACTGGTTTTGTTGATTAGTAATAGCTAGGGCGTGATAATGGAGTTCACTGTAAATTGGCTTGTAGGATGAATGGCCCGACAGGTGTGGTCTGATTGGTGCAAGTATACAAAAATATATGGTGTACGAATCTTGTTCATAATGACCGGAGGCAGGTGGAAAGGGATATTTGCCCAATCTCATCCCAAAGGGGTTAAATATGTGGAGGCTTTTAGTTCTTGATGATTGTATAGTAGTGGTCCTTGTATGAGAGGTCGCAGCGTTGTACTTGCCCCAACCCAAGGATCGTTCCGAAAATTGATGTGCTGACCGGTTTCAATTTTTCATTGAATACCAAGTTGGCAGTGTGCCCACCCTTTAAGGATATTACGCCAAGTGTGTGATTGATTAGTGATTGTAGTGGCGTGTAGGTATTTGCATAGTAGTGTGGTAGCCCAAAGAGTATTTGGTAATTGAAAAAGTTGCCAAGCTACGCTAGCTAGAGCATTGTTTTTGGGTCATAGTTGTTGTATACCTAGACCCCCGTTGTCTTTTGGCTTAGTAATTGATTGCCAATTTAGAAAATGTAATTTTTCTCTCGTGTGAGTAGTATCCAAAGAAAATTACGTTGGTATTGCTCCAATTTGTTTATGATAGATTGGGGAATAGATCTGTATTGCATTACATGATCAGGAGAGCATTTAATGTAGATTTAATTAGGATAGTGTGACCCTCCACAGTGAGGAAGCTAGTTTTCCACCCCGAAGTCGATTCTTAAAGCTGTCTAATAAGAATCTTTTTCGTGATATGAAGATTGGAAAACCGAGGTACTTGCCAAAAGATGTCTTTTGGTCATTTGAAAAGAGCTGAGAACAAAATTCTTATTTCCCTAGGAACAATTTTTGGAAAAGAAGATCTTGGATTTTTTTGAAGTTAATCTTTTGGCCTGAGTGCATCGTAAAATGATTTAATATGTCAATGATTGCATGACAACTTTTTGTACTCACTTTGAAAAGTAAAATAATGTCGTCTGCGAAGAAGAGATGTGATAAGGCGGGTCCCATTATGGAGAGGCAAATTGGTCGCCAATTTAGATAGTCCACAGTTAATGAGATGCTACGAGAGAATAATTCCATGCACATGATGAATAGATAAGGTGATAACAGGTCACCCCATTGAATGCCTTTTGCCGGACAGAAAAATTATGTGTGTGTACCATTGATTAAAATGGAAGTAGAGATTGCAGTAATACAAGACATTATTGGGGTGATAATAGTAGTCGGAAAGTTAAAATAAAGTAATATTTTCTTGACAAAAGACCATTCAAGGTGGTCAAAAGCCTTTTCGAGGTCTAACTTAAGAAGCATGTTGCTACTTTTGCTTTTCATTCTTTGGAAGTGAGCTAGAGTCTCTTGTACTATTATTGCATTGTCCGAGGCCTGCTTACCTAGTTGGAAGCTAGTATGTGTTGGCCCAATAATTTTTGATATAATGGGTTTAAGCATGTTGGCAATAATTTTTGTGACTAGCTTGTAGATTGTATTGCACATGCTAATTGGTCTGTATTGCTGGATAGTTTGTGCATTCTTAACTTTAGGAATGAAGCATAAATAGGTACGATTCTGAAGGAATGATATGGTTTGAAAATACTTAGTGGCAAAACGTTTCGATGGTAGTACTTACATGGTGCCAATATTTTTGATAAAAATATGGGTGTAAACCGTCTGGCCCAAGGGCTTTAAGGGGCTTGAAGGAATATAGAGCTTGTGTGATTTCAATATCCTGTAATGGTGCTCCTAAGGAATGAGAGCCTTCAGTGCTTAATCGATAGGAATTGGAATCAATATGGTAGTATAGCGATTATGTTTGCTCAGTGGTGAATAAATTTCGGTAGTAGCTATTGATAAAGTTATAGATGTCCATAGGGTTATAGCACCAATTACCACATGTGTCTTCAAGAGCTGAATCTTATTTCTCTTACGTCTTTGAATAGTCGTGTAACGACCCGGCCGGTTGTTTTGAGAGTATTAGCCCCGATCATCTATTTACTGCTTTCCTCGTATCTTTTTCTACTTATATGACTTGCCGGGAGGTTTTGTTTTTGGTTTCGGAGTGATTTGTGACACTTATTCCCTAAAACAGAAGTTTAAGTTTTAGGATTTTGATTGTAGTTGGAACTGTATGAAGATGACTCCGGAATGGAGTTTTGTCGGTTCTATTAGCTCCGTTGGGTGATTTTGGACTTAGGAGCACATCCGGATTGTGTTTTGGAAGTCTGTAGCTGAATTAGGCTTGAAATGACGAAAGTTGAATTTTTAGGAAGTTTGACCGGAAGTGGACTTTTTGATATCGGGGTCGGATTCCAATTCCGGAAGTTGGAGAAGGTCCGAAATGTCGAAACTGACTTGTGTGCAAAATTTGGGGTCAATCGGACGTGAATTGATAAGTTTCGGCATCGGTTGTAGAAGTTTGAAGTTTCAAAGTTCATTAAGTTTGAATTGGAGTGTGCTTCATGTTTTTAGCGTTGTTTGATGTGATTTGAAGGCTCGACTAAGTTGGTATGATGTTTTAGGACTTTTTGGTATGTTTGGTTGAGGTCCCAGGGGCCTCGAGTGGATTCTGGATGGTTAACAGACTAGTTTTGGACTTGTGGGAGTTGAAGAAAAATCTCGTGTTCAGTTGATGGTTTCCTTCTTCGCGTTTGCGAGAGGAGTACCGCGTTCGCGAAGGGGAGCTGGAGGCAGGAGAAGATTTTTGCTTCGCGTTCGCGATGAAGGTCCCGCATTCACGAAGCTCTGAGGTGCTAAGTCTACGCGTTCACGTAGAGAAAACTGGTCTACTGAGTCTCAAGGCAATTTGCCTACGCGTTCGTGATGAGGGTCCCGCGTTCGCGTAGGGTGAGGTTGTGTGAGCTCCACGTTTGTGAGTGGGCCATCGCGTTTGCGATGTAGAAATTTGGAATGAAGCAATTTTGTGCTTCGCGAACACGAGGGTCTTCCGCGTTCGCGAAGAAGGAAATGCCTGGGCAACAGTTTATATTTCAAAAAACGATGGTTAGCCATTTTTATCAAAACTTAAGATAGAGAGCTCGGATTTGGACGAGATTTTGAGGGATTTTTAGAGGCATCGATTGGGTAATGACTCTTCACTTGTTTTTGGTTATATTTCACTAATATATTGTTAATTCCATCCTTTTTCTGATTTGAGTTGAGAAATTTGAAGAAAAAAAAGAAAAAGTTCTTCAACCAAATTTTTGGGTTTTGAGATTTCGACATCGGATTTGAGTAATTTTGGTAGAAGTGAACTCGTGAGTGAATGGGTGTTCGTATTTTGTGACTTTTACCCGATTTCGACACGTGGGCTCGGGTTGACTTTTTGGGGTGATTTTCTAATTTCTTGTTAAAGTCTTGATTTCATTAATTAGATTAATTTCGTATAGTTATATTTATGGTATGCAATTTCTTTTGGCTAGATTTGGGCCGTTCGGAGTCGTAAAGTCATAAAAATGGCATTCTTACTGATTGATTGAGCTTGGTTCGAGGTAAGTGGCTTGCCTAACCTTGTGTGAGGGAAATCCCCTTAGGATTTGGTACTGAAGTGATACTTCTATGATATATGAGCGTCGTGTACGCAAGGTGACGAGTGCGTGCACAGGCTAATTATTGTAAAATCCGGTTTTTACTGAGTAGTAACCTATTACATCTTAATTGAGTTATACCAGCATGTGTAGTTTTCATATTTTAGCCTAATATCGCATGTCTACATGTCCTAAATGCTTATTTGAAATCTGTGCAACATGCTTAATTGATTTCCTATTATTCCTTGAACTGTATCAGTCTTAACTGTAGAATTCTTCCTGCTAATTGTTGTATTAATCAGTTTCGAGCTGTGTGTTTACTTTTGGGACTACGAGGTGATAACTCGGGAGATCCCCCTGCACAATTACTTTTAGACAATGAGGCGGTACCTCGGGAGATCTCCTTACATATTTACTTTTGGGACTACAAGACGGTATCTCGGGAGATCCCCAGCTGTTTATCCCTATGTGTTGTGCTGTTATTTTTCTGTGGTATTCTCTTGTTAAATTTTCAATCTCTTATTACATTGCTATATTCTACTGCCTTATTTGTTATATACCAGCAGGGCCCTGACCCGACCTCGTCACTACTCGACCGAGGTTAGGCTTGGCACTTAATGGGTACCGTTGTGGTGTACTCATGCTACTCTTCTGCACATGTTTTGTATTCAGATCCAGGTACTTCTTATCAGTCTCAATATCAGTGAGCAGTGTCATTTTGGAGACTTCAAGGTATATCTGCTCGCGTCGGCAGACCTCGTAGTCCCCCTCTATTCGCTCCTATGTCGTTTACCTTTCCGTACTTTCTTAGACTCTAGTGTATAGAGATACTTAGTTTTCTTCTATAGCTTGTGACTTTTGATTACCGGGTTTTGGGAATACTGTATAAGTGCTGGGTTACTTGTACATGCCGAGCAGCATTTTATCATATTATAGTTATCTGCTGTAGTTTAGTTGTTAAATTCTATTTTTATTTCTGTTATTCCGTAATTTGTTAGGCTTACCTAGTCGTAGAGACTAGGTGCCGTCACAACGTCTTACAGAGGGAGATTTGGGTCGTGACAAGTTGGTATCAGAGCTCTAGGTTCATAGGTGTCGTGGTTACAAGCATGTTAGTAGAGTCTCGTGGATCGGTACGGAGACGTCTGTACTTATCTTCGGGAGGCTATGGAACTGTTAGGAAAATTTCACTTCTTTTGATTCCTTACCGTGCAAAATTGTTGATTTTGAAATTCTAAACTTCTGCCTTCTATTCTCTCACTGATGGTGAAGACGCGTACAACTGGATCAGATGACCAGGCACTCGCGCCCCCTGCTAGAGCCGCGAGAGGCCAGGGCCGGGGTAGAGGCCGAGGACGTCCGCGTGGTGCAACCAAAGCACCCGCACGAGCTGCTACAGAGGAGCCACCAGTACCTCCAATCGGAGCACAGGCACCTGATACGCCTGTTACTGCACCAGTTCTTCAGGAGACCCTTGTACAGTTCCTGAGCATGTTTGGTACTCTAGCTCAGGCAGGATTGATTCCACTTGTTCCTGCCACATCTCAGGCCGGGGGAGGAGCACAGACTCCCTCCGCCCGCACCCCAAAGCAGCGGGTTCAAGTGGATCGGGTCCCAAAGGTCATACCAGTACAGCCGGTAGCCCCGGTTCGGCCCGAGGGTAGGACAGCAGCTTCTGAGGAGGAGCATCCCAAGCTCGAGAGGTACAAGAAGTACCACCCTCCTACTTTTAGTGGCTTGGCGTCAGAGGATGCCCAGGAGTTTCTTGAGGAGTGCCACCGTATCCTCCGTACTATGGGTGTAGCGGAGTTGAGTAGGGTTTCTTTCACTGCGTTCCAGCTTAGAGGAGCAGCCTATCAGTGGTGGCGTGCTTATGAGTTGGGCAGTTCGGCTGAGGCAGCTTCACTTACTTGGACCCAGTTCTCGGATATATTTTTTAGGGAGTATGTTCCCCGGAGTCTCAGAGATGCATGGCACGTCGAGTTTGAGTAGTTGTGCTAGGGTGCTATGACTTTGTCAGAGTATGCAGTTCATTTCAGTGATTTGGCTAGGCATGCACCAGCCTTGGTTGCTACAGTTCGAGAGAGGGTCTGTTTGTTTATCGAGGGGCCCCACCCTAGTATCAGGCTTAGCATGGTCCGGGAGTTGGAGATGGATATTTCATACCAACAGGTTGTGGGTATTGCTAGAAGAGTGGAGGGTATGCTTGCTCGGGAGAGGGAGAAGAGGGAGGCCAAGAGATCTCGAGAGTCTAGCACTTATAGTGGTACTTGTGCCTCAGTTGTAGTTCGTCATGGTAGGAGCTATGTGAGTCGCCTTGTTCATTCAGCACTTCCAGCCGTCGGTGGTATTCCGGCTACTCCTAGGCCCCATGAGCCTTATTATGCACCACCAGTATCTAGTGCACCTCCTGCACGGAGTGCTTTCAGCGGTCAGTGCAGTAGACCTGGCCCGAGCCGATCACAGCAGCCACGCCTCCTGAGAGCTTGTTTTGAGTGTGGCGACACTCGTCATATGGTGAGGGATTGCCCGAGACATAGGAGGGGTGCACCTCCACAGACTTCTCAGGCACCGCGTGCTCCACCTGGTCCTCACGCTATGATTACAGCACCAGCTACCACTCCACCTGCTCAGCCAGCTCGAGGTGGAGGTCAGGCAGGTAGAGGTCGCCCTAGAGAGGGAGGACATGCCAAATATTATGCCCTTCCTGCTCGTACAGTGGCAGTTGCATCTGACTCTGTCATTACATGTATTGTTCCGGTTTGTCATAGAGATACATCGGTTTTATTTGATCCAGGCTCCACCTATTCTTATGTGTCCACTTATTTTGCCCCACATTTGGGCGTATCCCATCATTCTTTGAGTTCTCCTATTTATGTGTCTACACATGTGGGAGATTCTATTGTTGTTGACCGTGTATATCGGTCGTGTTTGGTTGTTCTTAGTGGTTTTGAGACCAGAGCCGATTTATTATTTCTCATTATGGTAGATTTTGATATTATTTTGGGCATGGACTGCTTGTTGTCCTATTATGCTATTCTTGATTGTCACGCCAAGACCGTGACGCTGGCTATGCCAGGCTTACCGCGGTTAGAGGGAGAGGTACCTTAGATTATACTTCCAGCAGAGTTATTTCATTTCTTAAAACTCAACGAAAGGTTGAGAAGGGGTGTGATGCGTATCTAGCTTATGTGAGAGATGTCAGTATTGATACCCCTACAGTTGAGTCTGTCCTAGTAGTGAGGGATTATCTAGATGTATTTCTTGCTGATCTTCTAGGCATGCCGCCCGACAGAGATATCGACTTTGGTATTGATTAAATACTAGGCACTCAGCCCATCTCTATTCCTCCGTATTATATGGCACCTCTTGAGTTGAAGGAACAATTTCGGGAACTGCTTGATAAGGGCTTCATTCGACCCAGTGTGTCACCTTGGGGTGCCCCAGTCTTGTTTGTAAAGAAGAAGGATGGTTCTATGCATATGTGTATTGATTATCGTCAGTTGAACAAAGTTACGATGAAGAACAAGTATCCATTGCCTCGTATTGATGACCTATTTGATCAATTACAGGGTGCCAGGGTGTTTTCCAATATTGACTTACGTTCAGGTCATCATCAGTTGAAGATTCGGGAGCCAAATATCTCGAAGACTGCTTTCAGGACTCGGTATGGTCACTACGAGTTCCTTGTGATGTCATTTGGGCTGACCAACGCCCCAGTAGCATTTATGCATTTGATGCACAGTGTATTCTGGACCTATCTTAACCCTTTCGTCATTGTGTTTATTGATGACATTCCGGTGTACTCCCGGAGTCGAGAGGATCATGAGCAGCACCTGGGGACTGTGCTTCAGACCTTGAAAGAAAAGAAGTTATATGCAAAATTCTCATAGCGTGAGTTCTAGCTAGTTTCGGTGGCATTTTTGGGTCACATAGTGTCAAGTGAAGGGATCAAGGTGGATATGAAGAAGGTGGAAGTAGTGCAGAGTTGGCCCAGACCGTCCTTAGCTACGGAGATCCAGAGTTTTCTTGGTTTTGCGGGGTATTACCGTCATTTGTAGAGGGTTTCTCATCTATTGCAGCACCTATGACCAGGCTGACCCAGAAGGGTGCCCTGTTTAGGTGGATAGAGGAGTGTGGGGAGAGCTTTCAAAATCTCAAGACAACTTTGACTACAGCCCCAGTATTGGTATTGCCTACAGGTTCGGGGTCTTATACTGTATATTATGATGCATCGCGGATTGGTCCCGGTGCAGTGTTGATGCAGGACGGTAGGGTGATCGCCTACGCGTCTAGACAGCTGAGGGACATGAAAAGAACTATTTTGTCTATGACCTTGAGTTAGCAGCTATTGTTCATGCCTTAAAGATTTGGCGGCACTATTTGTACGGTGTCCCTTGTGAGATCTATAGTGATCACCGGAGTTTGCAGCATCTGTTCAAACAGAAGGATCTTAACTTGCTTCAACAGATGCGGTTAGAGTTGCTTAAGGATTATGATATCGCTATTCTATACCATCCCGGGAAGGCCAATGTGGTGGCCGATGCCTTGAGTCGCAAGGCGGAGAGTTTGGGGAGCTTAGCATATTTACCAGCAGCAAAGAGGCCATTATCATTGGATGTTCAGGCCTTGGCAAACCAGTTTGTTAGATTGGATGTTTTTGAGCCGGATCAAGTTTTGGATTGTGTGGTCTCCTAGTTTTCTCTTTATGATCGTATTAGGGAGTGTCAGTACAATGACCTCCATCTGCTTGTCCTTAAGGACATGGTGATGCTAAGGAGGTCACTATTGGAGATGATGGTCCACTGAGGATGCAGGGCAGGCTGTGTGTGACCAATGTAGACGGATTGCATGAGTTGATTCTCCAGGAGGCTCATAGTTCGCGGTACTCTATTCATCCGGGTGCCGTGAAGATGTATCAGGACTTGAGGCAGCATTATTGGTGGAGGAGAATGAAGAAGGACATAGGAATATGTAGCTCGGTGTCTAAAATGCCAACAGGTGAAGTATGAGCATCAGCGGCCAGGTGGATTGCTTTAGAAGCTAGAGATTCCGGAGTGGAAAAGGGATCGGATCACTATGGATTTTGTTGTTGGGCTTCCATGGACTCAGCGAAAGTTTGATGCAGTTTGGGTGATTGTGGATAGGCCAACCAAGTCAGCCCATTTCATTCCTTTGATGACTACTTATTCTTTTGAGCAGCTGGTTTGAGTTTATATCCGCTATATTGTCAAGTTTCATGGCTGTTGATACCCAATTTTTCTCTATATATATTTATATGCAAAGTACCCTCAAAATGGTATATGTATGCATATATAAGTATATCCAAGTGTTTCCTTATTTTTCCTTAATTTTAAAAGATTTTTAAATCAATTTATTCCCCTATTTTATCCATAAATATCCAATAATTATTTCTAAAATTATTACTTTGGTAATTCATCTGTTGAAATTTTATATTTATGCTAAGATATGGCTAAGATAATTTTTGCATATTTTTTACAAATTTAGTTAGTATTTTTAAGCTAAAGTGCATATAATTGCAGTATTAGCCCTTTTTTTCTTTTTAGATTTAATTGTGTTTTATATTCATAAAATTAAGTATGGTATTTTTAAGTAGTTAATTATGTGCTATAAATCATTTTAGTACCTTTAATTTATTTCCAGAAATTATTTTATTATTTTTATAAATCAAATGGGAAAATGGCTATTTAAAATCTAGCCAGATTTCATTTCAATTATGGCCTAAATTCTACCCCAATTTAAACCCAGTTTACCCCGACCCAATTCCTACTCATACCCGACCCCAACCCAGTTAAACTCACCCATACCCGGATCCCCACCTAACCCTTTAAATCTCAACCGTTGATCATTTAGATCAACGGCCACCGGCTGCCCTTTCCTAATTAAACACAAAAGACCCCCCAAACCTAATTCATTATTCACAATCCGCCGCCCTTGAACTCTTCTTCTCTCCAAAATCCTCTCTACAACAACCCCAAACCCTAGTCGCTGCCACCCTAATCCATCCTAATCCATGGCCTTTCGAGGTCATCGGAGACCTGTACCAGCCTTTCATGGATTCTACGTGTTTAGTTTTGTGGTCTCATGACCAGACTCTGAAGGGGCTTGGTCCAGTCTTTGCTCGATGACCTTTCTCCGGTCATCTCTGACCTTTCTCCGGCCAGCCATGGCCATTCGAGTCAGACCTTTGACTCTCCTGTTTAGATCGGCAACTTTCGAAGCCTCTCTCACCTTTTCTGGGTTCTTCTGAAACCCTAATCTCTAAGACCTTTTCGACTTCTTTCAGGTTTACCTTAGATCCATGCTTGCTATGAGTTTTTAAACGCATTCTCGAAGCTTCTTTAATTTTGCTTTCAAAAAAGACTCTTCATCTTCTCCGATTAGGGTTTTCTTCTAAATTAGTTGAAACATCTTCTCTGATCTTAACGTGTTTCTAGTTTTATTATGTTTTGCTCTGTCGTTCTCCTATCTGAGTTTAGCATGTTAAAAACCCTAATTTCTTTTGGGTTCATTCGAGTTTCTGAGACTATTTGCTAAGTATTTATTTGATTTACTTGTTTACCATCTTTGAACTCGATTGATGTTGAAAACCCTAATTTCTTTGGGTTCATTCGAGTTTCTGAAACTGTTTGCTAGTATTTGTTTGATTTATTTGTTGTTAAGCTTGCTACTGTTAAAGAAAAACCTATGTCTTTGGGTTTGAAACTTCTCGTTTGAATACCTGACTTGATTTGAAGTTCCTTTGTTTCAGCATCTATTTTCTTTATGTGATTCCTCTGATTCTGGGTTCTTACTATCTTTGAAACTTGACTATGCTTGGAAACCCTAACTTTTCAGAAGGGTTTTCTCATCTGTTACTGTGAGACCCTTTGCATGCTTCTGATACTCTATTTTTCTTTACTATTGATTCAATGAGGCTTGACCTACTTGACTATCATGCTTCGAATGATTGCTATCTACTGACTTTGTGCTACTATTGCATGCTGTTTCTTTTGCTAATAGTTTGGCCTCGCATGTCTATTGTTTGTGCACTCTATTTATATGCTGAGGTTCCTTCTTTGATTGATTCTCAATCTTGGGACTGATTTCAAAACTTCTCTTTTGTGAACTCTAATTTCACTCGCCTGTTAAAGTAATTGATCCCTTTCCTTATTATTGCCTTGCTGAATCTTTTCCCCAAAACAAGTGTATCTCTGTATTTGGACTCGATTTCTTACTTAATGTTTTACTACTTCTTTTTATGGTAATAATCAGTCTGCCTACAAACTGATTTTCTTTCCTTCTTTTGAACCTGTTAGCCCCGTTAAACAAGTGATTACTCAATTAAAGGGGAATTACTTGGTTGATTGATTCTGACTATTGATTGTTTCCATATTTGCATGGAACTTTACTTATTAACTTACTTCTCACATGTTTTCAAAAGCTATAAATACCCTGCACCCCTCTTCTTTTAAAGACACGAACACAAGGAATAAAATACTTGAGTTCAGACACACACTCCGCTAAAATCTCTCTCTTTCTCTGTTGCTACTTGTATTGCTGCCTTACTTAGCCGGCTGAAAGCCAAGGCTAGGGTGTGGGAAGCTTGCTTACTTTTTCTCTGCATTTGCATCTTTGCTGGTATGTTCTAACTAATTTTCAGCATCAACAACAACATGTTTCTTTACTATTTCCTTCACCCTTATTTGTTTCCTGTTTGTGTTTAGTCAAGTCCCATTATTATGGCTGTAATCTGCCCCTTTCTATTCTGAATTAATGCTCTCTTATGAATTTTGTCAGTAATTTATTATGGTTTATGAATCCTAAACCCCCATCCCCTATGTGTTTGATATATTTGGTTGGTTTGGGGCATGACAGCATTGGACATTGTTGTGCATGACCCAAACCTGATCCCCTGGGATCATAACCTCCCTATCCCCTCTACATGTTGTGTGTTCTGGTTGGTTTATAGGCATGCCAGCACCATCTATTGCTGTGTATGCCTAAAACTGATCCCTGCCTAAGGATATATGCTTTTTGCAATGTATTCCCAATCCCCCTGACCCCTGTGTATGAAAAATATAACTCTATGCTTTACTACTATTGTTTTCCCATCACCCTTTATCCCTCTCCTTTACCCCTTCAATTTTTAAATCTCCATTCCTGCACTTCCACCATATTCTTAGACTTAGGTTCTGCCCCTCTTGTGTGAGCCTTGCCTTGGGACCCATGAGCTCCCTCTGAACTTGGACACACAAGGGTTGGCCCTTCCACACTGCACTCATCTCTATCTGGTTCTGTGAACCTGGGTGTAAGCACTGCCCGGGGTCCCTTGAGACCCTTTGGGAACTCTGACACACCCAGGTCTGAGAAAGGCTTTGAACATGGCATTTTGAGGTGGTTTATTCCCTAACTCAGAGAGGAAGTCAAGAATCAGGCTTCCTCTAGTTGTAACTTCTTTTGTTTTTTTTTTAGTTTTGATGTAATTCATTATTTATGGTTTGTAATGATTTGTAATAAACACTCGGGGTTGGCTAGTGAAAAAGGGATGGGTAATTATGCATGCTCAAGGGTAGAAAACATGCCTATAGGATTTGCAATTCAATTCTGCAATTTAGAAAGCATGCCTATAGGACTGGTTTTAAATCCTGCGTGTTCAATTCTGCATTTAGACACCATGTCTATAGGATTTATTTCAAATTCTGCACGTTCAACTTCACATCTAGATAACCTGCCTATAGGACTTTATTTAAAATTATGCACGTTTGTTACCACTTAGATATCATGCTTTAGGATTTAAACGTCTATAAGCAGATCTCATGTTCGTAATGCTAAAATCAGTATAATGTGTAGAAATCATGCCTATCGGAATTCCCAAGTAAAATCCTGCCTGTTTCCATTTCAATATTAGATATTATGCCTAAGGGGTTAAAATCAGCATTTAGATAGCTTACCTATAAGAGTTAAAATCATTCAACTAGATATCATGCCTATAGGGGTTAAAATCAGTAATGTTAGATATCATGTCCATAGGGATTAAAATCAGCGACAGTGGACACCATCGTCTGCAGAATTTGAAACTAGTCTAGTTTTAAAATCAGTCTATTCTGAACCAGCTTTAGTAACTTAATCTCCTTATTTAACGCGGTTTAGCAAACATGCCTATAGGATCTCAAACCATTCGCTTTTTAGTTGTTATTACTTTGCTATACTCTTAATCAATAATAGATACCATGTTCATAAGAGCTCACCTAAACACTTAGGCAAACCATAGGTAATAACAATAAATGAGACTGAGCCCGTTTCTGTTAACCAGTAATTGCTACAACCAGCAGGCAGGCCTGATTCGGACTTCTTGTCTGAGTTACGTAATAAATTGGTCTGCTTCAACAACTCAAGATTCCCCTGCCTTAGTATTTTAGATTCAGACCTTGATTGTTGTTTGAGTCATGCTATTTGATTGCTCTGTTTGAGGAGGTATATATGAGCCTTCAGTGTTTTATGTGCTTCCCCTTTAATGTGCAGTCCAATGTGTTTTGTATGTCGCCTTAGATTTTTCACCTTTAAAACCTCAAAGTCAGCCTAATATCCCTCCCCTTTATGAATAGTAGTCCTAAGTGCCTCCGGGACTGATATGAATGGGACGGGTAATAGCATGCAATAGTGGGCGAGACCAATCCGCGCTTTAGTACCTTAACGGGGTGGGAAGGGTAGATATGGATATGATAATCGGTGCGCTAATACCACGTGTAGCCCCTCTTTTGAGGAGTGATTACCGGGTATTGCATTGATGTGATCCATATTATAAATAAACCTAGGACCCTCTTCCCTCTCTTTCCTTTTCCTTTAAAGCATTATAACTTCTTGTCGAAAATCAGCCTTTTAATGATTGCTCTTTCAAACTTTGCTTTACTTTCAAACATTTGCGTATTAAGATCCTCTCTTATTTGAGCCTTATCTATTTACATGTTAATTTCACCAAATTCACAAAGAACCATCTTGCCGGGAACCACACTAGTGGATCCTGAGGGGTGCCTAACACCTTCCCCTTAGGATAATTTCAAGCCCTTACCCTATCTCTGGTTATCAAGCAGACTTAGAAGTGAACCTTGTAGGTGTCCTAATGCACCATAAATCATTAGGTGGAGACTCTTCAAATGCAAAACCCAGTTCCCAAAAGGAACGAGTTGCCCGTACCCAAAATGTCATAAACCCGATTCTCCCGACGTAAGGAAGGAAAAAAGGGCGCGCGACAATGGCGTGCTGGAATATAACATATCTGATTGGGGTTCGCAGTTTACATTATGGTTCTGGAGGGTCGTACAACATGAGTTAGGTACTCGAGTTGAGTTGAGCATAATTCAGATAATGGAGGATATGCTCTATGCGTGTGTGATGGAGTTTTTAGGTTCTTGGGATTAGTTCTTGCCACTTGCGGAGTTTCTCCACAACAACAGTTATCAGTCGAGCATTCAGATGGAACCGTATGAGGCTCTGTATGGTAGGCGATGTCGGTCTCCAGTGGGTTGGTTCGAGCCGGGAGAGGCTAGGCTATTGGGTACAGACTTGGTTCAGGATGCCTTGGAGAAGGTTAAGGTGATTCAGGATCGACTTCGCATAGCCCAGTCCAGGCAGAAGAGTTATACAGATCGGAAGGCCCGATGTTGCATTCATGGTTGGGCAGCGGGTCTTGCCCTGGGTTTTGCTCATGAAGGGTGTTATGAGGTTTGGGAAGAAAGGCAAGATGAGCCCGAGGTTTATTAGCCCATTCGAGGTGTTGCGGCGAGTTGGAGAGGTTGCTTATGAGCTTGCCTTGCCTCCCAGTCTAGCATGAGTTTATCCGGTATTCCGTTTCTATGCTCCAAAAGTATCACGGTGATCCGTCTCATGTGTTGGATTTCAGCTCAGTCCAGTTGGACAAGGATTTATCTTATGTTGAGGAGTCGGTGGCTATTTTGGACAGGCAAGTACAAAAGCTGAGGTCAAAGAAAATTGCTTCAGTAAGGTTCAGTGGAGGGGTCAGCCGTTCGAGGAGGTGACTTGGGAGACCGAGCATGATATGCGTAGTCGTTATCCTCATCTCTTCACCACTTCAGGTATGTCTCTATTCTCGTTCGACAATGAATGATTGTTTTAAGAGGGGGAGGATGTAACGACCCAGCCGGCCGTTTTGAGAGTATTAGCTCCAATCCCCTATTTACTGCTTTCCCCGTATCTTTTTCTACTTATGAGACTTGCCGGGAGGTTTTGTTTTTGGTTTCGGAGTGATTTGGGACACTTAGTCCCTAAAACAGAAGCTTAAGTTCCAAGATTTTGGTCGTAGTTTGAACTATGTGAAGACGACTCCGGAATGGTGTTTCGTCGGTTCCGTTAGCTTTGTTGGGTGATTTTGGACTTAGGAGCGCATTCGGATTGTGTTTTAGAGGTCTGTAGCTGAATTAGGCTTGAAATGGTGAAAGTTAAACTTTTGGGAAGTTTGACCAGAAGTGGGATTTTTATATCGTGGTCAAATTCCGATTCCGGAAGTTGGAGTAGGTCTGTAATGTCGAATATGACTTGTGTGCAAAATATGGGGTCAATCGGACGTGAATTGATAAGTTTCATCATCTGTTGTAGAAGTTTCAAAGTTCATTAAGTTTAAATTGGAGTGTGATTCGTGTTTTTAGCGTTGTTTGATGTGATTTAAAGGCTCTACTAAGTTTGTATAATGTTTTAGGACTTGATGGTATGTTTAGTTGAGGTCCCGGGGGCCTCGGGTGGATTCTGGATGGTTAACGAACTAGTTTTGGACTTGTAGGAGTTGCAGAAAAATCTGGTGTTCAGTTGCTGGTTTCCTTCTTCGTGTTCGCGAGGGGAGTATCGCGTTCGCGAAGGGAAACTGGAGGCAAGAGATGATTTTTGCTTCGCGTTCGTGATGAAGGTCCTGCGTTCGTGAAGCTCTGAGGTGCTAAGTCTATGCGTTCGTGATGAGGGTCTCACGTTTGCGTTTAGAAAACTGGTCTAATGAGTCTCTAGGCAATTTGCCTACGCGTTCTCGATGAGGGTCCCGCATTCGCGTAGGATCAGGCTATGTGAGCTCCGTGTTCGCGAGTGCGCCATCGCGTTCGCGATGAAGAAATTTGGACTGAAGCAATTTTGTGCTTTGGAAACGCGAGGGGTTTTCCGCGTTCGCGAAGAAGGAAATGCCCTGGGCAGCAGTATAAATTTCAAAAAATGGGTTAGCCATTTTTATCAAAACTTGAGATAGAGAGCTCGAATTTGGATGAGATTTTAAGGGATTTTCTGAGGTATCGATTGGGTAATGATTCTTCACTTGTTTTTGGTTATATTCCACTAATCTATCGTTAATTCCATCCTTTAATTTCGGATTTGAGTTGAGAAATTTGAAAAAAATTGGGAAAAGTTCTTCAACCAAATTTTTGGGTTTTGATTGAGATTATTTGAGTAATTTTTGTACGAGTGAACTCGTGGGTAAATGGGTGTTCGTATTTTGTGACTTTTACCCGATTCCGAGACGTGGGCCCTGGTCAACCTTTTGGGGCATTTTTCTAATTTCTTGTTAAAGTCTTGATTTCATTAATTAGATTAGTTTCATATAGTTATATTTAAGGTATGTAATTGCTTTTGGCTAGATTTGGGCCATTCAGAGTCGGAAAATCGTGAAAAAGGCATTCTTACTGATTGATTGAGCTTGGTTCGAGGTACGTGGCTTGCCTAACCTTGTGTGGGGGAAATTCCCTTAGAATTTGGTACTATTGTGATACTTCTGTGATATATGAGCGCCGTGTATGCGAGGTGACGAGTGCATACACGGGCTAATTGTTGTAAAATCCAATTTTTACTGAGTGGTAACTTGTTACATCTTAATTCAGTTATACCAGCATGTGTAGTTATCTTGTTTTAGCCTAATATCGCATGTCTACGTGTCTTAAATGGTTTTTTGAAATCTGTGCAGCATGCTTAGTTGATTCCCTGTTTTTCCTTGATCCGCATCTGTAACGACCCGGTCGGTCATTTTGAGAATTTGAGCTCCGTTCAGTGGCGTAAGGTCTGGAATAGCTTCACATTATGTATATCGACTTGTGTGTATGGTTGAATTCAGTTAACGGATGATTCGGAGTCGAATTGGAAGAAGGATTCTAGTTTTGGAAGCTTGAGCGGTGAGAATTTGACCGAAATTGGACTTTTGAGTAAACGGCTCCAGAACGGATTTTGGGTGATCTCAACAGCTTCGTATGGTGATTTTGGACTTAGGCGCGCGTCCGGATTTAGATTTGGAGGTACATAGGGTAAATTGAGGCGTTTCGACGAAAATTGGAAAAAGTTGAAGTTTGGAAAATGGAGAAGTTTGACTCATAGTTGACTTTTGTGATATCGGGGTCGGAATGAAATTCCGAGAGTTGGAGTAGCTCCGTTATGTCATTTTGGACTTGTCTGCAAAATTTGGAGTCATTCCGAGTTGATTTGATCGGTTTCGGCTCGAGTTTTCAATGTTGGAAGAATTGGAAGTTCATAGTTTGATTCTTGGCGCGATGTGTACTTCCGGTGTTGTTTGATATGATTGGGGACCTTGAGCGAGTCCGTTTTAGGTTATAGGACTTGTTTGTGTGATTAGACGGGGTCCGGAGGGCCTCGGGTGTGTTCCGGACGAGGTTCGGATGTTTTGCATGGTTCTAAACAGGTTTGGTTCTGGTGTTTTCGCACCTGCGACCTTGGAGCGCAGGTGCGGCTCCGCTTCTGCGTGAGCTCGGCCGCTTCTGCGTTCATGCAGGCCTGGGTAATTTCTCGCTTCTGCGGCTCCACTTTTTGCTCCTGCGGTGCCGCTGGTGCGGTTAATTTCCGCAGATGCGGTCCCAGGCCAAGTAGCCAAAGTTCGCAGATGCGGACTCCTTCTTGCAAATGCGCCCCGCAGATGCGGTTTCTTGAACGCAGATGCGGAAGTCCTGGCAGAATCCTTTTATATCGAGGGTTAGCCATTTTCTTCATATTTTGAGTTTTAAACTTCGGATTTGGGATCTTCTTTTGGGGTTTTTCAAGCAAATCGATTGGGTAAGTGTTCTTCACCTAGAATCTAACATATTCCATGATTTTATCTTCATTTTTATCATTTAAATTGTGTTTTGGGTTGGGGAAGGAGTTGGTTCTTGAAGAAAATTTCTAAAATGAAAAATCGTGATTTGAGGGACCAAGTGGTATCGGAATTTGATAAATTGTGTATGGTTGAACTCGTATCGGAATGGGTATTCGATTTTTGTAAAATTGGTTGGGTTCCGAGGTGCGGGCTCGGGGGTCGACTTTTGGACCGATTTTTGGATTTTATTAAAGATTGAGACTTTATGATCCGGAATAGTTTCTTATGTGTTTATTTGTGCTTTGTAGTTAATTTGGTTAGATTTGAGCCGCCCGGAGATCTTTCACCCTAGAAGTGCATTTTAGAGTATCGGTGTGTCGTCTTTGAGGTAAGTATCTTGCCTGACCTTGTGTGGGGGACTTCCCCTTAAGATTTGAGTCTTCTATGTTGATTGTAGTTCGTGTACGTGAGGTGACGAGTGCGTGCTCGGACTTATCTGTGAAAAATTGGTCTTTTAGAGTTCTTAGGTCCTTATATTCACTATGTATGAATGTGTTCTTGACATGACTGAGTTTCCTATTTACTAGTTTCACATCTACATGCTTAATTGGAAATAATTGCTTCATGATTCACTCTTATTGCTTAACTGACTCCTATTTGATTTAATTGAAGAATTTTGCCTCTCCTATTGTCATGCTATCTTTTCATAGCTGTTTGTCTTATTTGAGAATCATTATTATCCTTTCTGAAATTTTGCTTAGTCTTAAGTAAGCTAAAGATCATCTTTCCTTAATTAAATTGTTGAATATCCTCGAAAATTGTCCAACCTTAAAAGGAGTTAGATAATCTATATCCTTGTTGACTTGCCCTTATTTGGGACTACTTTACTCGCGTTGATTTCCTTGTTATTGACTTGTATATTGTGGGATCGTCGTTATATGTTAGTTTTCCTGTGTTGAACTGTTCCCTTTATGCCAGCATTCTTTTCTGTGGTTATTCCTTGTGAGCTGGTTCTACCTCTTCCTTGTGATTTACAGTCCTTAAGTTGATTTACTTGTCTTACCTTGTATTATTGTCATTGTTGTTGCTATATGTATCGTGGTGATGTACGAGCTTTCTGTTGTACTGTGACTGTTGTTCTGTTGGTTGCGCTGCGTATTTACTTTGGGACTACGGGATGCTATCCCGGGAGATCCCCCATGCATGTTTACTTTGGGACTACGGATTGGTATTCCGGGAGATCCCCCTGCACGTTTACTTTTGGGACTACGGGACTGCACCTGGGAGATTCCCCTGTACTGGATATTTACCTTTGGGACTACGTGACTGAACCCGAGAGATTTCCATGTACTGGATATTTACTTTGGGACTACGTGACGATATTCCGAGAGATCCTTTGCACATTTATGTTTGGGACTATAGGAAGATATCCTGGGAGATCCCCTGTTAAAAACATTGCGTTCTGAGCTGATGTTTTCATTGATCCTATCCTTGTGTAAACATTATATGTGATGGCCGTTCTATTCCTTATACTTCTAGTTGGTACGAACTATGTTAGGACACTTGCACAAGCATACACGTGGTTAATCACCCTTCTCTGGTAGGAGGCTCTTTGAGATTTTTTGAGTATAGACGCACACCCTTGTTATTTGCCTTCCATGTGAGAATGACTCTTTTGGGGCACGTGAGTTGTCAGTATGATCAGGAGGTGTGATGAGGGTACAGGATGCCAAGTGTTAGGGTTTAGGTATTGAGACCCGTATTGTATGATTATGAGATGAGGTGTCACAAGGTGACTGATATGCGAAGGTTATCTATTTGAAAAGATTATATTCGAAAAGCATTTATGTTGAAAGAACTCTTTTTGAAAAGAACATTTATTTGAATGAAGTATATTTCGAAATATTTTTATCACTTGAAAGGTTTGACTATTTGATTGACGCTTGCTGGTTAAGACTTAAGGTGAAAACTATCGGAGTTGTTGAGTTATGACTTGTCTTTATTGTATTTGTGATTTCGGAATTAGGTTGTATTCTCGCTTACCTTTCCGTGTTTTCCTTATGGTGTTCCCCTGAGTACTTGCTGTTTTCTTTCCTTATTTTTAATTACTGTATTGTTAGTCGTATCGCGTAGTCTCTATATAAATATCATGTTCTGTATATTAGACCAATAGGTGTCTTGACTGTTCCTCATCACTACTCCACCGAGGTTAGTCTTGATACTTACTGGGCACTGCTGTGGTGTGCTCATACTACACTTCTGCACATTTTTTCTGTGCAGATCCAGGTATTGTTCGCTAGTAGCTGTGCGGATTCTTGTCGAGGAGACTCAAGGTAGCCCTGCTGCTGCGTTCGCAGGCTTCGAAGTCACCTTCCTATTTTATATTCACACTATTGTACTTATTTCCACACGGTTGTGTTTAGAAATTGTAGCGAAACTCTGTAGAGCTTATGACTTGTACTACCGGGTTTTGGGAAGATGTTCATTGTATAAAGGATTCATTTCAGAAGAATTTTAGGTGTTATTATTTATTGTTGTTCCGCAATTATTAGGCTTACCTAGTCCTTAAGACTAGGTGCAATCACGAAACCCAATGGAGGGGAAATTGGGTCGTGACAGTATCAGTCTTAATTGTAGAATTCTTGCTGTTAAATGTTGTATTCATCGGTTTCGAGCTGTGTGTTTACTTTTGGGACTACGAGGCGGTACCTCGGGAGATCTCGCTACACATTTACTTTTGGGACTATGAGGCGGTACCTCGGGAGACCCCCCTGCACATTTACTTATGAGACTACGAGGCGGTACCTCGGGAGATCTCCTTGCATATTTACTTTTGGGACTACGAGACGGTATCTCGCGAGATCCCCTGTGGTTTATCCCTATGTGATGTGCTGCTATTTTTTCTATTGTTTTCTCTTGTTAAATTTCCAGTCTCTTATTACATTGCTATATTCTACTGCCTTATTTATTATATACCAGTAGGGCCTTGACCCGACCTCGTCACTACTCAACCGAGGTTAGGCTTGGCACTTACTGGGTACCGTTGTGGTGTACCCATGCTACTCGTCTGCACATGTTTTGTGTGCAAATCTAGGTACTTCTTATAAGCCTCGATATCAGTGAGTAGTGAGATTTTGGAGACTTCAAGGTATATCTGCTCACGTCCGCAGACCTCGGAGTCCCCCTCTATTCCCTCCTTTGTCGTTTACCTTTCCGTGCTTTCTTAGACTTTGGTGTATAGAGATACTTAATTTTTCTTCTATAGCTTGTGACTTGTGATTACCGGGTTTTGGGAATACTGTGTATACTTGAGTGCTGGGTTACTTGTACATGTTGAGCGACATTTTATCATATTATTGTTATTTGCTGCAGTCTAGTTGTTAAATTCTGTTTTCATTTATGTTATTTCGTAATTTGTTAGGCTTACCTAGTCGTAGAGACTAGGTGCCGTCACGACGTCTTATGGAGGGAGATTTGGGTTATGACAAGTCGTCAAATATAAAATTTTGTTATTAGCATCAGTATCATTGACTCAGTTGATGCATGATTTTAGTTTCCAAAAATCCTCTTCCAATCTTAAGATACTACTATATTCATTAGTAAGGCGTTCTAGATTTTGGAGGAAAGCACTAGTTGGATAGTGTACTGAAAATTGAAGGCCTTGTAGTCTGGCTAGTATTTTACGCTTTTGGTGAAAAATATTACCAAAGGAATGATTGTTCCAGTGTAGGACTATATTTTGGAAATTTTTTGTATTTTCAATAAGGTTGGAGTTTGAATCCCAAACTTGTTGGACTAATTGATGGAACTCTGGGTGTGAGGTCCAAATAGTTTCAAAACGAAAAAGTTTTGTGTAAAAGGTCGTCTAGGTTGAAGAGTTAGTAAAAAGGGAAAATGATCTGACTAAGTGCGTGGCAAGTGTTGCACTATTGTTTCAGGATAGATATTTAACCAATCATAGTTGGCTAGGATACAGTCTAATCTTTCAAGAATGGTATGTCCATGCCGACGCTTATTAGTTCATGTGAATCGACTACCTTTAAACCTAGATCGATTAAGTTACAGTAATTAAATAATTCGCAAACAAACTTGCTCGATTATTACTAATACGCCTACCTCCAAATTTTTTATTTGAACGAAGTAATTCGTTGAAGTCACCCCTATTAACCAAGGCCCTTTAAAAGTATCATGCATGCTCATTAAATTTTCCCATAACATATTGCAAAATTGAAACGAGTTACTAGCATAAATAGCAGAAAATAATTATTTTGATGTATTTGGCCATACCTGTACTAGGCAGTGAATTTCATGATCAGACATCCGAAGTTCCTCCACATTGATTTAAGTATTATTCCAGAACACTAGCAGGCCCATATGAGGCCATTCGCGGGGGCCTGAGACATGTTAGTGAATTGAAAGTCGTCTCGGAAGACAGTGTGATCTTGCATGTGAGTTTCTAGGAGGACTGCCAAGACAGGTCGATGGTTATCTAGTAGAGACCTAAAGTATCGTTTAATCTCCGCATTATGTGAACCCCTACAATTCCAGACTAAGAGATTCATGATAGGGCGGGTATCGGTGACATTATCAAGAGGGTCTTGTATCTGGAGATGGGTAGAATGTGGTGCTACCTGTTCCTGATCCATGACTGGTGGAGTCGGGCGAAGCGTCGAAATTATAACCATTGCATATTTCCCCGCTTCCCGATTGGTCGTCACTCGGAAATTTAGACTACATATTTCTAGTTCTAGCGGGCATTTAAGTATGAACTTTTTTCGTATTGTTCCTTGAGGTTGTAAAGTTGTATGCCCTTTAGATAGAGAAATTTCGTCCTAGTTTCTCTCATCTCGGCCAGAATCTCCGCTAACTCTTGTCTGGTTTGAATGTCTAGTGCATTTGGAGAGGGAGGGGGTGTTGGTGGTGGACTGCTTAGAGGACTCAGAGGGTCGTAGGGGCTGCTAAGGGTGGAATATGGGGACAGTGGGTTGAAGAAGTTGATTGGTTAGGCGTATATTTGGCCCTAGTGGTGTGGTGGATAAAAGGGCAGTAGATTCATTATGGGATTCAACTGTTGTGTTGGCGGGTACATGGGGTATGTCCATTGAGGACCCTGGGAACTGGATGGTTGGTGGTCTACTAGCAAGGGAGTTTTAGTTGAGTACCATTGGGTTTGAGCGTAGGCTTCCATGCCAAACCTCATCCCCTCCATAATTATTTCTGCTAAGTGGGTTGGGTTCTGGACTAGTAGGACAACTTCCTGATTATTCAGTTCTAGCGTGAAGATTAGAGTGTAGCCCTGCAATCCCATCTCCAACCACGTTTGGAGAGGTTGGTCCATTGATTGTTGTTGAGAGGTATAGATCAGAGTTGTGGTCGGACGAGGGTGATGAGGGCCTTGCATGGTTAGTTGAAGGAGATGGAACAGTGGGTTGTTGGTGTTGATGGATCCCTCAAGTAGGTGTTCTGGTGGTTTCCTGGAAAGGTCAGTCTCTGCATGGTCGTTATTTAAAGTGGTGGAAACACTAGTAGTAGATGTGGAAGGGCAGATTAATGTCTTTGAAGGTTGATGTGGAGTAGTGAGCATTTGGAGAGACGATTGTGAAGAAGTGTGTTTATGGATGCCTTCCTGAAGAGTATTAAGTATATTGGTGTGATAAGTTGATTCACGTGGGTGTAAATAATTATGTTTTTTTGGAAGTGAAGATGTAGTATGACTGGATCTGATGGAAGATACAATGTCATGCAGGTTCCCCGCTACTAAGGTGTGTAGAGTTCGAGGGAATTGAGGAGATCACCGAATTAGATGTTGTGTTGTCGTGCATTGATTGGGAACAGGAAGTGATTTGGTCCTTGGTGGAGGGCTTAAGTTGACATGTCATTTTTGGGCATAGTGGCATGGCCAACCTAACTTCTGAGTCTACAGTGTTGTGAGCTATGTGTAGAGGATCATGAGTATTATTTCCAGCCATATTATTGGTGGAGCTGGGTTGTTGGGCGGTGTATGAGGTAGTGTGATTTTCTTTTAAGTTGGATAATGTATATGAGGTGGTGGGCTCTGGGGTGGATAAGGACTGCTTGAATGGGGTTGTGGTTATTGAACTTTTGGAGACAAAGTCCATCGGGGTCATGTTTGGGTGCAAGTTCCCTAGGGAAAAGAATTGATTAAGTGTGGGCGTATTGGGCTTTTTTTGCTGACTAAAATGAAAATGTGTCAAGTGGACTTTGGGTGGCTCATTAGGGTTAGGAGACATACCTATTATGGTACGCTGCATGTTGGCGCCCGCCGTCACTTCAAACTCCGGTGAGGTATCTTTAAATGGCGATGGGAAGGGAGGTAATGTTTGGTGTGGTTGTTCAGTAATGTGATTTTTGTGGAGGTTATTCAAGGTTAGAAGAGGCTGGAGAAGGTGGTGCAGTAGGGAAATAGTAACAATTCCAGGTGGCGTGACCAACCGTCTACAGTTGGTGCATAGTAAGTTAAGTCCTTCATATAACAAGGATTGTTTATGGTTTCCAATAAAGACATGGGTTTTTAGCGGCTTTTCAATCGGCACTTCAATACAAATACATACATACCTTCCTCGTATGGTTGCTGAAGTACAAGTATCCACCTTCAGGAGTTGTCCTAATTTAGAATCCACACGCTGTAAGATTTCCAAATCAAAAAACTCTGTTGAGAGTTCTGGTAGACGAACCCACAGTGCATAGTAAGTGAGTTGTGTATTTGAAACGATGAATTTTGGTTCCCACTTTCGAAAAGAGATGAAGTGATTCAAAATAAACCATGGACCACCATGTAGTGTTTTGTGCACGTTTTCCTCTCGCTTAAATTTGAGTAGAAAAAAGTCAAAACCCAAGTCAATTAGGGGCAACTCTTTTGTAGGCTTTCATAAAGAGGTAATCTTTGTTCTAAGAAGTTGGTGGCTTTTTTTTTTTTTTTTCCGAAAACTTTAACAATAACAGAGAATTACCAAGGAGAATATAGTCGAGATTTGTCGAAAGCAGTTAGGGGAATGAAATTGTCATCATTTTTGTTGCAGTTTGCGCTTTTATCAGGTAAGTCAATATCTGCATCGATAGACTGGTAGGTAGTGTTTAATGGATCTATCTGCGTGTTAGACACTATAGTTTGTAGAAAGGAGGCTTTCACAATAGAGGTAACAGGATCATCAATTTGCATTGTACCAATATCATGTGGTTCAGTATCTGAAGGAGTTTGAAAGTGTGTCGGGATTGTTATAATTCATTGGGAAAGCAGGACATTAAAGACACGGTCTATAGAAAAGAGCACAATGGTTAATTTAACGTTTGGTGAAGTTGGAAAGGAATTGATGTTGTAGAAAGAAAGGCTCTCACATCTCTCTAGCTTCATATTTTCCTCAAATGTATCCCTCTCTTGCATGAAAACTTATGTATCCAATCCCTTCTTCCTTTCTAAAACTTCACGAAGAAAGATAAACCAGCACAACAATATGGCGTGAAATAGTAGGATATCATTAATGATAACTAATTATGGTACAATCATTTTTTTGCATAACTATTTTTTAAGCAAAAAAATGTGAGATATATGCAAAAAACTGAGGAAAAAAATAAATGATAAAGCTTGCCAAAGATAGGTGCCTTGTCAACATTCTTTATCCCTCTTTATATATACTTGTCTCTATGTACGTGCCTCACACGTAAAACTTTAGAACTAAGGAGAGAAATATGAGAAAATAAAAAGGCAATGTGACATAGTAGATATTAAAGATATATAGCGATTAACTCGACTAACTCTTATTGCAAAAAGAGGAAGAAGTTGATTTCATGCAGCTTATGAAGATGTCAAAGATGCCATTGTTTAGCTAATATATTCACACCATGAACGTTTTATTATGACTTCTATTTCTTAGTCAAAGACTCCTCTAAATAAATTCTAATTAGAAAGCATCTTAATTTGAATACATCATGATATCGATATTGCAACAACATGATCAATAATCCAGTGGGAACATAGGTAATAGAACATTAAAAGAAGATTGATCACACTCAAAACTAATGTGTCAAGGACTTCGATATAAATTAATTGGGAGAAAGTGTGAATTATGAGCTTGCTTTTGAATGATAAACCTTTTAATTGTCAACTTTCATATGGATGGCAATAGCTCGTTAGAAATTTTTGATCAGAACCTCTATCAATTTCTTCACTTATAATATTCAGTCCAACCATCAAACTAATTAGAGTATACAATAATAAAGTCAATTCACCATATCATCCAAGCTATATTTTGAATTGCAAACTGTATAAATTAAGATAAGTAAACTTCATAACAACAAACAAGGTGAGATCATACTATCAATGTGACATAGAAGATTAAAGCCAAAACGACAAAATATAAATAATAGATCTCGTTTTCATATACCAATGGCAAGAGATCTCTTAGCATATTTTAGGCGGACTAATGAATAGAGTACAACTGCTTTGCGTAAACTTAGTGCCAAAGCTCAATATTCCTAACCCTCTGGAATGATGAACTTAGCGCTCTTTGAGAAAGAAGCTAATTTTATAGTTATTTGTTTTACGTATAGAAAGCCAAAGTGGATTGATATTAGAAGTCCATACAATTTCATGGTAGTCTGAATTTTGTTGGGTTTTGGATGTATTTAATTAATATATATTAAATACTTAAAAGAGGGTGAATGGGAAATGGAGGGAAATGAAATTTTTGAGTGAAATTTTAAGTTCCCCTTTTGCAAATGGGCATTGTCCCATATTGGAAGAGGAAGAGGTTTTTTATGGGTATATAAGCAATTGCTCTTCTTTTAGATCTTAAAGAGTTGAGAAGAAGGCAAGCCTCGCACCGTCGTCGTCGTCGCTCGCTCGGCTTCGGCTTCGGTTTCGGCTACGGCTACGGCTACAGCTTCGGCTTCAGCTTCGGATTCGGCTTCGGATTCGAATTCGGATTCGGATTTGGATTTGGATTTGGTCAAATGATCGATTTATTGATTAACTTTTTGGACCAAATTTATTTGTTAATAGTAAAATATTAACAGAAATGTTATTAAATATTTATTTTAATAACAGAATATTAATATTAAATATTAATATTAAATCCAAACCGTTTTTCTATTTTGGTAACAGAAAAGTAACTACCCTCTTCAGTTTTTCCTCTTTATTTTTCCTATTTATTGTTGAGTAAATGACCATTTATGTAATGGTATTTATGCTGTGGGCGTTTTGCATAAACAGCCATTCTGAAAAGTTGCACCTCTTCAGATTTCAGCCCAACTTTGGCTATAAATACAACACTATTCTGCTCAGAATTTCACTATGATTTTCTGAGTTTTCTCTCCTTCTTCTGCATACTTTTAGCATCAAACAAAGTAAAAAGTAAGTGTGATTTGCTACCGAACTTTGTGTTCGCTGAAACACTGGGGTTTGAAGTACCACTACACCAGTGTGTAATTCGTTCTATCCTGGGAGGAAATAATCCATAACCTTGGGTACTAGGAGGGGATTAAATTCCTTAAGGAAACACTGTGAATTCAATAGGCTCGAATTGGTTTTCTGACATTTCTGTTTATGTTCATTTCTATTTATACTCATTTATATTTCCTGAATTATTTTACAAATACAGTCAACTAACAAGCTTAAGGAATTTAATATATTTTTCTGTATTTGTACTTACTGTTTCTGGAAGAGTAAAACCTTTGTAGTTTTGTACTCTATTAAAATCTACGTGATTTTAATATTTGTGTCATTCTTTTACAGAAATGACTAATGAGAATGAGAACCAAGCTGTTCCGATGGTGACTGCCAATGCCTCAACAAGCCGAACGACACCGACAACATTGGCACCGGCGGAAAAACCCGGAAAATTTTTCGGGATTGATTTCAAGCGCTGGAAGCAAAAGATGTTCTTCTATTTGACTACTCTAAGTCTCCAGAAGTTCATCAAGGAAGATGTTCCTGTGCTGTCCGATGAAACTCTAGAAACTGAACGCTTTCTCGTGATTGAGGCGTGGAAGCATTCAGATTTTTTGTGCAAGAATTATATTCTAAGCGGGCTGGAGGATGCTTTGTATAACGTCTACAGTGGCGTGGAAACGTCAAAGGAACTGTGGACTATGCTTGAAAAGAATACAAACCGAAGATGCCGGGTTGAAAAAGTTTGTTGCTGCAAAGTTTTTGGACTACAAAATGGTAGATAGCAAGNCAACATTGTCAACTAAACTTTTGGTCCATTCTCGTGATGAGACAATGTTCAGTACCAAGGATAAAGCATTAAGGCTTTTTAATGATTTCTAAATTTGATACGGGGTATATCAAATAGTGTATCTACGGGATGACACGTTTAGGAATCACCTATGTAAGTGTGAAGTGTTAGCCTCTTCAAGGAGAACTTCGTAAGGCCAGTTCTCTACGCACTTATGAAACCAGGCGGTGTTCATGGCTGAAACGAACACAACAATGAGAACCAAAGACGGTTAAGGGTTGGTTTTGTGACTTATGGTTGTCTAGGTATACACTAAAGTTAGACGGTTCAAAGATATCAAATCTACCGATTGATCGAGTATATCCGACATAAGTTCACTACGGAAAATTCAAAGGGAAACCTACTTATCCAGATGCAATTAATCCTTACTTGCGAATCACACAGTTTTTCATGCATACTTCCGTGATATAGCCATTCCCCATTCATGTGGGGGATTGTTGGGTTTTGGATGTATTTAATTAATATATATTAAATACTTAAAAGAGGGTGAATGGGAAATGGAGGGAAATGAAATTTTTAGTGAAATTTTAAGTTCCCCCCTTTTGCAAATGGGCATTGTCCCATATTGGAAGAGGAAGAGGTTTTTTATGGGGTATATAAGCAATTGCTCTTCTTCTAGCTCTTAAAGAGTTGAGAAGAAGGCAAGCCTCGTGCCGTCGCCGTCGTCGTCGTCGCTCGCTCGGCTCGGCTTCGGCTTCGGCTTCGGATTCGGATTTGGTCAAATGATCGATTGATTGATTAACTTTTTGGACCAAATTTATTTGTTAATAGTAAAATATTAACAGAAATATTATTAAATATTTATTTTAATAACAGAATATTAATATTAAATCCAATCCGTTTTTCTGTTTTGGTAACAGAAAAGTAACTACCCTCTTCAATTTTCCCTCTTTATTTTCCCTCTTTATTATTGAGTAAATGGCCATTTATGTAATGGCATTTATGCTGTGGGCGTTTTGCATAAACAGCCATTCTGAAGAGTTGCACCTCTTCAGATTTCAGCCCAACTTTGGCTATAAATACAACACTATTCTGCTCAGAATTTCACTACGATTTTCTGAGTTTTCTCTCCTTCTTCTGCATACTTTTAGCATCAAACAAAATAAAAAGTAAGTGTGATTTGCTACCGAACTTTGTGTTCGCTGAAACACTGGGGTTTGAAGTACCACTACACCAGTGTGTAATTCGTTCTATCCTGGGAGGAAATAATCCATAACCTTGGGTACTAGGAGGGGATTAAATTCCTTAAGGAAACACTGTGAATTCAGTGGGCTCGAATTGGTTTTATGTCATTTCTGTTTATGTTCATTTCTGTTTATATTCATTTATATTTCCAGAATTATTTTACAAATACAGTCTACTAACATATTTTAGTTCAATTCAACGTCTATTTAGGCAAAGCCTATATATTACTAATTTGTCCTATGTCTTCTAATAAATTATTTAACTATTTAAGGGCATAAAAATCAGTCAATATTTTAAGAATATTTTTGTCATCCAACATTTATCGCGGAGCATTCGTGCTTTTATAATAACTAGTTTTAGTGTACGTGCGTTGCACGTGTTCTTCGCGTCAATTAATAAAAATTAAATACAAGAAGAACAAATTATTGATAAATAGCACCTGATACTAACATAAATGTCACATTTGTATTAGATATAGTTGAAGGTTCATCAAGGGATGTCGCACAACACTATCCGGAAGATCGTTCAATCGCTAATTAGTTAAATTACATCTAATTTATAAAATAACAATATTATGTACCTTAAAATATAGAGTAGTTTTAATTTCTATTAACATACTCCTTTGTCCTAATACTCTAGCTCTTTCATTTCGGAAGTGTCATTTGATTGGAACAAATTTTTAAAAATCTTAGAAGGAGGTTTAATATTTTTCTTTTGACAGCATATAAGAAAATAATAAAATATTTTATTAATTCAAAGTTATCTATACCAATTGTAACCATACAGTATGCGATGAACTTCATTAACTAATTATAAGAAGCCAAACAATTAATACAAATTTACTAACAAAAAGGGACTTCTAAACCTAAAAATAATACAAAACATTAGAAACTTTCCTAATGTGAATTTTTAATGTTTTTTTAAGCTTGTATAGTTATGAACCCCTCCCCCCTCCCCTCCCCCCACAAAAAAATCTTTTCTTTCTTTTTTTTTTTTTTCCTTTTTGCAATTGAGGAGAGATGAGGTTAGTCTTGATACTTATGGGCACTGCTGTGGTGTGCTTATACTACACTTCTGCACATTTTTTCTGTGCAGATCCCAGGTATTGTTCGCTAGTAGCTGTGCGGATTTCTTGGTCGAGGAAGACTCAAGGTAGCCTGCTGCTGCGTTCGCAGGCTTCCGAAGTCACTTCCCTATTTTATATTACACTATTGTACTTATTTCCACACGGTTGTGTTTAGAATTTAGGCGAAACTCTGTAGAGCTTATGACTTGTACTACACGCTGGGTTTTGGGAGATGTTCAGTTGTATAAGGAATTCATTTCAGAAGAATTTTAGGTGTTTATTATTTATTGTTGTTTCCGCAATTTTAGGCTTACCTAGTCGCTTAGACTGGTCAATCACGAAACCCAATGGAGGGGAAATTGGGTCGTGACAGTTATCAGTCTTAATTTGTAGAAATTCTTGCTGTTAAAATGTTGTATTCATCGGTTTTCGAGCTGTGTTGTTTACTTTTTGGGACTAAGAAAAAAGGGGCGGGTTAAACTCGGGAGATCTCGCTAACAACATTTACTTGTTGGACTATGAGGCGGTACCTCGGGAGACCCCCCTGCACATTTACTTATGAGACTACGAGGCGGTCCCTCGGGAGATCTCCTTGCCATATTTACTTTTGGGACTACGAGACGGTATCTCGCCGAGATCCCCTGTTGGTTTATTCCCTTGTTGATCGTGCCTGCTCTATTTTTTCTATTGTTTTCTCTTGTTAAATTTCCAGTCCTCTTATTACATTGCGCTTATTCTACTGCCTTAATTTATTAAATATACCAGTAGGGCCTTGACCCGAACGCGTCGTCATACTCACCGAGGTTAGGCTTTGGACTTACTGGGTACCGTTGTGGTGTACCCATGGCTACTGCGTCTGCACATGTTTTGGGGGTGTGCAAATCTTAGGTAGCTTCTTATAAGCCTCGATTCAAGTGAGTAGTGAGATTTTGAGACTTCAGGTATATCTGCTCACGTCCGCAGACCTCGGAAGTCCCTCTATTCCCTCCTTTGTCAGTTTACCTTTTCGTGCTTTCCTTAGACTTTGGTGTATAGAGATACTTAATTTTTCTTCTATAGCTTGTGACTTGTGATTACCCCGGGTTTTGGGAATACTGTGTATACTTGAGTGCCTGGGTTACTTGTACATGTTGAGCGACATTTTATCATATTATTGTTTTATTTGGCTGAAGTCTAGTTGTTAATTCTGTTTTCATTTATGTTATTTCGTAATTTTTGTTAGGCTTAACCCTAAGTGTAGAACTAGGTGCCGTCACGACGTCTTTATGGAGGGAGATTTGGGTTATGACAAGTCGTCAAATATATTTTGGTTATTAAGCAATCAAGTATCATTGACTCAGTTGATGCATGATTTTAGTTTTCCAAAAATCCTCTTCCAATTTAAGAATACTACTATTCATTAGTAAGGCGTTCTAAGATTTTTGGGGAAAGCACTAGTTGGATAGTGTACTGAAAATTGAAGGCCTTGTAGTCTGGCTAGTATTTTTAACCGCTTTTGGTGAAAATAATTTACCAAAGGAATGATTGTTCCAGTGTAGGAGCTTATTTTGGAAATTTTTTTGTATTTTTTCAATAAGGTTGGGAGTTTGAATCCCAACTTTGTTGACTTAATTGATGGAACTCTGGGTGTGAGGTCCAAATAGGTTTCAAAAACGAAAAAGTTTGTGTAAAAGGTCGTCTAGGTTGAAGAGTTAGTAAAAGGGAAAATGTACTGACTAAGTGCTGTGGCATGATGTTGCTACTAGTCTGTTTCAGGATAGATATTTAACCAATCATAGCTTGGCTGAGATACAGTCTAAATCTTTCAAGATGGCTAAATGTCATGCGACGCTTATTATTCATTGTGAAATCGACTACCTTTAAACCTGTAGATCGAGTTAATAGTTACAGTTAATTAAAATAATTCGCAAACAAAACGTTGCTCGACTTCATTAACTAATCGTCCCTACCTCCAAATTTCTATGACCGATCACTTCCGTTTAAAGTCACCCCTATTTAGACATAGGCCTGCTTTAAAAGTTATCCATGAGCTCATCTAAATTTCCCATAACATTATTGCAAATTGAAACGAGTTTACTAGCATAATAAGCAGAAAATAATATTTTTGATGATTTTTGGCCATACTTGTATACAGCGGCAGTGAATTTCATGCATCAGATCTATCCGAAGTTCCCTCCAACATTATTTATAAGTATTATGCCAGAACACTAGCAGGCCCATATAGCTCGCGGGGCCTAGAGAATGTATTGAACTTTGAAAGTCGCTCGGAAGACAGTGTTGATTGTAGAACATTGTGAGTTCTCTAGGAGGACTGCCAAGACAGGTCGATGGTTAATCTCCATACTCTAAAGTATCGTTAAGTATTCTCCGCATTACTGTGAACCACCTTACGAATTCCGACTAATGAGATCATGGATAACTGGGTCGAGGTATCTGTCAACTAATTATCAAGAGGAGTCTCTTGTATCGTGGAACATGGCGATCGCGCTAGTAGATATGTTGGTGCTACCCTGTTCCTGATCCTATGACTGTGGAAGCTCGCGGCGAAGCGTCGAAATTATAACCAATTGCATTATTCCCCCGCTTCCCGAGTGGTTCGTCACTCGAATTTAGACATACATATTCTCTAAGTTCTAGCGGGCATTTAAGTAATGAACTTTTTTCGTATGTGTTCCTTGAGGTTGTTAAAGCTTGTATGCCCTTTTGAATAGAGAATTTCTACGTTCCTAGGTTTCTCTCATCTCGCCAGAACTCCGCTAACTCTTGTCTGGTCTTGAATGTCAGTGCATTTGGAGAGGGAAGGGGGTTTGGTGGTGGACTGCCCTTAAGGATCAGAGGGTACGTAGGGCTGACTAAGGTGGAATATGGGGACATGGGTGTGAAGAGTTGATTGATTAGGCGTATATTTGGCCCTAGTGGTTTGGGTGGATAAAAGGGCAGTAGATTTCGATTTATGGGATTCATCTGTTGTGTTGGCGGGTACATGTCTGGGTAATTTCATGAGGACCCTGGGACACTGGATGGTTGTGTGGTATACTAGCAAGGGCAGTTTAGTTGAAGTACCATTGGAGCTTTTGAGCGAGGCTTCCATTGCCAAACCTCATCCCCTCCATATATTTCTGCTAAGTGGTTTTGGGTTCTGGACGAGTTAGGACAACTTCCTGATTATTAGTCTCTGCGTGGAAGTTAGAGTGCTAGCCCTTGCAATTCCCATCTCCAACCACGTTTGGGAGAGGTTGCGTCATTGATTGTTGTTGAGCAGGTATAGTATCAGATGTGTGGTCGACGAGGAGTGAGAGGCCTTGCATTGGTTAGTTGAACGGAGATGGAACACGTGGGTTTGCTTGGATGTTGATGGCAATCCTCGAAGCTTAGGTGTGTTTCTGGTGGTTTCCTGAAAGGTCAGTCTCTGCATGGTCGTTAATTTTAAATCGGTGGAACACTTCAGTAGCTAGTATGTGGAAGGGCGAATTTAATTCTTTGAAGGTTGATGTGGAGTAAGTGAGCATTTGGAGATGTACGGATTTGTGAAGAAGTTGATATTATGGATGCCTTCCTGAAGAGTATTAAGTATATTGGGTGTGGATAAGTTGATTCACGGTGTGTAAATAATTTATGTTTTTTTGGAAGTGAAGATGTAAGGTATGACTTGGATCATGATGGAAGATACAATGTCATGCAGGTTCCCGCTACTAAGCTGTGTAGAGATCGAGGAATTTGAGGGATCACCGAAATTAGATGTTGTGTTGTTGTATCATTGTAATTCGGGAAGGAAGTTTGAATTTCGTCCTTGGTGGAGGGCTTAGTTGACATGTCATTTTTGGCATGAGTGCGTCATGGCCAACCTACACTTCTCGAGTCTACAGTTTGTGAGCTATGTGTGTATGAGGATTCATGAGTATTATTCCACCCATATTATTGTGGAGCTGGGTTCGTTGGGCCGGTCGTATGAGGTAGGTGTGAGTTTTCTTTATAACTGTTGATAATGTATATGAGGTGGTGGGCTCATGCGGCTCGGATAAGGACTGCTTGACTATGGGGTTTGGTTATTGAAACTTTTTGGAGACAATTAGTCCATCGGGTCATGTTTGGGTGCAAGTTCCTAGGGAAAAGAATTGATTAAGTGTGGGCGTATTGGGCTTTTTTTGCTGACTAAAATGAAAATGTGTCAAGTGGACTTTGGTGGCTCATTTAGGGTTAGGAGACATACTATTATGGTACGCTGCATGTTGGCGCCCGCCGTCAACTTTCAAACTCCGGTGAGGTATCTTTAAATGCGATGGAAGGGAGGTAATGTTTGTGTTGTGTTGTTCATAATGTGATTTTTGTGAGTTTATTCAAGGTTAGAAAGAGGCTGGAGAAGGTGGTTGCAGTAGGGAAATAGGTACAATTCCACTCAGTGGCGTGACCAACCGTCTACAGTTGGTGCATAGTAAGTTAAGTCCTTCATATAACAAGGATTGTTTATGGTTTCAATAAAGACATGGGTTTTTAGCGGCTTTTCAATCTGCACTCAAGTACAATACATACATACCTTCCTCGATATGGTTGCTGAAGTACAAGTATCACCTTCAGGAGTTGTCCTAATTTAGAATCCACACGCTGTAAGATTTCCAAATCAAAAAACTCTGTGAGAGTTCTGGTAGAACGAACCCACAGTGCATAGTAAGTGAGTTGTGTATTTGAAACGATGAATTTTGGTTCCCACTTTCGAAAAGAGATGAAGTGATTCAAAATAAACCATGACCACCATGTAGTGTTTTGTGCACGTTTTTCCTCTCGCTTAAATTGAGTAGAAAAAAGTCAAAACCCAAGTCAATTAGGGGCAACTCTTTTGTAGGCTTTCATAAAGAGGTAATCTTTGTTCTAAAGAAGTTGGTGGCTTTTTTTTTTTTTTTTTCCGAAACTTTAACAATAACAGAGAATTACCAAGTGGAATATAGTCGAGATTTGTCGAAAGCAGTTAGGGGAATGAAATTGTATCATTTTTTGTTGCAGTTTTGCGTTTTATCAGGTAAGTCAATATCTGCATCGATAAGACTGGTAGGTAGTGTTTAATGATCTATCTGCGTGTTAGACACTATTAGTTTGTAGAAAGGAGCTTCACAATAGAGGTAACAGGATCATCAATTTGCATTGTACAATATCATGTGGTTCAGTATCTGAAGGAGTTTGGAAAGTGTGTCGGGATTTTATAATTCATTGGGAAAAGCAGGACATTAAAAGACACGGTCTATAGAAAAGAGCACAATGGTTAATTTAACGTTTGGTGAAGTTGGAAAGGAATTGATGTTGTAGAAAGAAAGGCTCTCACATCTCTCTAGCTTCATATTTTCCTCAATGTATCCCTCTCTTGCATGAAAACTTATGTATCCAATTCCCTTTCTTCCTTTCTAAAACTTCACGAAGAAAGAATAAACCAGCACAACATAAAATGGCGTGAAATAGTAGGATATCATTAATGATAAACTATTATGGTACAATCATTTTTTGCATAACTATTTTTTAAGCAAAAAAATGTGAGATATATGCAAAAAACTGAGGAAAAAAATAAATGATAAAGCTTGCAAAGATAGGTCCTTGTCAACATTCTTATCCCTCTTTATATATACTTGTCTCTATGTACGTGCCTCACGTAAAACTTTAGAACTAAGGAGAGAAATATGAGAAATAAAAAAAGCAATGTGACATAGTAGATATTAAGATATATATGCGATTAACTCGACTAACTCTTATTGCAAAAGAGGAAGAAGTTGATTTCATGCAGCTTTATGAAGATGTCAAAGATGCATTGTTTAGCTAATATATTCACACGCATGAACGTTTTATTATGACTTCTATTTCTTAGTCAAAGACTCCTCTAAATAAATTCTAATTAGAAAGCATCTTAATTTGAATACATCATGATATCGATATTGCAACAACATGATCAATAATCCAGTGGGAACATAGGTTAATAGAACATTAAAAGAAGATTGATCACACTCAAAACTAATGTGTCAAGGAACTTCGATATAAATTTAATTGGGAGAAAGTTGTGAATTATGAGCTTGCTTTTGAATGATAAACCTTTTAATTGTCAACTTTCATATGGATGGCAATAGCTCGTTAGAAATTTTTGATCAGAACCTCTATCAATTTCTTCACTTATAATATTCAGTCCAACCATCAAACTAATTAGAGTATACAATAATAAAGTCAATTCACCATATCATCCAAGCTATATTTTGAATTGCAAACTGTATAAATTAAGATAAGTAAACTTCATAACAACAAACAAGGTGAGATCATACTATCAATGTGAACATAGAAGATTTAAAGCAAAACGACAAATATAAATAATAGATCTCGTTTTCATATACCAATGGCAAGAGATCTCTTAGCATATTTTAGGCGGACTAATGAATAGAGTACAAAACTGCTTTGCGTAAACTTAGTGCCAAAGCTACTATTCCTAACCCTCCTGGAGATGATGAAACTTAGCGCTCTTTGAGAAAGAAGCTAATTTTATAGTTATTTGTTTTACGTATAGAAAGCCAAAGTTGGATTGATATTAGAAGTCCATACAATTTCATGGTAGTCTGAATTTGTTGGGTTTTGGATGTATTTAATTAATATATATTAAATACTTAAAAAGAGGGTGAATGGGAAATGGAGGGAATGAAATTTTTGAGTGAAATTTTTAAGTTCCCCTTTTGCAAATGGGCATTTCCCATATTGGAAGAGGAAGAGGTTTTTTATGGTATATAAGCAATTGCTTCTTCTTTTTAGCTCTTAAAGAGTTGAGAAGAAGGCAAGCCTCGCGCCGTCGTCGTCGTCGCTCGCTCTGGCTTCGCTACGGCTACGGCTTCGGCTTCGGCTTCGGATTGGGATTGGGATTGGGATTGGGATTGGAAGGGCTGGGAGCGTTATGTATAACGGTAAGTCTCGCCATATACGACGAAGACATAAAACCGTTAGACAATTACTCTAGAGGAATTATCACGATTGACTATGTAAAGTCAAGTGATAATGTATCGGATCCGCTTACAAAAGGCCTAACTAGAGAGGTAGTTGAGAAGTCATCAAGGGGAATGGGACTGTGGCCGAGAACAAGTCATAGTGGCGGTAACTCCACCTAGAAGACTGGAGATCCCAAGATCTAGGTTCAAGGAGATCAAACAAAGTCATTTATGACGGTTCAACATTGTCAACTAACTTTTGGTCCATTCTCGTGATGAGACATGTTCAGTACCGAAGGATAAAGCATTAAGGCTTTTTAATGATTTTCTAAATTTGATACGGGTATATCAAATAGTGTATCTACGGGATGACACGTTTAGGAATCACCTATGTAAGTGTGAAGTGTTAGCCCCGCTTCAAGGAGAACATTATAAGGCCAGTTCTCTACGCACTTATGAAACCAGGCGGTGTTCATGGCTGAAACGAACACAACAATGAGAACCAAGACGGTTAAGGTTGGTTGTGTGACTTATGGTTGTCTAGGTATACACTAAAGTTAGACGGTTCAAAGATATCAAATCTACCGATTGATCGAGTATATCCGACATAAGTTCACTACGGAAAATTCAAAGGGAAACCTACTCTATCCAGATGCAATTAATCCTTACTTGCGAATCACAAGTTTTTCATGCATGACTTCCGTGATATAGCCATTCCCCATTCATGTGGGGGATTGTTGGGTTTTGGATGTATTTAATTAATATATATTAAATACTTAAAAGAGGGTGAATGGGAAATGGAGGGAAATGAAATTTTAGTGAAATTTTAAGTTCCCCCCTTTGCAAATGGGCATTGTCCCAATTGGAAGAGGAAGAGGTTTTTTTATGGGGTATATAAGCAATTGCTCTTCTTCTAGCTCTTAAAGAGTTGAGAAGAAGGCAGCCTCGTGCCGTCGCCGTCGTCGTCGTCGCTCGCTCGGCTCGCTTCGGCTTCGGCTTCGGATTCGGATTTGGTCAAATGATCGATTGATTGATTAACTTTTTGGACCAAATTTATTTGTTAATAGTAAAATATTAACAGAAATATTATTAAATATTTATTTTAATAACAGAAATTAATATTAAATCCAATCCGTTTTTCTGTTTTGGTAACAGAAAAGTAACTACCCTCTTCAATTTTCCCTCTTTATTTTCCCTCTTATTATTGAGTAAATGGCCATTTATGTAATGGCATTTATGCTGTGGGCGTTTTGCATAAACAAGCCATTCTGAAGAGTTGCACCTCTTCAGATTTCAGCCCAACTTTGGCTATAAATACAACACTATTCTGCTAGAATTTCACTACGATTTTCTGAGTTTTCTCTCCTTCTTCTGCATACTTTTAGCATCAAACAAAATAAAAAGTTAAGTGTGATTTGCTACCGAACTTTGTGTTCGCTGAAACACTGGGGTTTGAAGTACCACTACACCAGTGTGTAATTCGTTCTATCCTGGGAGGAAATAATCCATAACCTTGGGTTAACTAGGAGGGTTAAATTCCTTAAGGAACACTGTGAATTCAGTGGGCTCGAATTGTTTTATGTCATTTCTGTTTATGTTCATTTCTGTTTATATTCATTTATATTTCCAGAATTATTTTACAAATACAGTCTACTAACATATTTTAGTTCAATTCAACGTCTATTTAGCAAAGCCTATATATTACTAATTTGTCCTATGTCTTCTAATAAATTATTTAACTATTTAAGGGCATAAAAATCAGTCAATATTTTAAGAATATTTATTGTATCCAACATTTATCGCGGAGCATTCGTGCTTTTTATAATAACTAGTTTTAGTGTACGTGCGTTGCACGTGTTTCTCGCGTCAATTAATAAAAATTAAATAAAGAAGAACAAATTATTGATAATATAGCACCTGATACTAACATAGAATGTCACATTTGTATTAGATATAGTTGAGGTTCATCAAGGGATGTCGCACAACACTATCGGAAGATCGTTCAATCGCTAAATTAGTTAAATTACATCTAATTTATAAAATAACAATATTATGTCCTTAAAATATAGAGTAGTTTTAATTTCTATTAACATACTCCTTTTCCTAATACTCTACTCTTTCATTTCGGAAGTGTCCATTTGATTGGAACAAATTTTTAAAATCTTAGAAGGAGGTTTTAATATTTTTCTTTTGACAAGCATATAAGAAAATAATAAATATTTTATTAATTCAAAGTTATCTATACCAAATTGTAACCATACAGTATGGCGATGAACTTCATTAACTAATTATAAGAAGCCAAACAATTAATACAAATTACTACAAAAAGGGAACTTCTAAACCTAAAAATAATACAAAACATTAGAAACTTCCTAATGTGAATTTTTTAATGTTTTTTTTAAAGCTTGTAAGTTATGAACCCCTCCCCCTCCCCTCCCCACAAAAAATCTTTCTTTCTTTTTTTTTTTTTTTTTTTTCCTTTTTGCAATTTCTGTTATAGCCTTCTTATAAATCTTCAAACTGGCCAAAGAGTGTGTTACTTTTAGAATTGTGTAGTTATGTAAATGTGTTTTTTTTTAGTTATTCATATTTTAGAGTGAAATAACAAAATTAGAAGTTTTTCTACCCTAATTTGGTGTTCGAGCCTCGAGCCGGCTCAGACTCTTTCCCAAATAATCGTGGAACAAACTAAGTTCATATAATTAGCAAAAAAAAAAAAAAAAGAAGACTATGTGATTGAATCAATAAAGAACACTTGACCTTACTGGAAGCTAATTCAAGAATATTCTTTGTTATTAGATGAAATTGCACACCTCAGTTACCTGTAAAAACTTTTCGATTAAATCAAACCTTGCCGGATTTCACATTCATGGCACAAGGAGTACTTAGAAACCCTCCAACATGTGCCAAAAAAAAACCTCCAACTAAGAACTTGTGAGTTATATAAATTGATAATTTCTATCAAACACAGAACTTGAAAGACTTAATAAAAAATATTTCAATACAATGTAACCAACAAAAAAATAAATCAAAAAATTATCAATTATGTAATTTAAAATTAAAGAATTTGGTTTTTTCATCAAATCATATTATGGTTACATGGGATTATAAGACTTAAATTACTACAAAACAAATAAAGAAAACAAGCAAAATAAAAAAATCACTACGGAATAAGCTTGAATCACAACCAAAACAAAAGGCAAAACAAAGTAGAAAAAACGACACTAAACCAAACCTACCGGACTTGAGTAAAAACCAATGTGTAATCATTAATAACGTATAATTTAAATACAAGTTTATGTGATCAAATTACAAATAGTTTTCTTTTCAACGTGATTTTTAAGATTTTATTGTTAGTATAATAGGTAAAATCTTAATTAATTGATTTTAAAGCTTTAATGTTAGTACTTTTTACATAGTCAAATAAGAAAAATATATTAATAAAATTTTAGTTGATTAAAGTGCTAAATATTAGGAATATAATTAATGACTAAATTTATCCAATATAAACTCTTTTTAAAAGGTAAAAAAAGGGAACGGACATTTCGCTAAGGGCTTCGTGCTTTTAATATATATATAGATATATAGAATATAGATATAGATATAGAGATGATTGTTTGGTTTGAAAAAATTATGCTAGGATTAGTTATACTGGATAAGTTATGTTGAGATTAGTATTTTTGGTGTTATTTCTTATTGACCGTTTGGTATGTTATATTAATCCTGGGCTTGTCAATTTGATTGCTTTTTATCCCGTGGATAACTTATCATGTGATTACATTTTACCCTCTGGCAGCAGATAAAAATATTCTAGTAACTTTTTTTTAAACGGGATAATTTATTCCAGGATTAGTAATCAAAAAAATGATAAGGAGTAACTAAATTTTTATATTTCAAGATTATGAGGGTGTTTGGCTAGTTAAAGCAGGTCAAACTAGTTTATAAAGCACTTTTCGGCTATCTACGAGTTTGGTAAAGTTAACCGTTGCTTATAAGCCAAGTACTATAAGTCAAAAATAAGCCAAAAGTCAAAAGCTAGTCACCCCCAGCTTATGAATTTTTAGCTTTTAAGC